>NC_086289.1:71552551-71922626 GCF_963924245.1 Chroicocephalus ridibundus | reverse complement strand
AGAGCCCGCAAGCTCTGTGGGCAGCCTGTGCCAGCGCCGCCACCCTCGAAGTAAAGAAGCTTTTCCTCATGTTGAGATGGAATTTCCCGTGTTCCAGTTTGTGCCCGTTGCCCCTTGTCCTGTCAGCGGGCGCCACTGAGAAGAGTCTGTCCCCGTGCTCTTGACACTCTCCCTGTAGATATTGATAAGCGTTGATGAGATCCCCTCTCAGTCTTCTTTTCTCCAGGCTAAACTTGCAGGCTTTTGGTCAAAAAAAAAAAAAAAAAAAGTTTTATTAGCTATGATTCAGAGGAAGCTGTTTCAGATATTACACTGATTGGAATCGCATTGCTAAACAAAAATCTGAATGTTTGATTTTGTTGCAAGACACATGACAGTTCTGTCACTTCATTGATGCCTCCCTCATTTTCTGCCAGTGTTTTTATGCTGACATGAAACAGATCAGAGATCTCAAACTTTCTCATAGTGGCTTCAGCTGTGAACTTTATTTTCTTCTAGGATAGGCTGATCTTTTACAAGGACTGATCAGTCATGGTCAGGACTGATGTAAGGTGCTATGGATGTGAAAGTATTAATTTTCTTTTAAGTTTCCTTTCAGCGTTGCAGCTTACTAAGTTGGTTCTGAAATGTACAAAAAGTTGCGGCTTGAGTGGATGAGAGCACCAGTATATTCAAAAAGGGATTAAATGAATTAATGGACAGAGGGGTCATAAATGGATACCAAAAGGACTAGATGGGAATGTACCTTCTGTGTTCCTAATATGATAATTGCAGATGCTGGGAAGCGTGTGGAGAGCGGACTATACACAGTGTCCAGACTTGTATTTTCTGCCTGAATAGCTTCTCTGGTTGCCACCGTTGGAGAAGGAGTCTAGGAGTAGAGAGACCACTCATGTAAGCATCTTCTCGTAGTCCAAATGTATTGCTGAATCAAAGCATATCTCCAGGATGAAAGCATAAAGCCTGGTTGCTTGTATAGGTTGCTTGCATACCCTCCTATACGTCTGCTATGAAAATTATGCAGATGTGGCTTACAATAGCTTCATTCTTCAGTAAAATCTATAGCTTGACACTCGGATGCTCTGTGTTAACTCAAGTAACTGATCAGCAAGCGCTCAGCTTGACCAAATTCATTGATGCCACCATGTCCCCCCCCAGCATGCTGCCTGCAAAACACATCCCAACGGTTCAGCTGGCAACACCTGAATCAAGGCCACAACCTCCAGCTGAAGGAGACCTATCTTTAGACAATCATACGACTGTGACTATATATATGTATATCGCTATTGGCTTATGTAGGCATTCCGTTTGTTTATGCAGCATGTTGGGCACAGTCAGCTGAATGCTGGTGCCCCTGGCTCGGAGGCTGAAGGGTGTCTCTTGGGATATTCTAGAGCTGTAATCCCCAAGGAGCTGTCAGGACAGAGCCTGCCCGGTGGCAGCTCGGGTGCAGCACAGCGGTAGGCAGGGCTGGGGTGCCCACATCTGTGCCACTCTCTGGGGTGGGGAAGTCTTTATTAGGGGGAAGTGGTAATTTCTTAGCCATCTACATCTCTGGCCTTAGAAATACAAACTTACAGAGTGAGAAAAAAATTACTAAATAAGTAACAGCTCCTGTAAGGTAGCTTACAAACCAAAGGAAGGAACAAGTGAGTCTTGCACATACAGAAGTGAGGCACTGGAGGTGCCCAGAATCACAGTACAGGTAAGCCTTGGGGCACTCCTTTTCCAAGAGAAAAGGGAGGCACTTTCCAAGCGTTCAGACGTCTTTCCAACACTGAGACGCAGCACAAAGTCAGGAATAAATGACTGCCATTAAGAAGGAACTCTGTCAACTGAAGCTAGGATGGTGAAAGTTAAGTTTGAGTATTTACTTTGTTAGACAGCTTCTGTGCGTATAGGTCCTTTTGTAGAGCTCAGCTTCTCCTTTCTTCCTCTACTGGCTATTGCAAGACCAAATGGTTTAACATTTCTCTAAATGTGACCATTGAACTTTCACCCACTTCTGAATGTATTTTCAGCTTGCTATTTATTACTTTCCTTTGTAGGTTTGGTAGCAAACAGAAGTACATTTCTGATTTTAAAATCTCTGAAATGTACCGTAATCCTGTTTTCCAAGAGCGTGAAACAAACTGCATATGCTTCAAATACAACTACTTGTCTTTTGCTTATTTTGAAATATATTTGTGACGACTCTAATGATTAAGCATGACAAATTCTTGTTAGGGATAATGTGTTTCTCAGTGCATTAATAACCACTACCAATAAAACATAATAAAACTGTCACTGGCTTTCAGTGTACTAATGGTAAGGTTTTGCATTTCCACATAGAGTTTTGTCCCAGTCAGCTACAATTATTTTTTTTTTTGTAAGCGTGGGACTGACTCGGTGCCCTGGCTCAGCATGAGATGCTTCAACAATCACACAATTAAAAAAATACATAATGCTTATAGGGCAGTTTATGTAAGTAGGTTTCAAAACCTAGGCGACCAATACTCTTATCCTAATCTTAAATTAGGGGGAATGGAGATAGGAAGAGATAGAGTTCCTTATCTGAGGTCACAAAAATTCCAGTGGTGGAGCTGGAAACTGAGCTGGGTTTTCTGAGCTGTGTTCCTCCGCCCTCTTTAATGTCTTGTGCTGCCCCAGAATGAAAACAGAGAAATTCAGACTTAATATTAACGAATTGACGTGAAGGTGCTTACCTGAGAATGAGAGTAATTTACCCCTCTCAACCTGTCCGAAAATGGGACATGGTAACATTTTTACAGAAAAATGTGATGTGACACAATTTTAGGGCAGAAAGGAAAAATTATGTAGACACATATGTACATAGGCACGTCAGAACTCGGCTTCACTGAAATTTGGACAACCACATGAAATTAATTATGGGATTGAGCCATAGATTAAACCAGTGTCATTGTTTTACTTGGTGTCTGTCAAGAAGTGTCTAACACAACATTTCTTAATTCTGCTGCTAACAGTAGGATTGATACAGGGGTTTTTCACTTCTTCCTCTAACCATTCTCCCTGATCGGAGTAAAGAGAGCAGCATATGTTTATTTAATAAGCCCTTTGAAACAAGTTATTTCTGAACACCCCTGTCAAGGTACTTGCTATTCTGGTGCATGGCAAGGAAGAAGGGATTTTTTGGAACTGGGACAGCTGTTAGCAGAGGTTTGGAAGGACAAACGAGTTGGCATAGAGGCCATCAGGCAGACGTATATGGAAGAAGGTAGGCAGCTGTACAGGGGAGAAAACTATCCTCATGTTTGTCCTCACCAGCCAAGCGATTCCTTCACGCTTCTCTGCTGCTCTCTTGCTTTCGGAATAAAATCTAGGGCGTGGGACGTCAACATTCAGGATTAGAGAAAACAGTAACTTATTCTAACATTTTAATATCTCTCTACCCACATATTTCAGAGTACGTGACTTCTGGACAGATGCAAATCATAGTTGTAGCCAGCCAAGTAAGTTGTTGATGTTTTTGCATGCAAGAACACGGTCTTGGAATTGGTTTACAGTAATCCAAGTTGTCAGTTGTGGCAGGTAGGTCTCGCAGCAGTGGCACCCGAGCAGAGACTGAGCCCCACTGGAAGTCCTATTTGCAGTAACAGATAACTTCTGTCTCTATCTAGTACAAAAGCAGATCACCATGGGTGAATAGGTATATGCACAAGACCTTACATTAAAACGTAGTCTAGTTTCTGCTTCTAATTGATAAACTGTAAAACAATCTTCTTGGTTTCTTTTCGGTTCTAAAAGAAATTCATAAAGCTAAGACCACTTGTCTTTGAGGACTGTCTTTATGTAACGGCATTAAAAATGCATATTCTTTACTGGGCAATAACACATCTACATTAAGAAATGGTTCTGTAAAATAAGAGAATATAGATAGTCACCTTTAGACAGGATAAACCGCCTGAAATGCACACAAAACAGTATGTTCTGCACATGCTAAAAGGGGAAATTATCCTGTTTATTTTTGACTAATCTCTATTATTGACTGGAGATATAGTAGTTGGCATCTTGGACTCTAATGTTATAGAACTGTGTTTCGCAAAGTAATGCCAGAATTGAGGATAGTACCCGCATCTTTTAAGGTAGGAAGTTTAGTCTTAGTTCAGTCACCCTGTTCCAGCATCATTACTCATTTGAGTCATGAGTGAGATTTGGCTTAGTCCCAAGCAGTGGTGTATGAAAAAAGAGCTTTAGCTGTTTGCTTAATTCCTGATCCCGCCGAAGCCTGAAAGGTCAGCGCAGGACCTTGGGTCTGACCAGCTGCGAAGCTGGTTGAGGAAGCAGCTGATGCGTTGGGCTGAGCTTTAGAGGCATGCTGCCTTTGTGCGCTGGCTGAGTGCGACCTGTCGCAATAATTTCGTGGCTAAAGGTCAGAGATGTGAAGCCGGATGGTGTCAGCTATGGAAGTCATATGAGGACAAAGAATTCCAACGTGCTGAGTACTGTCAGAGGCTAATAGAAGTTAGCAACAGAAAAACTTTTTTGGATTTTTTTTCTGTAATGCAGAACAGATGACTAATAAGGAGTCCAAGTCCATGAGGGAGGAGGTAAGCATAGGAGCAGTGAGTATTTGGGATTCTTCATGAATTTACCAGCTGAGGAGCCAACAGAAGAATCCTAATAGTCTAGGGATAGATATTGGTGATTAAAGGTGAAGTAAGGGTGCCTCTCTAGAGCAGTTCTTTGTTCCTTCTGTCTGCTTTTTATCACAACCCTGACTCCTTTCTTCATTCATTGAAAACTTTCTCCTACATCAATTAAATCTTCCAATACCTGGTACCCCTCACCAAAGAATTTACCAGAAGGAAGGTGGTAACAGTTTAGTCTCTAGGGTGTCCCTGGGTTGTCCCTACCCGAAAACCCCTGTTACGGGGATGTCCTGGTAAAAGATGGCCCCAAAATGAAAAGCTTCGATCAGAAAGGAGTGATAGATTGGCAGTACGGGTACTGTGATATGTCCACAGCGGTTATTTGCGGAATTGTCTCAAACGCTAGCAAAATACTCAGGTTTGCCTCACCAGCCTGTGTAGCCCTCCTCTCCTGGGGTCCTCCTGCTCGTCCAGCTCTGCCTCGCTTCCCAGCCCCTGCGCTCTCCGTGCGGCTCAGCCCATTACTCGGTCCAGCCCGTGGTGCCGTGAAGCTCACCAGCCATGTTTACCCGGAGTTACCTGTTCAGAAAACGCGCGTGTTTATTCAGAGGGATGCATAAAACCACTCGCTACATGGGAAAACCTGCAGCTGTGACCCAGGCTGAGCGATGTGCCGTGCCTGTGGCTGGCACAGCAATTCTGGGCTAATTGCCCACAGGGCTTTCATCTTTGTACCATCTCCTCTTTTCTGCAAGTTTGTCTTTACTTTCTTGTGTAGTCTCTTAATTTCCCCCTTGTCCTTTTGCTTTCTCTGCCTTTTCGCTAGCTTTTATTATTACAGCACTGCCTTCTCTCCCTCTTCATCAAGAGAATATCCCTGTTTCTCTCTTCTCTTCCACATGCGTATACACACACACGTAATTCCCATATATTTAAGTGCTATTATGTGTTTGCCTGCAACAGTCCTGCATGTTGTCGAAGGGTGGTAAAATCACGAATACCAACAAAGATCAAACCAATTATTGCTCACATGAGATACCTGGATACAGGGGTTTTTAATGGATTTAAGCCAATCCAGCTGTTGACTGGGGCCAAAAGGGCTAGTCCCATCCTTTCCCCCACCCTTTCTTTCCTTCCTTGGGTTATTGGTAAGATGGTGACCTGGCTGAAGTTTAATGTTGTTTCTCTGTTTCTGCTGGGTTCTTATTGAGCTGGTGCAGCAAGGTCATGCTCTGAGGCTTCGCGTTCATTAGTGCCAACGCAAAAAAGACGCCAGGGAAGCATCAGTCAACTGGATGGGTTGCAACATAGTCCTAGAAGAGAGTTAGCTAACCATTAAACACATCTTCTTCTGCCAGTAGCTATATGAAAGAGTGATAAGGTATTATGTATCTATTTTAAATATTTATTTATAGAGGAAACAAATAATATAAGGATTTTATTTATAAGAACTCTGGACAAGACTAGCTCTTTGCCAGTGAAATGCGCAATCCTGTGCCTTATGAAGGACAACCAAATCGGCTGATTAGACAGAGAGACTTTCAAAGAATCTGTCTGATAAGTGTTTGGCGAAAAACCTGCCTATGCCTAACAAAAAAATTAGGAGTCTTGCTTTTGTGCCCTGGTGTACAAAGCATCTCTTCCGGGTTTTTGGGTTCTTGGAAAGAGTGTTCTATTTAGGGGGGAAAAAAAAAGGCATGCAAGGGTGTGATAACCTGCACATGGCCACGCTGCCCTGGTTTAAAGAACAGGGCAAAACACTTCTCGGTAAACAACACTAACCAGCCTTGAAAATAAAACATTTCTGATTCCAGGGAACATGTGGTAATCTCGTCTCCAAAGAATGTGAAGTAAATTGGGAGAAAACTAAAATGGGACGTCTATTGCAGCACCGTCAGGCTAAAAAAATCTACAAAAACATTGTTTTCCCTGGCAGTATTTTTAAAACTGATTCCCAGCGGTTACCTTCCTTGGCAGCCTCCATGGGGCGCACAGAGGATCAGATCTTTCGCTGGTTACATCAGTGGCAGCCCAACAAATTGTCTGCCAAATTATTAATAGATGTATTGCTCTTCAGATTTCAGACTCGAACTGGGTTTTCCTGGGGGGAACTTTTATGTAACGGTGGGAGAAAAGCATGATCTGAAATTCAGAGATACAGACAGCCTTGTGAATTCAGCATGTCTTCCCGCCGGGTGGATATTTTGTGTGTCTTCTCCCAGAGAAAACTCTTGCAGTATAAAGAAATGATATTCCATCCAAAAAGCAGCAACCACTTTAAAATTTGGATTCCCACCAAACTATCTCAGCAGGGTGACATTACCACAAGCTAAAGCAAGAAAAGAAAACAGGTTTTGTAAATTCTTGTTTTGGAAGTGGATTCCTCTCCCCGCTCGCACAGCAGCCTATTGTATTTGGCATAGACCTTTTGGGGAAAATTATCAAAGCTTCTCTTTTTCAACAGCAATCTGCAGTGGAAGTGGGGCTGTGCAGGGCCTTTTCTATACAGCACCTGACTGAAATCCAATATTGTGTTTTTCCTACATTTAAACTAATGATGACAGATTAAAAAGTGACATGTAAGGAGCTGGGGCTGTAGATTTAATGAAGGAGACAGATATTCTTTGGTATGGATGCTGCTGAATGCTTCAAAATTTGCTTTTCCTCCGGAGGTGTGTGTTTGCCTTCGTTAGTCCTTCCTTCACCGTGAGCAGGGAAGTTGAAACTTGGCGCTGGAAGTGGCTGTGAAAACAGTACTGCAGAAGTATAGTAAAGAAACCCAAGTCAAGAAAATGAAATAGCTGTCCTTGCGAACAGAAAATAGAAACCAGAGACTGTCAAACTCTTATTTGCAAAATCATGTCTGTCACGAGGAAGCAGACTTGGCTTCCACTTAGTTCTTGGACAGGTTAAACTATGGCAACTCTCCGTTCTTCACAAGGTGAATGCGGTCAGACCGGTACCCGAGTCACCCCGCCCGCTCAAGTGTCAGCATCTTCAGTTCATACCAGTGGGTTTGCGCTGTACCGCTGGTACTAGTGGAATTAAAACAGTCAAACAGTTGTGCATAGGCAAGCTGCTTGGCTCCTAAGAGTACACTTTTTCTTCCAAGTATCGGTTACCTGTATGTAAAATAAAAGGTCGCAGCTGACAGTTTTCCTTATGGTACTGGTCCTAAAGATATACGTTAGGCTTCTGTATTAATTTTACCTCCCAACTTCATTGCCTTGGTTGAGGAAGTTGTACAAAAGGCTTAGCTGATTATCCAATTTCTAGCCTTCCTCACTAGGATAATTAATTTTGCAAAAGACCCCCCACTACTTTTTAACAGCCAATCTGGGCACTGTAGTCCCTGCAGTCCTTTGGCTCACCCTTTGCCACCCCTTTGGCACCAGCTGGGGAATGGGAACAAGTATGCACTACAAATAGTGTGCAGGGCACGCGTGGGCAGCAGGTCATGACCGTTTAGGCTGGAGAAGCGCCTTGGATCCCAGTACTGTTTGCTGAGAGGTTTTTAATCTATGCAGGGCAAGATTTAAAAAATAAACATGAAAAAAAAAAAAAAACAAACAACAAACCTGGATAGCCAAAGGGGATAAAATTGCTTTCCTTCTACCATAAGGGCACAGAAAGATCAGATCATTATGCATTTTTGTAGTGTTTTACACACCCCTGCAAAAAAAGTAATGCACTTTAGTCTCAGGCATTGGGGGGGGTGTGGAAAAATCACTAATCTGCCATGGTTCTTGGAAGGCATTTCACACCCTTCCCAGTTCAGCAGGTAAATACAGGACAAGCCAATAAACAAGCACTGTATTCCTTTAAGACCATTCCTGTTTCCAAATTTCTTTGCAATTCTTGCAAACTTTCTTAATTTGAAAGTGGAAAGACTTAATGCTTTGAGGTGGAACAAGAAAAATACTGTGCATTTTTGATACTGCCACAGAAGCTTTGCCTGTGTGGTATTGCCCTCTCCTGGCACTGGTCTGAGGAGCTTCACAGGTGCCTTAGTGGAACATGCTGGTGAGGTTCATCTCCTTTCGCAGGTGCCTTTCAAAGGCAAGGATCTGAGTGCTCATTCACAGTTGTCTTGATCCACGTAGTGCTCGTGGTTTGATTTATTTTGACAACAGAGAATCTTTTGTTGACAGGGTTTTGTTTTAATACAGCTTTAAAAGCATTAGAGGTCTTTGATAATCATTCATTTTCCAGTGAATATTCTAAGAATCCGTGTTTGTTTTCATATAAGACCTGCCCTTTGAAGACAGTGGCATTAAACATCAATGCAGTACCGTATGATATGCTCTGAAGTAACAGAAATCTCCTTTTTTTTCTTCTTTTTTTTCCTTCCTTCCCCCCCCCCCCAGTGTCACCTGATTCACTATCTGAGACTCAGCCATCACTTGATAGTTCTGAATTATTTGATTTGTACCTTTGACAAGCTGAAGTCTGTCTCCTCCGAAGACATTAACATCACGGATGCTGTTTTTGACGGTGTGGAAGTCAGAGTGTTTGAACCTCCTGCGAAGGGAGATGAAGAGCTCAAGCGCAGCGTTGTTTACATCCACGGAGGGGGCTGGGCCTTGGCAAGTGCAAGTATGTGTCTGCCAGTAATTAAATAGGATTCTGCTCCGGTTTTCTCCAAGCAGGAGAAGCCAAAAGCTGTTTTTCCTGCCAGAGATGACAATTTTGCTAAGACGGACCTGAATTCTGTAGTAATCGTCTCCACTCTGGTAGATCAGCTTTAAGGAGGGAGGGGGGGAAAAAATAATGTTGTGAACACACAGCAAAAATGCATATCTTATCTGCACATGAGCTGTAAAAGGACCAAAAGGTTAATTTTGTTACATCCTGAGAGGACAAAATAGCTGCTTATTTAAATTCCTGGGATGCCTGGATGGGCTGTTTGGGCCGGTCCCCCATTTTCTGGGGTCACGTGCAAAAGTCGATCCTTGGTGATCAGGATCCATTGACTATGTGTGAGGGTTTTGCCTCATTTTCACACAATAATTAGTAGATAAGTGGGCTGAACAACACTGCATGTAACAATAAGCTAATGTTTGGCTCTTAAATAACACTTACGTGGAATACACGCAGCTGATCGCAGCCAACGGTCAGTGTGATGAGGTGGGTTCCCATCTCACGGTGTGGCCACCTCCCTTAGGGGACCACTGCCACCACTAGCAGAAGTTACCTGAAAAATTAATGCTATTTACTCAGATTAACTTAGAAGCCACAAACATGATCAGAGAAAGTAAGGTATAGCTATAGACAGCAATTAGCTAACCGCTGATCCTGCCACATCATCCAGGAGGAAAAAAGCCTTGGGAGGAGAAAAGGCTCACGGTTCCCATGGCTGCTCCGATATCCAAATCCCGTAGGAGTCTTTCCCCCTTTTCTTTCCCATTGCTCCCATGACATCGTGAAATCCATACAGCCCCGATGCATTCTGTGGCTTCATCTATAGAAAAAGAACATTCATGGAGTTTTCTGAAATGCTCCAAAACCAAGACTGTATTGATTGCTTTCGGACTGTGCGTGTATGAGTCACTTAGACCATGATTTAAGTGAGATTTACATAACTAAATAATTTTAAAATCTGGCCTCCACATCCCTATGGAAGGCACAGTCTCTTTGTCCTATTGTCTTCCAGCAGTGAAAAATTTTGCTCCCCTTCCTACAGAGGAATTGTGCTTTGAGATGGGTTTTCTTAGGCCTGCCTAAGGGATGGTTGTTAGGGTCCTGCCCACCTCATTTGTTCTGTAACAGTTTGCATATATGACTCTTGTTGTACAAAACGCGTATATTAAATTACCGTCCTTTGTTTGGATGACTCTAACACAGCTATGTCAGATGCTGTCCTCGAGTCCAAGGTGCAGAAGTTAATGGCACAAATATTGCAGCTAAATATTAAATTCTAAGACTAGATACTTTAGAAAATGTTTAGTGTCGTAGTATTATTTTATAATACCGGGAACCAACAATTAAGTAACTGGAAAGGAATAAAATTAAAGAAAATCAGTCCACTGATAAATAGGATAGCTGTGATTAATCCTCCCTTAAATGAGTAGTTTGGTTGACGTTAATAGGGCAACTTATTTGAGTCAAAGCAATGCACGCTATAATAAAATGAAGCAGCAGCAGTGACTCATACAGCGATAACTGGCTCTGGCTCCTGATGCCCCCAAGCCACTGGGTACCTTAAATTTTGCCCAACCAAGAGAATTGTGATGGGTGGGTGAAATTACATGGCCCAAGTCATCAAGAAACAGATGAGAAAGAAAGCATTAAGCCGCAGGGCCTCAAGGCATAAATTATGTTATATACAATGTGTATTTGGCACTTTATCTATTGCAAACTGATCTCATTTACTTTGTTTATATTTGTATGATGTCTTTATATTTTTCTGAGAAGGCTTTTGTACAGCTTTGAGACTATTGACATAAATGGATTCATGTCCCTAACGCTATGTCCTTTCGTTCCAGGAACAAGCCTTTATAACAATCTCTGCAGAATCATGGCTGAATCTCTCAACGCTGTCGTTGTCTCAGTTGAGTGAGTAATCTAAAACCGATCAAGTAATTTTAAGATATTAAAACTACGTAACTTCGTTCTTTTAGCTTTTCCCTTGATACTGGCTTGTGTATAAGGCTTTAACTTGGACAGTAATTCTCTTTACCGGTCTAATATTTTTACCCTTTTAAAATTACAACAAATTGGAATGGTATCAAACATTCACATGGGTTTCTACTTATTTTAGAGGTTGTTGTAGAAGACGGAAATGTGGGAAAAGGGAGTAGCCCTTAATTCAGTTGGACAAATACTAAAATGCAAATTTTAGTGCATCTTGCAACTGCATCCACATGTACGGAGTGCAGCTAAAGCCTGAGATCACTCAAGTGCCGAGTTATGATTCTGTAAATACTTGTGAACTTTAAAAACCGTCAAACAAAAAAACGCAAACACATTTGGACGTGATACATACCTGAAGGAAGGCTGAGCCACACACCTCTGCCTCCTCATGTAGCAAGAGGGACGTTTTCCATCCTCAGTGGCCACTCACAGTGCTGCGAGCTATGTTTTTATATATCTATATATAAAATATTAATATATATATTAGTCCCCCCTGAAGTCTGTCTATAAAGCACGGTTTCTAAGTCATATTGAGCAAGGGTCTGCAACATAGAAATTGTCAAATCATTTTACCCCTGCTCATTAACCAGAATCCACTGTGGAGTCTGGCAGTTTCCTGCTGCTCTCTCGATCTCCCACTGTTCCAGTCATCTCATTTAAGCCTTGCACTCCACTCGAGAGCAGAGGACTGCCAGGGTGCCCAACAGCAGAGAAGCAGGGCTGCTTTTTCTAACTCGCTGAACAATCCCAAGGTAAACAAACCTCTCAACTAGCTAACTACATTACCTAGATGACTCCAGCTTGATTGGTGCTTTTCCCATCCTTATTGTCAACTTCAATATTTTCTGCTGCAAACCCAATCACTTAATACGACGACTCAAGTTTCCCACATGCAGTTGATTACATACCAAGCTCTGTGATCTAATTGCAACTTAATTATATGGAGTTGATTTTACTCATTCCATACTTATAGCATACTTTAAAGGATCGCTTTTTTTACTTCTTTGTTGTTTATTAGTAGAAACAATGAAAGGTAAAAGAGCAGCTTGCATTATTGCAGACAAGCAGCAATCATGCTATTGAAAAGATGCCTTTTCTGATTTATGGTGGCATAATTCTGCCTGTTCCTCTGAGTTGTTGTTTACCTCTTCTCCTTAGCCATTATATATTTCAGTCAAGGCGTTTGTACTCAATTAGTGAAGTCTAATTAGATTTCTCATTGGTTTAATTGCACGTCTCCCTTTCATGATATATGCATGGTCTGTTATCCAGTTTTGTAAGGAGTTCCCAAAGGATTCTCTCATATTCCTTTGTAGCTGATGCAATATATAGATTGCTTTCTGAAAGCAGGTCAGATTTGGAGTTTGAAACCCTTTTTTGCGTAACCTAAGTTTAAAATTTATTCTGCATCTGAAACTTTTTTTTTAGCTTAGCTTCTAAAGAAAATATTTTGAATCAGAAAACTGGATTTTGTTTTGCTCAGCTCTGCTGAGAATATGTAAAATCTGTTGTTTGCAAAGCTACAAACAGAAGACATACTTTGTACCATAAGGCCTACTAACAACTCTTACATCACATATTATTCAGTAAATATGAACAGACTTCTCCTGCACTGTTAACTTTGAAACTGAGAAAATCTCATGAATGGGATTTAGCTGCTGGCTCTCCCTGGGCAGACTGTTTTCTCTCTCTGTGCCTCGGTCTCTCCACCTGCGCAATGGGTTTATTCCTTTTCCTCTCCTCGATAATGGAGAGCAATTATTGAATCTGTTGCATTGGAACAAATTGGTATTACTCCAGTTCTCGGCTACTGTTCGTTTCATGGCACAGAGGCAGAGCAAGGCTCATTCCCTCCTGAGCATACGTGAAAACTCGGGAAACAGAACTGCTTAGGTGTTTGGCTCAGCGGAATCTGTTGGGTGTGTGTGACACATTCTCCCTCGTACTAGTTAAGGTGGGGATTTGGCTCAAACACAGCCTGACTGTAATGACTCCCTTGCGAAGGGTGTTTTAAATATTTATTCGTTTTTATAATGCATGATGAAATCCCCTATTGGGAAATCCTAGGGAAGTGCTGCACAATTTTGTACAATCTTGGTATTATTCATATCTAGTAGGTTCATATTAATCTTTCAGAATTAGAGCATTAATTATAAGATTAAGTCTTACATAATTATCACACTCCTCATGTTTTTCCCTTAATATTTATCCTAATGAAATAGGTATTTGCCATTAAGGAATACCTGATATCACCTATTAATCCTGCAAGAGAGGTACATTGACGGTAATAATTGTCTCTCATCTCTTTTTCTTTTGTAGATACAGGCTGGTACCAGAGGTGTGCTTCCCCGAGCAATTCCATGACGCTCTTCGTGCTACTAAGCATTTTTTGCAGCCTGATGTCTTAGCGCAGTATTCAGTTGACCCAAGTCGAATTGCAATTTCTGGCGATAGTGCAGGAGGAAATTTGGCAGCTGCTGTGTGTCAGCAGGTAACATCCCGCGTCTGTTATGTATGACACTACCACAGTCCCTGATTTAGCGATGCATGTAGGCTGGCGGATTCTTTGTGCTGCATCATCACAAGGTGATGTGCCAACCCTAAAGACGGAATGGTAGAAAGCCAGCATCTAGTGACTTTACAGAAGAAAAATGAGTCGATCACAATATGAATCGCATTGCTTGCAATGTTTTACTGCCGTTACGAGTTGTTATGGGCCAGATTTTAAGAGCAAGTAGCTAAATGACTTTTTTTACCCCTTTTGCTGGTGAATTCTTTATTTTTCTAAGTAGATAACTAGGTACGTGCATAATTTATCAGTTTAGCTTCCTATTTTTAGTTGCTTGTCTCTGAAAATGTTTTTATTTCTTTCAAATACAAATGAAGGACAAAAAATACAATAAATTAAGCTTAATTCTTCTGTGAAATTGTCCTCCTGTAGCATTTTGCAATTTTAAGGAAATTTCTTTTGTATATCTGCAGTTTAAAAGTAATCTGAATTTAATCTCGTAAAGATTTTAGAGGTAGCCTGAGGCATGTAATAATATTTTTCACGGTTCAGTGAAATATTATTATTATTAGCTTTTTCGTATTGTCATAACCATTGGTGATAAGAAAGCGGATACCATGTCCAGGCAACTAATTATCATGACAACCTTGCAAGATTGAATTAGGATGAAAATATTAATAGGAGACAATTACACTAAAAGTTTCGATCTCGAGGTCTGATAAACATGATAGTACCATGTTTTGGAAGCAGCATTCCCAATTCGTTTCCCTGATGCGTAATGCCTTTTCAAATCAGGGATGTGGGACTGTTTCAGGGAGCGGTTAAACGCATAAAGGTTCTTCAGCCTGAAAAAGAGACAGACAAGATTAGATACGATAGACAGCTGTGTATCTTGTGCAGAAGGTGAAGCAAAACAAGTGTTTCCTGATTCTTCCAGAAAAATTTGGTGCCCCCAAATCTTTGTAATTGGTAGGCTCAAAGCAAATGCAGACGGCAGGTTCAAGTCAAACACAGAGAGGTGCTTCTGTACATGGTGAGTCTTTGCTAGCGAAAGCTGGATGCCAACAGTTTGCTTATGCCAAAAACCCCCCAATTAGATAAATTCATGGAAGAAAAAACCCATGGAAAAACTGTTAAAAGCAAGAATAGCTCCTTTTACTTCGGTTGCAAGTTGTTAAACTGCATTAGTGAAATGCCACTTTACAGTCTTTTATCTTCTTACACCCTTCAATAAACTTCTGCCACTGATTTCTGTTGGAGACAGGATACTGGGTCTGCCTGAATGGCCAGCCTTACAAGGGAAGAAAAAGATCAGGCTGCGTATATTTCAGAAGAGCAGCAATATTATCTGTGTAAGACCAAAATTCAGCCTAAAAATCGTCAAATGAGTGGCTGCTTGTATGAAGTTCTGAGTTGATATTGTAATGTTTATTTTCTTTGTAATCGCAGTTCTACCCTATATTTTTCCCCACAGCTTAGCAAAGATGAGCATTTGACGATCAGACCGAAACTGCAGGCCCTAATTTATCCAGTCCTTCAGGCATTTGACTTCAATACACCTTCTTATCAGCAGAACATGAATATGCCCGTTCTTCCTCGTTATGTCATGATCAACTATTGGATAGATTATTTCAATGGTAATTATGACTTGGCTCACTCGCTGCTGATTAACAACCACACTGCTCTTGATGTTGGCCAAGCTCTGTCTTTCAGAGGACGTCTGAACTGGACGTCTCTACTGCCTTCATCCTTCAAAAAGAACTACAAGCCTGTAATACAAACCACAGGCAAGGCTGAAATCATCCAGCAGATACCGGCGCTGCTTGATGTACGAGCAGTCCCGCTCCTTGCAGAAAACGAAACTCTGCGGCTGCAGCCAAAGACGTACATCCTGACCTGTGAGAACGATGTCCTGCGCGATGACGGGGTGATGTACGCCAAGCGCTTGGAGAACGCCGGTGTGGAAGTCACGCTCGATCACTTCGATGACTGCTTTCATGGCTGTATGATATTCACCATTTGGCCTACTGATTTCTCGGCAGGCATTCAGACCAGGAACAGCTATATAAAATGGCTGGATGAAAACCTCTGAAGAGAGGGTCTCTCTAGAAGACACGGGGTGTGCAACTCTGGTGTCTGCTCTCGCAAAAGAGCGAACAACGCAAAAGTGCACTTTTCCAAATTCAGACTTCATCTGTTCGGCTGCAGCTGCTGGGGGTCACAGACCACGAACTGCAGCATTCGCTGGCTCCATTGGCCGTGCCCAGCAAAGGATTTTGAGAAATACTTTTTCTAACTTAGATTATTTTTTTTTTCCCCCCACCTTCTTTCACTTGACAATTGCCAAACATAAACAAATGTGGAGCCGGGAGATCAGCATTCCTGTAGCATTCTTAACTGGCTGGAACTTCTCAAGCTTTGACTCTTAATTAGGCACAAAGGCCCCAATTTTCAAATGAAGTGAGGTAAAGCCAACCGCCTACATCTACATCTGAATATGTAAAAAAGGGAGCTAGTTCTCAACAGTGGTGAGCACTTGATGGCAAATAAGCGTGAGCACCCTCACCTTTGACAGCAGAGCCATGCATTTGAATGCCAAGCATGGATTTAGGTGTTGGCTTTTAGGCACATAGACAAATGGCCTTCTTAAATTAAAAAAAAAAAAAAACAAACCAACAACAAACAACACAACAACCAAGAAAAAGCTCCTCTAGGCAGTTAAGATGATGCTAGACAAGTCTCCGAGCCAAACATGTCATTCAGCTTTGGAATTTGGTCTTTATTGCCTTTTAGTTAATTATATTTTATAAAAGCACAGGACTAAATCTATTTTCAATAAAAAGTGTTACAGCATACGTACAAATACATAGGATAAAATACTTCATGTAGCAGCAGAATCGAAGTTGTTTATGTGAGTGAGCTTCAGAGCTGACTACTTATTTGGCTAAAGAATGTGATTTCATCTCTTTAAAGCCTCAGCTTCATGACCTCCTTACAGAAAATACTGAGCTTACTTAAAAAAGAAAAATCTACTGTGTGGTTTGCACTAATGTTTGTAATTAATAGTAGGTTTTGTTCCTTGAGTTTGCATTTGTGCTTGTACTGTTTATTATATTTCATGCTTCCTGCAAGGAGGGAAGCAAGCGCACAGAAGTGGGCTCTAATCCATACGGGAGACTTCAGTCCGAGCTTTGCAGCTGAACTTTGTCTTGTAGACTGACCCAAAACTCTAGGTAAGATGGGTCTTGCTCTTGTGCAACAATTCCCCACAGTTTCAGCCAGTCTGTAAATTCCAGATAAGCAGGACAGGGAAGTGAAACTGCTTACACCAGTGTATGTTTTCCAGGATGCTTAGTGCTTGCAGAAATGAAAGTTGTGTCAAAAGCCCCGTGTTTCTAGGCAAAGGGGAGAGAGTGGCTGCCCCACGACTAAACTAGTGGATTAAATTCATCCTCAGCTTTACCACAGAATTCCTGTGGGATCCCAGGAGAACAACTTCATCTCCTCATGCCTCACTTTCTTCTTCTGCAAGAGAGGGAGCAGGAATTTCCTACCTCACAAGGGAGCTGGGAAGCTGAATCCGCAGGCCTTGGTGAAGCACATGGACGTGACAGTGACTGGCAGGCACTGAACCAGCTCCCGTAGCTTCTGACTTTCCATCCTTCTCTCGTAGCTGGCTCCGAGCATCCTGCCCCGTGACGGGTGGTGTCGCGAGGCTGCTGGTCCTCCTGGGCAGGTAGCTCATCCGTCCTGGCTCCTCTCAAAGTACCCCGAGGTGATGCTGCGTGGCTGGTGGGATATCATGACAAAGGCAATTTCATTACAGCGTTTCTTATGGCAGGACTCTGAAAAGTTGTTAAAAAAAAAAAAAAAAAAAAAGGCACTGGTAGATCAAACTGCCTTCTGTCACTTCAAATACATACAGACCAGTCCACTTTCACCGGTATTTAAATTAAATAAGAGAATGGCTTTGCTGAATCATTGCTTCCTAGAAGCATCAGGTTGTTAATGCGGTTGGATGTATTAAGAAAAGCTGTGACTGACGGAGGCCTTGATGTAGGCTCAGTCACGCACGCTGAAACTCATTTCTGGGCATAGGTTCACACGGAGGGCACAAGGCAAAGCTTTTTCAACAGTGGCCCGATTATTCTTCCATTTAGATAGTTACAAAGACTCGGTGGAATTAGAGCAGCTGAGTGACAATCTGAATCAGGATAAATTTTGGTCAAAATACCCAATTAACACTGCAGAAGAATTCAAACTCTCTTTTTCTGGATTTAAACCCTCTTCCCTCCTTTCCCCCATAAACCCAATTTACACTTAAAACAGACAGCAACCAAAGTTACGTCCATTCAAAAGACAAATTACTAATCTGCGGCAGAATCCTTTCCCCTCTATGGACGCAGCTCCATTTACCTATTTTTTTTTAACTCTTCAAATCATAGTTTACCGTTACACTGAGTTGTAACAACAGGCTCCTTCCTGGCTTTCCCACTTAAAGAGTAAACCCGTGTCAGAAAAGATGTAATTTATATCCACCCGCCCTCATTAAAAGATAGTAGTAACTGTAGTACTGGAAAAGAAGTGGTTAATATTCCTATAAATTCTAGAATAATTAAGTTTTCCTGACAGCTGTCTGCAAAGCTTTAGATCCGCGTTTGTTTATAGCTAAGTTATAAATATCTGCTATGAAGCTATAACATAATTGCTGCTGTTTGTTTTTTTTAACTGAAATGAAATGGAAAGCTGGAAAATGTGTGTGTGTATATATATATATTCATGGAGTCGGTTGTAAATTTCCTTCACGCACTGAAGCACATTAAAGTCTTGGCACAAGAAATGGTAGTAAGTATATAACCGGACTGAACGTGTTTACCAAGTCATCGCCAGCGTGACGCGACATGCGAGATGGCAGCACAGCTTGGATGAGATGTGACAGTATTAACTAGTTCTATCAAAATACCTTGACTACGCTTTTCACGCAGCTGTGTGGTTTAAGTACGTGATGGCTCCAAAGATACGTGATGGATCCTACAACATAAAAAAAAAAGAGGTCTGAGTTCCAGCTATAAAAAGACCTTTTAGTATATAGCCGCAGAAGACACTTGATTAAAATTCAGTATAAACCTTTAAGTGTTAGTCCAAACTCAGTTTTCCTCCTATTTTGCAGTTCCCGCGCCCAAAAGTTGAAAGTTTAGGGTTGTTTGCAGCTTGGGTGAGACACGACAGTATTAACTAGTTCTATCAAAATACCTTGACTGCTCTTCTCACGCAGCTGTGTGGTTTAAGTACGTGATGGCTCCAAAGATATGTGATGGATCCTGTAATGTATAAAAAGAGGTCCCCGGCTATAAAAACACCTTTCAGTGTATAGCCGCAGAAAACACTTGATGAAAATTCAGTGTAAACCTTGAAGTGTTAGTCCAAACTCAGTTTTCCTCCTATTTTGCAGTTCCCATGCCCAAAAGTTGAAAGTTCAGGGTTGTTTGCAGTTGAGCTGCCGGCAGCGGAGCGGTAACTCAGCCGGGGCCAGCGGGCAGGGTTACAGAGAGCTGCTGCCTGAGAGCAAGAAACTAAGATGAATACGTGTTACACCACCTCGATTTGTTCATGGGGTTCGTCCCACGTCTCCTGAAACATCTCCTCGGGCAAACCCAGCACCTTCGTTCCTTGGGTATTTCCCAGAGCAGCGTAGGGCACTTCGCGTATTACAGGATCAGATCAAGTATTTGTAACAATATTTCACCTGTGCGTAGTAAAAAGTTGGTCTTCCAAAAGAAGATAGTCAATAAATTCGTCTACTTGTCTTTTCATTAAATCAGCCAGTATGGCTAACTACTTTTTAAAGATCGCTTCCCCCCCCCCACCCCCCGCTCCTTTCATTAGTCTTTTCTCCCCATCGCAATAATATCTTGTTCCTGATGGCCATCAAAGTGTTCAAATGTAAGCTTTAAAAAAAAAAAAAGCTCACAGAACCTATAGTCATTTGTGTCTTACTCTCACAGACCTGGGGGGAACTACATTAGCAGGTCCCCGGTATTTTGGCCAATGTCCACAGGAATAAAGGGAGGTTTTTGTCTCTCTAGTTTAGGACCCCTTAAAGGCTGGGTGTTCCGGCGTTTCTGAAACCCAAACTCATTTAAAGATGTTTCACGGTGCGTGAAAATCACAAATAAGTCAAATTTCCTAACCTTCACCTAAGTAATTCCAAAATTGCATCCCTAGCCAAAGCAGAAAGGCATTGTGGGTTTTAAGCCCTACAAATAAACTAAAAAGAAATGGTTTATCTTTAAAACGTTCTTTTGTAGTGTTTGGGCTCTATATTTTTTTAATCTTTTACAAGCGTTATTAGAAACTGTTTCAAACAAAACTACTAGAAGTAGGTTAACCGGCGTTAAACCTTTTAAGCTGCTATGATCTGTAATGATGCTGCTGCGTAAAAAAAAACCCCAAACCAGGCGGTTTTACTGTTCTCTTATTTATGATGTTCAAAACCCCCCAGTACGACGCATTTGATGCGCATGCATTCAATATCTTACGCATGAGCGTTGGGGTTTTTTTGCATCCTTCCCAGTGCAGGGGAAAGATCTTGTAAGATCTAATGAGCAAGTGTGATCGAGGTGTGCTAGCAAAATGAAGAACAAATAAATAAAGTGAAATATACCTGCGACTGATGGTTTTTTTCTTTTCGCCAGGCCCACCGATTTTAGGTTCCGATGTACGTTTCCAATTTGAGTTTTCGCTTAGCAGAGGTCAGTGAAACGAAAGGGGAGGCCTCAGAGTTCCTGAAGAAACGCTGAACCAAAGCCAAGGGGGTTGTTTTCGAGGCAGGAAACCAAACCTTGTCTGTGTGTCCGTGGCCTGCGAGGGTCACCTCCTCTTACTTTGTTTCAGTCAACTAATTAACGGTGACCACATTTGCTGGAGTTAAAGGGTGGACAATACCCGCTCTACTGCTGTTCCTCTCTCTTTCAAGAAAAACAATGCAGCTCGTGTTCTCCATTCTGGTCTATAAACAGATTTTTTTTATATGTTTATAGATTATTTATACATTTGAAATTGGTTTTAGCCAGTGGAAGCCCTAGTTCTGCTTTCATTCCTATTTGCCATCCTTTCTGTTTTCTGAACTGTTACCCATTTTCTTCCCCTGCTCTCTCATTTATTAATGGTCATGGCAGTATTACTTTGGAAATATCCTAACGTGGGGGTTGCTGTTTTGTCCAGCAGGGTCCTGTGGCTTTCGCAGAATATAAAGCTTTCCCCCTACTGAAGAAAGTGCTGGGGGGAAAAAAAACCAAAAAGCTTCAAAGGCCTTACAAGCCTATTTTTAAGTCAGCAGGAGTCATGCTCCTGCTTGCATTAATTGAATGCAGTAAGAACAGGCTGGGGCCATAGAATTTTTTTTTTTTCAAGTCATGTTATCTTAGATTCGTTAAAAGTCTTGCCTGTGCGGGGCTTGCCAAGGCCAGGGCAGTGCCTGCCAGGCTGGGTGCTGCCGTAGGAGGATGCGGAGGAAGCAGCCGCTGAAGGACCGTCCGCCGTCGGTGCTGGACTTAGACGGGCGCCCAGCTGCCACCTCAAGGCCTGACAAAGCGGCTGGCACAAAGTCCTCAGCAGCCCCTTCAAGTGGGGTTAGGACGAGTATGTGAGGCGTCTGATTCAAGCGTTAATCCGCCCTTAGATACAGCACACGTTTGCTGGGTGCGAGCCACCCACGTGGGGCTCGCGGACAGAGCAGTTTGGATGCTGAACCTGCTGCCCAGCGCACCTCTGCTGGGGCTGTATTCCCCTCTGCCCGCCGCAGCGCCCTATTTCCCACCCCCTGCCCTCACTTGCGGGACCGGAGCAGCGGGCGGCGGGGGGGGCTGTGACCCAGGTGTCTCTCCATCCCTCGGCCGGCCAGCCCACGCAGCCTCCTGCATCCAGAAATCCCAGCCTCCACCTGCATCCCTCCCGGCCGGGCACCGCTCCTTGCCTCGCACTTAGAAAACTCTTTGGAGCAGGGCCACGTCTTATTTCGAGGCACGCATTTGCTCCTTGCTCTTAATTCCAATTTTTTCTGGCACTAATCCAATTTATTTCTATTATAAACGTGCTTAAATAGTTGGCAGCACATCATTAATACCAGACTAAGTTTTACCCTAACGTAAATCTAATGATTTTTCACAACGATTTTCTACAGCATCTTAAAGTGTTTATCAGCTGCTCCGCATGAAGACGGGCAAAAGAAAACAGAAAAAGAAACCCTGGAATAACTTTGTTTTTGCAGAAACTTATATTTTAAATAACTCCTTCTGGCTTTATATAAGGAAGAGAGCACTAAATATTTCCACCACAACCACTTGCTCTTTTCTGAAGCAGAATTTCCGCAAACCACCGCACTTCCAATCCTAAGACAGTCTAGGGATATAGCAGAGACAGAGCTTGTACAAGGAGAGAATATATTTTATATTAAGATATTTAAAAGAGCAATAAACCAGCAGTAACGGGTGTTATGGAAAACTCCTCCTCCCACAAACACCGTGCCAGCATCAGGACGGGTGCAGCCCGTTCAAGCGCCATCGCGATGTGGGATTCAGAGTATGGTGGAGGAACAAAGAAAGGGGATTTTTGCTGTTAACCTAGTGATTTCATTGCAATTGAATTTTAGACGAGGTGTTAATTAAATACAATAATTCGCGCTACAGCCAGCAGAGGGAGCATTTAAAACCAAGACTCGTTTGAAAAGGTCCAGCTCGTTTCTAAAAACACACTACGAAACCAAAAGCGTTATTGCGGGAACCGCACCCAAAATATTTGTGCCAACCCCGACTTGTGAATTCACGTGTGGACGAGGCAGAAAACTCACGCTAGTGGGAAATTACTCAGCTGTCCTGCAAAAAAACCCCGAACGAACCTCAGAAGAATCACTTTGAGTCTTGGCACGCAGTTAGGATTTTTTCCAGGCGATCTAACTGCGCTTAGTTCAGATTTTGCAAACTGGTTGGGGCGGGGGGGTGTGTGTGTGTGATTTGGGTCTCGCTGCAGGCGTCTGGCATGTTTTAGTCTGCAGGAGCGAAAAGGGTGAGGGAGCGCACCCGGGAGAAGCCCAAGGGCACGGCTACCTGGTTGGCAAGGGCGGTATTTTCAGGACTATCTTCTTGCTTTCATATACCTCTGGCTCTTCCAGTGAGGGATGCCTGGAGGCATAGCAGCATCCCGAAAAAAATCTACGGAGAGCCATGAGTGCCCCTGGAAAACAGTTGCGTTGTGACTCCCAAGGGTAAGACCTGGAGGAGGGAGGTGTTTCTGCTCTTCTGATGGTGCGTAAAGCAGCTCATTGTAAGAAAAAAGGGGATTTTACAGGCCTTGTGCACCCTGCTGCTGATGCTGGGAGAGGAGGAGGAAAAGGAAGAGGAAGAGGAAGAGGAGGAGGCCCTTCCAAGAGCTCCACTGGCAAAGCAGCCCTGAGCCCTCTGCTCTGGGGCCTGTGGGACCGGTGTTTACGCTTGGCACAGTCAGCAGTTGAATTTTGGGTTATTTTTAGCGATTGGATGACTTACCTTTGATGTTTTCTACGTTCCGGCCACGTGCAGACACCCTCCGCATCCTCTGCTCCAGCGCTTTCACCCCTGCGATGCAAACAGGGCCATGGGTTATGAAAGGCTGCAAAGCTATACGAGCGGCTCCCCAGGGCGGCAGCATACGTTTGCTATGACTGTATCTAATTCGGAGGGGTTTTTTCCCCCTCCCTGCCCCAACCCCTGCTGGAAAGCATGCAGAGGCCAGGGGCAGAAAAGCCATCCCACCTCCCTGCCCCAGCTGGGTGTGAGAGGTCGGGGGCTGCACCAGCGCCAGAGCTACAAAATCATCTATATTTCCTTTTGAATTCCCGTTTGCCGTTGCCGGTTTTATCCGCAGAAGCGGCGTAGACTTTCAAAATATCATACCATTACATCTCAAATGCTGCTTTTGATCATCTGTGTGTACGGTCAAGGGAGGGAAGATGCTATTTGTTATTTTAGTCACTGCAATGCATTGGAGGCACAAGCCCAAGCCTGGTTTTGAGCACAAAGAGCTTAGCTCAGGTCGTGTATGATCTGCAATTCCAGGCAATCAATCAGAGAGCACATCGTGGATTGATACTTAATGTCCAGCCCCAGAGCCCTCAGCACACAGACAGGGCGGTCTGTATGCAAGGGCTCTCTTTGGACACAGACGCAGACTTCACGGGGTGTTGCCCAACTCCTCAGTAGAGTTATGAAAATCAAAGATAGGGCTACAAGGGCGAAAATGGCCAATGTAACTGCGTGGCTCACCCTGGGCGATGCGGTGAAGCTGGCGAAACACAAGCTTTTAGCCTGAGCCAATGTATATTTTTAAGCACGCTCTAAGGAAAATATATATTATAGATTAAATTCATATAAATATATACATATACACACACACTATGTTGCAATAGTACAAACCTAGAACCACTTCATTAAGGATTATAGACGACTCTAGGTTTATAGTGGTCCTTTTACTCTATTGCTATTGGCATGAATTGGGCGCAGGCCTTCGATTTGGATGAGTGTCATCATGTTGATTTCTTGGGCTGGTGATCTTCTCACCTGGCTGAGTTTCCAAGGGTGTGCCTGAGTTCAAGCGAGATCTGAAAAGGTCTGTCAACCCGTCACCTTGAGGCAGATGCACATCTTTTCTTACATCAGCCACCCGCCCCATCTCTTTGGCCTTCTACTTCGAAACGTTAATCCCAATTTTGGCTTGGAGCTTTTCAGTGTCACCACTGAAATGCAGCTTTACCCTGAGTAGGCATTTACTCTTACCGTGCCTGCCCAGAACTGTCTCTCCTGAGCTGTGAAAAGTCGTTTGCTGTTTGCCATATTAACCCAGCAGAGCCAACGCAGCTGGCTGCTCTTCCTCCTAAAGCTTCCTCAAGAGACTTGTTTACGAGCCTGTAATCAATTAATGGCAGCGGGGTTAACCCAGGAGTCACCAAAGAAAACTTGACCAATCTCAGTTTCCAGAGCTGGAGTTGGGAGTAAAACCAAACTCTCTTTCAACTTCCAAATCAATCAGGGCCCAGAAATAATACACGCCAGGATCCCTCATGAAATTTTCCAACTGAAAAACAAGTCAAAGCAGAAGATGCTTTTTCCTGTCAATACCTCATCCTTTTCCCTAAGTAATGTCTCAGGAGCCAGGGATCTTCACAGAAGATGCCAAGAAGGGAAAAGAAAATGTTAAAAAAAAAAAACAACAAACAAAACACAACAAAAAGCAGCGAGGGTTGGAGATGAACAGGCTAAACGTTCCTGCCGGCGCTAGCCCTGGCAGCAGGAGCTCTCCCACGGGCAGGGGGCGGCTGTCCGATGCCCAGGTAGGGCTGCGGGGAATTCCACCGCTTCTGTCACTTCTGCCTCGGCTCCCGAGCAGCGCCTGGGCGCCCGCCAGCTCTTCAGAAACCGTCAGGCAGAACAATGAGGGCGTTGACTCATTTAGGCTTGCAGAAGAGATTGTGAATTTAATCAAAAAAAAGCTCCGTTGCAGCCCCGGGGAGCCCTTCTTCTGCTCCCCAATTGGAGCCGGAGCAGCCAAAGGCTGGGATTCGGGACCGGCCCGGCGCCCGGCTGCCTTTCACTTCAGCTGCGTGATTTCTATGGCCCGCGTGTGCCGAGGCATCGCACAAGCCACCGGTTCACCCGAGTGTCAGCAGTGTTTATTCAGGGAAGGATTTTAGTACATAAACGCCCCGTCAGGAGCTGGCGCTTGCACTAACTGAGCAGGTTGGATGGTTTCTTCCTGGACCGTGTCCTGCAGCACCCCGGCTGCTGCAGGCCTGGGAGCGTGGAGAGTCCCCTGAAAATACTATACTCCTCACAAGAAGAGCTGGGGAGACTTAGCTGTTCGGTAAGGAAGAAGTTAGATGACATATTGGCGTTTTAGGACCTTAACTACAGTTCGCTGCAGCCAACAGAGAGACCGATGTCCTAAGGAGCTCTGGGCCCAAGGCTGGTGGAGAGGGAGCCCTGAGACCCCAGTCGTAAGGGTCTGTGAGCACCCAGCGTCTCTTGAGCTTTGTCACAGTGAGGTTTGAATAAAGATACAACTAACTCAGATTATAAAACTTTTGCCCACGTATTTATGGTTGCTTTACCTAATGTGCCGGTGAAGGAGCCTCTGACACCAGAGCAAGGAAAGCCGTAACTGGCACAAACAGACAGGGCATAAATGGGATCTTATTCTCCTCTTTTGAACAGGCGAAGTGGAACACAGGCAGGTAAGGTCAAAACTTTCAGCCTCGGTGCCTTCCGCAAGACCAATAAATTAATCAGCCAAGGAAAGCAGGAGACGGGGCTTCTGCCCCTTCTCCTCTCTGCCCCACCGCTCGCCTTGTTTCCCCTTCCTCAGACGTCGGACAAGAAACGAGCCAGTGTGGTTTCAGTAAAGAGTGCTTCAAATACTCAACGAGTTCGCTGCTCGTAACTAATAAGGAAGGAGGCTGGCCAAAAAGCCCTGCCTTGTTTCCTGACTCAGCCCGAGCTGTCATGCCCTTCTGCAGCCGCCGTGAACGAGAGGTCGGCATCGCTCTTCCAAAGCCATTAAATCTTGGGAAATGTTAGGAATCAGTGCAAACCAGGGTAGTTTTGCTCTTTAGCAACACCTTGCTAGAGGTATCCACATTTCACCAGCCCAAACCAAATCCCTTACAATTAAGGAAAAGAAAATTTTTACGTGCTTTAAAATATCCTGTGTATCAGAGGTTTCATTTTCCCCGAGCATAGAAAGTTTTGGTTATGTTTTCTCTCTGAGCCGTCTTGAGCAATCATCGTTAAGTGAAATGAGTCCAGCTGGGCAAAGTTGCCTGTTTTATACACTCTTTTTACAACTCTTATCAGGACTAACAAGGGGGGGTAAAATGTTGCAATCAAACGGCCCCCAGACAGAGATATCACCACTCCTGACACTACCATTCTTAAAAACACTGTTCTCCCACTCTATGCCTGTAATTTCAGCTTTTTATTATTGTTGGGATGTAATGCGCCAGGTATTTAACAGGTTTGCATGCAGCACAGCTTCATCTTTCTTTCTTACCCTTTTATTTCTCCTGCCTCTACCTCTTCATGCTTTCAACATTTGTTATCTGTGGAAATACTTTCTTGGTGGCAGCCACAGGTAGAGAGAAGGTTTAAACTAAGGGTGACAGGGATTTCTGTGAGGTCTTTGCAACAAAGAGGCACCAAGTCTCTCTTGCAGTGGTGTGTTTCAACCAGACTCTAACGTAGAATCACTGTATATATGACTGTAATGTAGTCATGGAACGGTTTGGGCTGGAAGGGACCTTAAAGCCCACCCAGTGCCACCCCCTGCCCTGGGCAGGGACACCTCCCACCAGCCCAGGTTGCTCCAAGCCCCGTCCAGCCTGGCCTTGAACCCCTCCAGGGATGGGGCAGCCACAGCTTCTCTGGGCAACCTGGGCCAGGGGCTCACCGCCCTCACAGCCAAGAATTTCTTCCTAATATCTAACCTACATCTCCCCTCTTCCACTTTGAAGCCATCACCCCTCATCCTATTACTGTAAAGCTCAGAGGTTTCAGAGACGCTGGCATTAGGCATTCTTGGATTCTCAGACTCACTGATAAGGCGAGTAACGCGAGTTTGCACAGTTAATACCAATTCAGGCTTTTTTATCTTTTTTTTTTTTTTCCCCCAAAAAAAAATTTTCACAGGGAAATAACCACAGGAATTTGAGTGCTGTTTTCAACAGCGCTGCATTCCCTGGCTTTCCAACTTACTGTAACTACATTCTCTGCAAGAACTTTGCTTTTCTTGGATCCTTTATTTCGATTTGGGAGTGAAGAGGGAAGGACATTTGCGCTGCCTTTACCCAGGTCTGCTCCTGGGAGGCTGCCACCAGCGTGGCTCACGAGCCCGTGCCGAGGTGTGCAGGTAGGAAGGATCTGCCCAGATCTCCATCCCCTGAGCTTCCCCTCGGTACTTTTCATCACAGTTGAAGACAACTTTGTTTATAGGCAATAATTTCCATGGTACGCCAAGCCAAACGCTTGTTTATCTCGAACCGTGACCTAATAACATTGTCTAGGTACCCACAAACATTTTGAAGCTTGAATAATGTTTGCTTAATTCAAGTCCAAGTTCAAACCATATTCACCAAGAAAAGCGAGGTGAGGTTTTCCAGTATGGTGACACCTTCCTTTTCCTTCCTTATGCAATTAAACATGCAACTTGCTTGTTCCGATTAACGTAGTCTTTTCAGAAAAGTCAAATCCATACATGAAATCTAATAGCACAGGTAGATCTGCAGGGATTAACAATATGAAGGAGAACATTGTCAAGCATATAATGATATTTTGTGGCATTTTTGCTCCAGCTAATGCTTTTAATTGCATTTTCCAGTTTAATTCTAGTAGCCAAAGGCTCAATGCACAAGGCAAATAAAAGACAGGATAACTGGCATGCCCAAGAGCCTCTTTTCAACATAAATCAGGCAGACAGCAAATATGAGTTGAGCAAGGAGATCACCGCGTTGCAGTTTAATTCACTCAAGATTTTGCCGAAATTAATTTTACACCGCAGGATGGAAAAACAGGCCTGGGAAACGCATTGAATACGTCAGGAGGGCCTGGAGCCACGCTAACATTTCACACCAGCGTGAGAACGCTTGTAAGGGGACTGACCGGGGGGGAGCAGGACCAGATAGGGCCACCTTGCTGGGTGCACTCCTCCAGCCCCCGCATTTGCCTGAAGATGCATTGCTAAAAGACTCTTCTGTGATTACAGGTGCAATTAGTAAAAGGCTTTTGAAACGGAAAAACCTTCCTACAAACCCGACAGCAGCAACATTCTATTATCCATCCCCGGCTGGGCCTTTTTGCAAGTCCATGCGGAGGAGAACCATCGCCACTGTTTCAATTGGTGTTTCGTGTGTACGCAGGGAGCTGCGAGGTAACAATTTGGCCTGTGAGCCCTCCGGGGCTCAGATTATCTTTATAGGCCTAGAAAAACACGCAAATACATGACCAGAGCTTTGTTTTTAAGTCCATCAGAGCCGCAAGGTGAAAGAAGTAAAAAGGCAAATACTCTTCCTTGAGTTTTAAGCCAAGGTGTGTCTTCTCCTGTTTGATCTACAAGTCCAGCCAGAGTAAATGAGTTCAAAACTGCTAACGTTCATTAACCATAGTAATTCGCTCATCCGTCTAAGTCCTATACGCTTTTTGTTTGAAGATAGAATAAATAGGTATTCCTGCTTATCGACACCGCAGAGCTTACACGGTTTCATTGCAGAAAGCCGGATTCTCGAGGGCTTTTCATGGCAGCAGCTGGAACGCAGCTGGGCAAATTCCCTGCTAGTGCTACCTGGAATATTTCGATTATCTTTGAGAGAGTTTTGCCCCTTTATGCCAGTAGACAGTTGACTCTGCTACGCGTTCATTACATCCAGAGTTCCAAAAATTGGCAACTCTTCACCGTTTTTTTTTTTAAGCATTTTTACTAACTGTAAAGAAAATATGTCCGTATTTGGCTTCTCCGCAGATTATTTGGCCATCCAACCTAACAAAACACTACAGTGATGCTGTCGATCACATCCAGTTTCGGAAAGCCACGCTGCGCTGAGTACAGTATTTCCAGGCCGTAAGCCATAAAACAAGCCCGTTCCTGCTGCAGCTCATGTGGCTTTTGCTACGAACTGGAATGAGGGCAGGACCACATCCAACGCCTGGTCCCAAAGCCGCTCGCGCATATTCCAAACCCAAAAAATCATCAGCTGTAAAAACAAAACATTTGGGGAAACTCCAGTCGGGCAGCAGACTGCCAAAAAAATTTATGCTGTGTGTATGTGGAGCTGCTTTGAATTCCTGTTTTGCTCCGTGGGTGAGGACAGGTGGGTGCTAGTTCAAGGGGAACGGCATCCGAGTGACAGGGCAGTCCCCTTTCAGCATCAATAAGCCCTTAGTTTGACTTTGCTTTAGAGTAAGGCTGCACCCAAACATTGCAGAGCTTGTTCCACTAAATCCCTCGTTGTATTACTGAAGACCAGCTCCTGCAGGGCGTGACATTTCTCCCCGGCTTGACGCTAATCCCATTAGCCGGGTGAGTCTCCCAGCACAAACCACTGGGTTCTGTGATGTCCGCAGGCATCGCCCGCGTTGCCGGCGCTGGGTGCGATTCCCGCCCGTGTCTCGCGCGCAGAGGTCTGTGCGCACCTCCACGCGCTCGTACGCTCAGTTTGCGATCTTCGGTTCAGATCAGTGTCACCGTGAGCGCTCCTTTACAGTCAAAAAGGTGGTGGTGTAAGGGATGAGAGCCAGATGGTCCGTGTTTATCCAGTATCTGTGATTTCATAACACTTCGCTTGCGAGTCACGACTAGATTATTTCAGCTGCCAAGGGCACGGCCCAAGCATCAAGCTGCGTTCCCTCCGCTCGGTGCACTCACAGCTCTGAACCGAAGGAACGTTAAATTGCCGTGACTAGGCAGAAGTGCTTCAGAAATATGTATTTTGCCTTTTGAGAACTGGATTTCACAAATAGAGAGCGCATACCTTAGAAATGCCCCCCGGGGCACAGAAGTTCAGTCTCTGGAAGCGATCGGCTGTGTGCCGATGGAGGAGTGCAGCACGGTGCTGACCACTGGCTGACCTTCCTGCCGATGCTGCCTGGGTCAGGATGAAGCACGGATCCTTCTGCTATACAGATTTAGCAGCATTGATACTGTTAGGTTAATTACGGATGTCTTAAGCCGAACACAACCTAAGACTTTTACATTTACTTGAGCTAGCGCTTCCTACACTTGACATTTCTGTTCGGAAGACACCTATTTTGTCCCCAGTCACCCAACACTTACACCCTGCTCACTTTCTCTTACCTTTACAAGACTTTTGCATTCACCATAGCGGCTGAGAGTCCATCAAAGAGCCGAAATTAGGTGAGAAACCCTGGAAGCCAGGTTGGACATTGTGCCTTCTACCTACAAGAATCGGAGAAAAAGAAAGGGGTGAATACAGTAGATTTTGCAAGGACGGCAAAGTCTAGGGGTCAGCGTAAATACACATTGAACATACATCAAGCCTCTGCTCCAGGCTGTCAGAAACAGCAAAGTAACCTGTCGGGGATTTTGGAGAGCTAAATAGAGAGCCACATTTCCTTGAAAAATATATTGTCTATGTTAAGAAACTTTAATACTATCTTATATGCAAAACAGATAACCGGTGCAACTACAGTAGAACTCCATCTGGGAATGGACGTCATTCAGAGTACTTAAAGCAAAATAAACAAATTTTTGCTAAATGCGGCAAAACCCAGGATTACTGTGCGCTGGTAGGAGTTAGACAGACTGTGTGCAGGTATTCGAATAGACGTATATTCAGGCAGTGGTGCGCATTCATTCATACACCTCTATATCTATGCAGACATGGAGATTTTAAGTCTGGAGCAGCACCACGTGCGAGGATTATCTGATTAGTAGAGTTTTGAAGTAATCTGTTTCTCATGACATTCCTTCCCTCTGCAAAAAAAAAAAAAAAAAAATAAAAAAAGCAAAAGCAGAGGTTTATCAAAGCATCAATAATTCAGTCTTAAAAGTCAGTTCTCACAAAGTGCTCTTCAGGCACGAATTCTTCATAATCCACCTGTGGGGGAGCTGGGTGCTGAGATTTCTTCCACCTGATGGTCCCCTTGAAGACAGGGACACACTGCGGTAGAAAATACGAATGATTTGGCTAAAGTCAGAGAAGAAATTCGACCAAGAGCCCAGCGTAACTCTCGGGAGCTCTGGGCTGGCAGGTCTCTCCCTGGACCACACGTCTCCATCAGCTCCATGCAGTTTACACCACCTCATAGAAATAGGGGACTAATCAAGCATTGCTTAAAAAATGTATACTTGTTAAAGAAAATAAAAGCAAGTTTCCAGCCCTAAAAACTGTAATAAGAAGTTCAGAGCTGAGAAAAACCCAAAAGCAAGGGAAGGGAACGCCAGATGTTTTCTCTTTCAGACCTTTGGGGAGCTGGCCGCCTGTCGCACCGGGGAGGATGCAGCCATCCAGTCTTCAGCCAGATCTAGCCACGAAATCAGGTCAGAAGGAATTTTTTCTCTCTCCATGCACTCCATCATGAGCAGTGACAAGAGCTGCTGGACTCTGGAGCCTCACCTCATATAACACGTTACACCTGGGCTGGCTCTAAAGAGGGGAATGGACAGAATCAATAGCTCACGAACTTCTTTCTAGCGGGATGCAGGCGGGCACCAGCGGCTGAAATGTCAGGCTGAAGGCACAGCTCCCACTCCTCGTACGCATCAAGCCATGCCTTCGCGCAGAGCATCACCGAACCGCTTTGTTCACGTACAAGTCTCCGGATTTACGACCCGTTACGTGGCCGCGAGGATCAGACACAGCCTAAGTCAGACAGGCAGCAGAGCGGGATAACGAGCGAGGAATGCAATTTACCCTTCGGGGGCTTGTTTTGATTTACAAAGTGCAAATGAAGCAGAAGCTATTGCTTTTTCCTACAAATCTTGCCTCGGGAACATTTATAAAATTCTGGAGACTTCCTGTATTGCATTTTAAGAACCATAATCCGGAGCCCCTGGCACTCAGCTGGCTGGCAGTGTTACCTCTCTCCGATTGAAGCACGGGCTTTCGAAAGAAGGAAGGATGTTGTTAAACCTATTCTGAAGTGCAACAGGTTATTTCTGAGCAAGGCGATGATGCCTCTGTGAATTCGCTGCCTCTAACCTTCAAAAAAGCTTCAGCGGTGAGGAAAACGGATTCACTTTGAACACAAAGAAACTTAACAACCCGAAGCAACTTGTTGGGTGGTTGCACCGAGTTCTCCCGGCTCTTTTTCCTCATGGCAGATCCAGGCTTAAAATTCCCAATGGCAACAGAATTGACCTGATTCCTGCCGCTCTCCTGTTGCTCGCGTTCTTTCTGCAGTGCTGTTTGCGATGATGGGGATTAGAGAGCGGGGACATGTTTAGCGGGGATGGAGCATCGCTAATCTACACTGGGGCTTGAGTCTGGGCTCGCATCTCCGTTGGTCCTGTTTGAGTAGGGGCCTGTTCCTACGTGGCGGAGGCAGGAAAGTAAGCACTTGTGCAGTGGAGAGAAGGAGATTCCTCCGTGTGCTTAACCAGATGAAGCATCAAAACCCACCTCCGGAGCTGCGGCCCTGTAAATACTGGGGCTTGACTCACTTCTTTCAAAACAACGGGGTGCCTCATCTGCAGGCAGGAAGCCGGGCTTGAAAAGGGTTTTTTTTTTTTTTGTTTTTTTTTTTTTTACAAACAACGTGCTCACATCTGCTTCCCTTCGTACCAAAACTTCCCTGCCGGCCAGCTTCCACCTCCTGCTGCCGTAGCCCCGCTCCAGGCCCAGCCCCCAGCCCCTGCCCTGCTCCCCCTGCGTATTTACATACCTTGCTTACCCCAGGGATGTTGAACTTTCTGTGGGAAACATCAAAGGGCTCTACTGCATTGTCCTGCTAACGATTTGTAAGCATATTATCTGCAATCTCTGCTCTCCCCATCCAGCTATTGTGCTCCCTTTGGAATAAATACCTACGTAGCCATGTCACAACCCAAGACAAGCACAAGAAAACAGAGAGATTACTCCTAGAAATACCATTTTTCTGTTTATAATTTTCAGGCTAGAAATATAAGCACTTATACGATATGCGCATTCTTACACAACAGGCACATAAACAGTCAGGCACTTTCAGGATCTATCTGATTTGCCATACCTGTACACAGCAGTTTTAAGGAACGTGAGCAATTCTTTCCCCAAAATTTGATTCATTCTGAATGTGGACATAGGTGGCAAACCGGAGATTTCTGCAGGCTGGGGAGAGCTGCTGTGCATCTTCAGGTACATCCTCAAGTGACCCTGGAAAAAAATTTTGAGCAAAGAAAGAGGATATGACCACAGAAACCAGGCTAGGTATGGAATATTTATAAAATATTTCTAATCTCCACCCTCTGAATGTCTTGTCAACATGAGGAAATTGCTGTTTAATAACCAGTTCCATAGGCTGGCTGCAAAAAAGGCTTCTCTAAACAAGCATCCATTGCTTGTGGACAAACTGTCCACAATTAATTTTAACCGATACAAAATTAGAACCAGCACCTCCTCCTTGTGATAGAGAGGTGGTTAACGTGTCTTGCGAAGACACATTAAACAAAAGGAAATATAGCTGTGTGGAGAGCTGAGTACTCTTTGGTTGTCCACTCCTGACAAGGGTCTCCAGCATATTCTCTCTTCTTGGACAATCCTGCCGGAGGCAGCCCTGACAACCCTTCTGTCTCGAGCTGTAACAGCAACTCATTGTCTTCTGCTATCCTGTAATTAAGCGAAATCTGTATATCCATCAGCAATCAGCAGAACAGTAGCACTGTCAGACATGGTGGGCTCTACAGTCGTCTCACTGCTCAAATTAAGATTGCGACTTCACACCCCATTCTCCTATTTCAGTTGATAACAGTGAGTTCAAAGGTCCCGTGTTTTCTGTTTTACGAGCTAAGATGTAGCCTCAAGAGATGTCTCTATTTAAAGTTCACATCTACCTCACGATATTCACAACTAACCCACGAGGCGCGCTTCCCCAGCTCCACTTTCCACTTTTCTCTCTCTCTCTAAAATACGTTAGAGGGAAGAAGGACCTGTATTTCCCTAAGTAAGGCAACTGTCCTTTACACAGCTGGGCACTGTCAGGGAGTAATGTCAGCATAGTTTAAAGGTGGTTTGGAAGCCATGGTGGAAGGGGTGGATGGCCCCAGCCCACCCTTTCGTTAAAGGGGAGCTCAGGCCACAGCCATGGATGAAGGTTTCTCGTCCTGTCCTGCACCACCTTGTCCTTAATTACATCAGCAAAACTCTTTGTGTTACCACACCATAAATCAGACTTGGGGACTGAAGATGAGTTCTTTCAAACCTGGTTGAAAAGGGGCTGGGAGCTGTAAACTGGTATTATAGAATCATAGAATGTGTTGGGTTGGAAGGGACCTCTAAAGGCCATCTAGTCCAACCCCCTGCAGTGAGCAGGGACATCTTCAACTAGATCAGGTTGCTCAGAGCCTCATCCAGCCTGGCCTTGAATGCCTCCAGGGATGGGGCCTCCACCCCCTCTCTGGGCAACCTGGGCCAGTGTCTCACCACCCGCAGTGTAAAGAACTTCTTCCTAATGTCTCATCTAAACCCACCCTTCTCTAGTTTAAACCATTGCCCCTCGTCCTATCCCTACATGCCCTTGCAAACAGCCCCCTCCCAGCCTTCCTGTAGGTCCCGTTGCCATTGGGACAGTCAAACCACCATCCTGGAGAAGCTGTTGATGATGTCTCTCAAGCTGTGTCTGCCCTTGCTTGGCCTTAGATGAGACCTCCCAGAAGGGCACTATGGCATGGACATACTCTCCTAGTGCTTGGAGGACACCTCAAAATGTAGCTGGTTGCAGAAACAGAAAGCGGGTTCAACTGAGGCTTCATTTACAGCTTCCTTCACGGAGAAGCAACACTAAACACGAAACTGCAGGTAACAAAGAAAACAAAAGCAAAACCCCCAAAAAAAATCCTTCTGGAGGAAATGAGTGTTGTGTTTCTCATAAATATCCGAAATGAGTATTTCATAACAGATAAGCATTAGCCAGATCTTTCCCACTGATCTGTTTGACAGGTGAGTTTCAGCAGCCTGAAAATTTGTAAGAGGGGGGAATAGAAAGCCATTCACTGAGTCTTCCTTTTTTTCTCAGAAGTATCAACTTAAAAGAAACCAGAGCCTGGAGATGAGCCAGATTCAACCTCTGCACTGACAAAAAGACGCTGGAGTAGCTAAGGCTGATGCTGGATGGGCAGCTGAGTCCATCCACAGCCAGGGAAGGGTCCTCCTTGCCCGGCACTGGCTCCCACCGCTCCTTGCTCTGCCCTGGCCTTGCTGGGCTCTTCACTTCGTTACTAGCCCAGATAACTGTTTGGTTTATTTGCTGGGTTAATGAGCTCTACTGGCTCTGATGAGCACCAGAGCTGATCCAAGGTAAGCAGCAAGAGCATGGGTCCAGGAGCAAGAAGGGAGCGAGCACCAAGCGGGGCTTTTTTTTTTTTCTTTGAGAAGGGGTGAACACGTCTAACACCGCACTGCGTGTCTCACAAGCACCATTCACCATTTCTGCGTTTTCTGCCTACGTGGGTACGATATCCTACCCGATTATCACATCCCGCCCCTACCATTGACGCCAACAGCAGCTGGCCAAGAGGGAGAAGTTATTATCGTGATGCCGGATCATCGGCTCTTGGTGTTTTTCTTTCACAAAATTGCATCTGCAACATTAAGGTGCACTTTTTAAAAATTAAGCCCTTGAGTCACTCTCTTCTGCAGGAGAGCGCTCCGTTTCACTGCTGCCGCCTGCCACCCGCACGCTCTCCGTGCTGGGAACGGCTCTCTGCTGAGAGGTAAGCTGTTATGTTGTGATATTTCTTCTCTAGGTGATTAAGGACCTAATTGTCCCAAATATATGGCTGGACTGTAGCCTTATGGAAGCCAAGGAAATCAAGTTCAGCTGCCTCCAAAAGTCATAGAAAGGAACATATTATTTTAAGCCAAGGCAAAGCCCTAGGTAATTGTTTTAATTAAGTCAGTCATGGAGGTAGTTTTACAATCTAACTGTGCTGAAGAACTATTTTACTGGCTTATTGCAGTCATCAATTATTTTTCAAGTGCCTTTTGGTGATAATTCTTCCTAGTTATATAGAAATTACTTTTGCATTTAATTTTTCCGCGTAAACATCTGTTTCAACGTTTTCCATTTTTTTCTTATCCCAAACCCCTCACAAATCCTTAACCAGCTTAACTGGTTATATAAATATATATATATACTGGTTTTATATATATATATACACACACGCTCACAATCCAGAATTATCCAGAAGAAGAAACTAAAGCAGGGCAATGTTTTACCAGTCAGAGAGTATTGACATACACCGTAGACTTCAAGCTGTGCTTCTCCATATCTCGCTGCGTATGTCCGTGTATCTTTAATAAGGACACAAACATCCTCCACGGCCTTCTCCACGGCAATCTCATGCGCTGATTCTGCCAACGCAAGTTTTCAACACTCAGCGGTAAAAAGTTTTGAAATGGTTTTACTGTTGCGAAACATTTTACAGGCAAGTCTGGATTCCTTTAATGTCTGGGTTCATATTTGAACCTCCAGGACATGCCTTCGTTGTATTTCCAGTCTTTCCTCCTTCACTGTAAAATCTGGAAAATTATATTTTCTTGTCCTTATGACATCTAAGAACCTTTATAAACTCTAGGAGCTGGGCCTTAAAATAGGTCAACTATATCGAGATGATGTCATCATATGGATATTTTCTTTGGCAGAAAAACTGCTTTAAGTGTTTCCTCCCATCATTTGCTGCCCTGATGCAGCTTGCGGCGCTTTCAGCCGTGTCCCTGCAACGGTTTGGTGTCCCTGCTGTGAAACAGCTCCCTCAGCAACCAGAAACAACACAAGCTTTTTAAAAAGTGGGTTTTTTTACCTTCTTCTGTGATCTGTCTTTGCATGGTGGCCCCACTGACAGTCGTCCTGGTCGGCTCCAGCACAGCATGGGAAGGACCGGCCAGGCCCTGCCGCTGCCCTGCCTGCAAAGGAAACCTTGGTAAAACAAGCAAGTGGATGGGAGGTCTTGGGGGGCTTATAAGGCTTGCCTGGCTTCTCTGCAGACATGGGGGCAGCAGGGATTTTCAAAGCCTCCAGACCCTACCCACCGCAGGCCCCTTGCTCACACCCTACGTGTTACCTCTCATCGCCTCTCCCTCATGTTGAATGACCCGGTCATCTCTCCTTTTCCCCCGTTCAGAAACTGTGCCTACGCTAAGGTGAGGACAGCACCTGAGGAGCTCCTATTGCCAGCTACAGAAAGACCCAACCACCCTAAAAATCCACTTGGAAGCACCATCTGGGAAGCATCATAGGGATTCCTGAATCCTCTGCACTCTGGTCTGAGGAGGAACCTGGGATAAAGAAGGCTGGGACTTTGGTAGGGCTCAAAGCACTTCTGGGAAGTCTCCTTCCTTCTAAGTGTTGACATCTTGACATCTTATGTTTTGTTTTCAAATGGACTTTATTTGCATTACCTGAATCAACTTCCAAGTTAATACGTTACTTAACAACTCCGTGTGACCAGAGTAGTAGTTAATCTACTGATATTGTTGTGGTGTTCAGGCAAATAAGAGTAATGACTGAACAAACTTGAATACCGAAGTTGGGAACGTTTCGCTTGCTGACATATGCAAAGGTCTCCAGGGCTGGCTTGGTGGACGACTCCTCTAGTAACTCACATCTCACTGCTAGCTAAAAATTAATGGGGGAAAAAACTCAAGTGCTTTGGGTTATTCAGGATGAGGTACCGGGTTACGTATAGCAATCACTGTCACAGCTCTAAACCACTGATTTTTAAAAAAAAAATAAAAATCCTATGTTGTCCACTTTAAGATTGTTTACATTAGCTATTTATTGTCAGGAATCTTTTCCAACTTCCTTCCCAAGTAAATAAGGAAATCCTGTTTTGAAGAGGCTGGGGAAGTGTGGTTTTTATTCCCAGACCCTCAAGTTCTTATGTTGCAAATTGGTGTCAGCTTGAGTTTACCTTGGAAAATTTGAGTGAGGAAAAGTGAAAAACTTCGCCTGAAGAGTAAATACACCGCAGCTCAGTGAAGTACACTGCAGTTTACTTTTAGTTAAGTATTGCTATAGTTATAAATGTTTTTTTTCCAGTTAAATATTACACAACTTTCGAGTAGGGATGATGAAACTAAAACGCACGCTGACCCAGGAGACAGCTTCGCTTTCTATTCTTCCTCCAGCCCTTTTCTGTTTACTGAGTTTCAGTGCCGCGCAAGCCCAAGAAAAGACCTTGCACCTGGCAAAATCTGCAACCTGTAAAGAACGCCAGGCCAATTCAGGCTCCGTCCCCGGGGCACTCTGGGCACAGAGCTCTTTTAATACTCTCCTTGCCAGCAGGAATGGGGAACTTCTGCTCCCCACTATATAATGACCCATTTTTCGGGACAGAAGGAAAATGCATTTACTGTTCCGTGTCCCTGAAAAGACAAACCGGCCACCGAAGACCCAGGTACACAAAAAGGTAGCTCTGTAATGCCATTACAATGTTTGCATGACTTTTATGGAGCACCTTCTCTAACATAAAAGCATAAAGTTTTTACCACCACTGTGATATAATTGGCATGTTCGCCGAGGCCAATGTTTCCTTCTAGCTTTGCTTCAACTAACTGATAACCCAGCAATCTGCACAAGTAATTCAAGTTCCGCCAGTCTTGCACGGACTTTACTGCCCCGTGTTTCCTGCTCACCGAGCTCTCGACAGCCTTCTCTACCCCTCACTAACCTGGGCGGCCCATTCTGCCCTTGATAACCAGTTACAGGAACAGGGAAGGGGTTCCACCTAAGTAAAAATCCTCCCCAGCTGCTTCTCCCAGTTTCCTCTGTGCCCACAGCATTTTGTTGCCGGCTGGGAGAACACGTCGGAGTGGGAGCCCCGGCCACCAGCGGAGGGGTGCAAATGGCAGGTTCCCTCAGCAAGGAAGCCGAAATCTCGTTCAGTTCTCTGCTTACAGCCTTATTATTGGTTTTAATCTGTCCCAGGAGGAAACCGTAGCCCAGACGAAGACAGACGGGTATGTGACAGATGCTTTACCGTGAAGAAGCCTCCAAAAAAAGTCATTTCTTTGCATACGTATCTGGCAGCCTGAAGAGAAATCTTTGTCTTCCATTCTCAGTGGAGGTTAAAAGCACTCACCTGTGATAAAGATAATCAAATTCCACGCTTCGAGGCTTAAGCTGATTGCTTAGCAAGGCTTTTCTGTGTGCCAGGGACAATTCTTCCTCTTTCTGCAATGTTGCAGAGGCAGCTAGGTGTGTTATGGACTTCCTCCCAGCTCCCCCCAGAGCTGGGGCCGCAATGAACCTGTTTCAACATTATCACTTTGTTAAAATAAAATAGAGAGAGAGAGACTTAAAAGTGGCTGTAAACATCCCCTGAGCTCCGTTAGCAAGGGGCCCTTAACATACCATTGCAGTTCACAGGAAAATAGAACCATAGAACAGTTTGGGTCGGAAAGGACCTTCAAAGGGCATCTAGTCCAACCCCCCTGCCGTGAGCAGGGACATCTTCAACTAGATCAGGTTGCTCAGAGCCCCGTCCAACCGTTTTACCAAAACTCACAGGGAAATTTAGCATCGGGAAGGTGCTTTTTCCTCATTAAGCCACAGCAGTTTAACAAACCAGGTTAGTTGCCCAGGACAGCGTAAAGCACGAGAGGTGAGTTTCCAGAGATGCTGCCGACAAACCTCACGTCCGTGGTTAATGATCTTGTGAGGGTGTACAACTCTAGAGAGTGCTGCTGCCACGGCTCCTGCTGCACTCAAGAACTGGCTTCCCAAGCAGAAACATTTTGTAAAAAACTAACGCAGCACTAATTCCCTTAAAGATGAAGAGTGCTCAGAAAGGACGTTATACTGTTGGAAGTACCGCTATGTAATTGACATAATGAAAAAGCTTAAAATATCTACAGTACATTAACAGGCAAAAGGTTAAGTATTTTGTCAGCTAAAAATGAGAGATCCAAAGCTAGATGTAGAGTGCTAATGCTCCAGCGTTATTGGAGACGAGCGTGGCATGCGTATGCACACATATTCCCCGCTCTATCAAATCCCCTGCTCGAGGCATTGAGAGAGAGATGACAGGCCTGAATAAATTAATTCATAGGTGCTTTAGGAGCCAGCTAGACCATCGCTGTTATTTGTGTAACACCATAGGCAAAAAGGGCTGATAAACAGATCCCCACTCTGATCCCATGACAGTATAAATCACGATTTGAATGCGCAATGCTTTGCCACTGACAGTAAAACATGAGCTCTGAATCTGGCGCTTGGACCACGAAGGAATGAAGAAACCGCAGGAGCCAAGATGTGATGTGTCCCTGCGCACGCACGTGCAAAAAGGAGGACCGCGGCGCGAGGTTAACCCTGCGCTGGCTGCCACGAGCCATGATTTTTGTGCCTGCTTAATTGGGAGGCTTGAGAGGATGAGGCTGTTCGTGAGCCGTGCCCCTGACGCGGAGCGTGGCAGTGCCCCACACGCGTACTGGGAGGCTGCGGAGGTGGGCATGGGCTGCCCCTTCCCTACGGGGAGGAGAGCAGACACGGCAATCTCGTACTGACCTCTTACAGCCAAATATTCAGCGGCTTCGTGGCAGGAACTAATGGCTGGAGTAGCAAAGCCCAAACCGACAGCAGCATTCAGGTGTCTCCTGGTGGGAATCGGGTCGCTAAATCAGGAGTTAGCTTGTGAAGGAAGTACCTGTACCTCTCCACGTACAGGAGAGGTGGGGAGGGACTCTGGATCAGGGAGGGGAGCCATAGGATGAGGGGTAACAATTTTAAACCGAAAGAGGGGAGATTTAGATGAGATATCAGGAAGAAATTCTTGGCTGTGAGGGTGGTGAGCCCCTGGCCCAGGTTGCCCAGAGAAGCTGTGGCTGCCCCATCCCTGGAGGGGTTCAAGGCCAGGTTGGACGGGGCTTGGAGCAACCTGGGCTGGTGGGAGGTGTCCCTGCCCAGGGCAGGGGGTGGCACTGGGTGGGCTTTAAGGTCCCTTCTAACCCGAACCATTCTATGATTCTATGATTAAGTGTCCACAGCATCTTTGGTGACAAAAAGGTCAGTCTGAGCCACGCTTCCAGGAGGTGGAAATCTACAGCCGGAAAACACGGCCATGGGGCTGCCCTCCTCTCTGGAATGGCTGAATTCCCTCTCCGCAACTACAGCACTACAATTACACACTTACCTGTGACAAAAACCGCAGCCTCCTTTGCTGCTCGGCAGAGAAGTCAATGTGGAGAACTGCGACATATCAGAAAGTCAACTCTGCTTTCTCTGACTTGGAAAACGAGCCCAGCCCAGCTGTGCCGGGTGGCAGGGAGTGATGGCGGTGACAATAACAACTGTCTGCATCACTGGGAGAAGTATACGCACAAACGCGTGTGAGCCTCTGTCCTCCTCTGAAAACATCTTCGTCGCTGCCATCACTGCAGTCAGTGAGGAAAGAGAAATAAGGACTTTTTCAAGATGCTCTTCTCTTCCCTTCATTTTCACACGTTTTCAGAGCCATTACAGATTCCTACCAGTCACCCCGCTGGGGGAGAAGCGCTGCCAGGGCCAGCGCCAGGTGTTGCCTTGACACGACAAGTGTCACAGGTCCTGAGTCCACAGGACAGATTAAGGTTTATCCCCAATTAAACGGTTCACCGAGTAAGCTTTAGCAGGATGAAGGAGCCAGGAAGAATCCGAGGGATTTTTCTGGGGAGCTGCCCCTGTCTAGCGCCACGCAAACAAACAGATCTTTGCTTTGTTTCAACGGGCGCTAACAACATTCCTTCCCAGTGGTGTCATGACTCCACGCTTCCACTGCGGTGAAATTTCATCAAAAGAGTAATTTTACACTCTCAGAACCTTGGAAACAAATTGTTTTCAGCGTAAGTTTACACCTTTTAGAGACAAAAATGGATTGATTGCAGAAAAGTAAGCACTGAAAGTAGCAAAGATTTTCAAGAGTAGTCGATGGTGAAAGTGGTTGGAGTTTCACCCTCGTGTTACCCTACATTGTGTGGAAATCCATAAACATTTGATCACTGTGCAATGAGATTTTAAGATCTGAAAACTTCAGAATGAAATGCGACATGATCATTTTTGGAAGAGGTGCATTCGAGTGGGTTTTTTTCCCTTGTTTTCCTAATTGTTCTCTTCAAAAAAAAAAAACCTTCATTAATTTTGCCTTACAACACTGGCACTAACTGGAAAAGCATTAAATCAGAGACATAGGGAATACCCATGGAGGATTTCAGATGGTGGGTCAGGGGGACATGGACCGTGCCTGGTAGACATCTACAAGCTGAGTACGTGGGTCTTGAAAAATCTTTCATGAATTGGGATGTTTACCCACAAAAACAGTTCTGTAACGAATCACAGGCTGGGGAGAAATCTGGAAAAACACAGAATAAAAACCAACTCCTAAACGTGAACAACACCCAGAGCGCTCTGTAGTGCCCTGGGCTTCCTTTCACTTTTGTTTCTATTCTCTTTGAAAGGAAACACCGCGGGAAGTTTTGTTTCCTTCCAAAGGGGTAGAACCTCCCTGAACACTTGTAATGAAAAACCACACAAAAATCTTTTCAGCAGGCAGGAATTTTCCTCCAAGTTAGTTTACCACCTTTCAATTGACTCTTCACATGGCTCCCTGGGATGAAATTTCTTTCTTAGGACTTTATGAACTGTGATAAACAAAGCAGGATGGAGGCAGGATTTTTTTGTAGGACTCCTTAGTGCATGTGCTAAAATCTGTAAGAAACTCCCGTTCTGAAGCTGATGCAAAGAGCTACTTTGCGTTAAGTACAAGTGAGTCCCGCTCGCTCCATTCCAAAAGGGGCTGGGATGCTGCAAAGCAGGAGGAGCCCAAAAATGTCGCATTGACTTTGTTGAGAAATCAGAGGAGGAGATCATGAGCTCACTTTCAAGAAAATGTTAATCCTCCCCATCTGACATATGTGTTGGAATTACACAGATTGGAACTGTTTTGGCAAACGGATTGAACGTTACGAAGAGCCAGACAAATAAACTGCCTGCTGCCACGTTAAACAGGGATTCGGGGATCATTTTGCTACAGCATGACAGAAGAAAAAACAATGAATTTCCCTGTAAATGGTTGAATACAATGCAGTTACATCTTCTAAAGATCTTCTCGATAGGCTGGAGAGGTGAAGAGATCTTTGTTTTAGTTTTGCCCTGTAATTGTACTGAGAACTTTCACCTGCATCCTGGCACTCAGGGTATGGCTGTTGGGCAGGGGCCCAAATTTCATACTACCCTTGAAATCCCAGTTTTCCATGGCTGTGCTGTCAGCAGACCAACCATACCTCTGCCGATTTTAAAGCATCTGCAGATAATTATGAGGTTGCTTCTAATCCACAGCCTGTGTAAGGTGAAGGTATCAAAATCCCGGTGATCGGGGTGCCCGTGATAGGCACATCCTAAATCGGGCACGTGACTCTGGAAAACCGCTATCTGGGCTCAACAGTTTGGAGAAACGGTTGCAAGCGGGAGTCTTAGAGGTTTGAAAACCAACCCAACCAAACCCGAAAGTGACTTCAGATAAAGAAAGTCCAAAATGCGCCTGGCGTTCATGTCCTGTGACACGAAGCATGTCATGGCTGGGGGGAGAAGCTGTGCTGTTTGGGAGGTTCCAGTGGCGGCACTGAGCTGGAGTTAATGGCACAGGTGGAAGTTATCGCCCCACTGGCACTTTTCTGGGATGCACCAGCTCTACGGGAGAAGCTACAGAGAAGGAGGGTGGTGAGCTCCTGGCCCAGGTTGCCCAGAGAAGTTGTGGCTGCCCCATCCCTGGAGGGGTTCAAGGCCAGGTTGGACGGGGCTTGGAGCAACCTGGGCTGGTGGGAGGTGTCCCTGCCCAGGGCAGGGGAGTGGAACCAGATGGTCTTTAAGGTCCCTTCCAACCCGAACCATTCCATGATTCTCTAACACAGCCTGGAGTCAGGAAACCCTGGGCCTCCCCTTACTCTTAACCACAGCCGGAAATCTCTTAAAAAAAAAAATCCGATTTCCACCATTCCGGATGGAGATGGCTCAGAGAGTTGGGTCAGAAAAGTTGCTCAGAAACACTTTGCAACGGGACCGGCTGAGAAACGACACCCCCCCACACCCCCGCACTCACTCACGCTTCGGGAGGGGAGGGCAGGACCCGCACCGGGACGGGACGGGACGGGACGGGACGGCGGGGGCGGGACGGGACCGGGTCCCGCCCGCTCCGCTCGCCGCCGCGGGGCCGGCGGGGAGGCGGGCAGACGGGGCGAGCCGTGGGGCGGGCGGGCGAGCTGTCGGGGCTACACTTCGCAGTGGGACAGAGCCCCGCACGGCCCGGGCCGCTCCTCCCCCGGAGGGAAAAGGCTCCCGGAGCGAGGAGCGCAGCCCTGCCCGGCCATGATGCTGCCCGCCGCCGGCCCCAGCCCCGCGCAGACCTGCGGGGCCGTGCTGGTGACCGCCGTGCTCCTGCAGTCCGTCTGCGTGGCCGTCACCTTCCTCTACTTCACCAACGAGCTCAAACAGGTTGGTGGCGGGGCAGGCAAGCGGGGGGGGGGACCCCGCGCTCGCCCTTTGGCTCGCCTTGGCTTTGTTTTGGGCGAGGAAAGGTGCCGGCGAGGCGAGCGGAGCCGGGAAGCGTCCGTTGAGCCGCACAGAGCCAGCATCCCCGTCCCCAGACAAAGAGCTTCCCTGTGCCTGTGCTGCGCCTTTGTCTGGGCTTTCCTCGGGCCCCGGGTGCGCAGGCAGGGGCTGGAGGTCAAGGCAAGAACAATTAAAAGGGTTTTGCAGGTTTCCCCCCACCCCTTTTTTTTTTTTCCCCCCATAAAGTGACGCTTTTTATTTTGCAGAGAAGTAGCAAATGCTACTTTTGCTTTTCGTTAACAGCGCCCAAACTTTTGTCTCTCCTCACACGGCGGCGCCCGGAGGGGCTGCAGGAGCCGCCGCCTCTGCCAGCTGCCTGTTCCTATAGACCCCAGGGGAAAATAGGCTGGACAAAAAAAGCTGAAGTGCCTTTAAAATGCCTCCGCTAGGAAAATACATAGTCTTAAACCAGTGACTAATCCCAAAGGAACTTCACCCAGACAGCAAACACCACCGAATTCCTCAGAATGACTTGTAAAATACCCATTGTATAGTCTGGATGCTTTGGTCTCCTTGCAGCCCCCCCTCGAGCCTCTTGGCTGCTGCTTAACTCTTTCCCCTTCCTGCACAAGGTCATTTGCATGCCAAGAAAATTGCATTTAGTTGATAATCCCATGAGCCCTTTATGCGTGTGGTCCTGCTTTTCATTGACACCCCAGCACTTGGAGTTTCCTTGAGTGTCTTGCCCAAAATTTACTATTCTGCTCTTAAGTTGTACCATTACGTTGCTCTCCCTGGCACAGAGGTAACCTAACTGCAGGTAAGTGTGCTGTAGTTACACAACTTCAGAAGGGATTGCATAAATGTAAAATATTATGTTACCTGTGCATTCCGCATCAGATTTGATAGGTGAAGTCTTCTGAGATGTCAAAGTCCCCGGTGAAGCCGATGGTGAAGGGCGTACGGTATTCTGCATTATGAGCCAATGTTCATACTTCGGGAATGCATAAAACAGATTTTCCTGCTGAGTTTATAGCTGTGGCTGTCCCATATGTGGTGGAAGGGGGGAGTCACGGGAATGCGTTGATTTTATGAAATCAGGTTACATGATACTGCTAATGAAGAGAAATCTATAAATGCATTCTTGCCTCTTCGTGCATGCAGTTCAGGCTTTTGCTAACAAGCTTGCCAACCTCAGTAGCTAGTAACCACACTTAGCTTTCCCTTCCTTTGATTCAAATACGCACACTTGGGACACAACCACAGCTAGTGGTACTCGCCCAAAATACTGTTTGTGAAGAATAACAAGCCTGCGTTTGGTGTGAAAAGCTAAGTCTGCCCCTAGTGAAGTTCCGCTGGGCTACGAAGTAAGGTTGCTGGCTCTGGGGGGGGGGGGCACCTTAAGCACATATTCGTGCATGTGCCATCTGGTGCCCAGTAAACAAGGAAGAAGCTTATCTAGAAACACAGTTTGCTACCCTGCAGCCACACGGTGCACGTGGAATAAATCTCAAAAGATAAACTGCGATTTTTGTCTGCCCATTTTTCTTCCTTCTGTCGCTCACCATATCTGTGCGTCTGCACCTTCACCAGATGACTATGGCTGTGCAGGCTGCAGATATTTTTATCTTTACAAAATGAGTAATGTATAACTAGCAGTGTTGTTTTTTTTTTTAATTCTCCAGTTGTAGTAATCTGAGTAGGACTACGAATGTGACCATTTGTCTCAGTTTTACTATGGGAGGAAGTGCTGAGACACGAGCACAATAAAGTTCATTATGCTTCAGGATACGGGGCTGCAAGGAAAATGTCCTCAGACTTCCTTCTGTTTTGAAAACATAGTCCCTGCATTCCTCCTAGAATAGGAGAGAAGCTTTAAAAGACAGTGTTCCTGCAGGACTTCAGTCCTCCAAAAACGCAGTGCTACAGATAAACCTCGTTGGAGCCCTACAGCACCCTGATGCCTTGCTTTCTCTCCCCGTAAACCAGAAGTACCAACCCTGCAGTACCAGACTGTGCTGATGCCAGTTTGCATTCCCTGAGGATTTCAAAAGGCATGCAAAGTGCCGTTCCAGTGCCAGGAGAGTAAAGCTGTTTGGGGGGAAGGTCTGCAGATAAGGAGAAGGCAGAAGCACAGGACTTTTTGCCCCCAGATCAGAGGGCAAAGCTCAGAGGTGAGCTGTAGCAGATCTGGTAAGAGAATAAACGCTAACATCTCAGCTGCTCATGTATCTTTTTTTTTTTTTAAAGACTCATCAGACTACTTTGTTATAGAAGCTAGTATAGGTAAATCTGTCAGAGCCCTTAGTTTTAAGTGCAGCTTTACCTTAATAAGCACATAATTGTAATCACTTATAGTTCTTGAAACAAGAAACCTGATTCAAGACTATCACTGTGCTCCTCAGCAGAGACGCAGAAACCTGCACAAACACTCACAGTGGTGGCCCCATTTCACCCTGATGCCTCCAGAGTATGAAATCATTTCAAGTGTTAGATGAAGCTCAAGAGAGCGTCCTGCTGCAAAGTGAAGGTGCTCTTCTACCCGGTAGGGCTTGCAGGGTAACCTGGGTGAACCCCCCTCATCCTCCTGGAGCTGGGAAGTCTCTTCCTGAACACCTTTGTTCTCTAACGCGCTGAGGAGTGCGAAGGAGGAGGTGACTCCGTTTGTTGCTTTCAATACCCCAGTTTGAAGGACAGCAGAAGCAGAAAATGGTACTTGTAGAATAAATATGTCTGTTTAGCAAACCAAACTACGCTTCTTTAACATAAGAAGGGTGACGTGTAAATGTTACAAGAAGTCCGTCTGCGCGTTCATTCCCGATTGCTCTTTCTTCCGAGCCCCTGCAGGACTTTGCTGGCACAACCTCACGGGTCTTTGGCTGGGGAGGTGGGTGGGAGCCGATCTCAGCTGGGCTCTGCTGCTGGGCTCTCAGCTGGGCTCTGCGGGCGGCAGCGCAGGTTTCTCTGCTCCTGCATGAACCAACAGCGCCAGCTGGAGTTGCGTCTCTCCCCTCGCCCTGCGGATGCTGCGGGGCGTGGGAAGCACTTGCTGCCGTCCCATCAGCTCTCCCAGCCACATTCCCCTTGGAGCCAACAGGAGTTTTGCCACTCTCTTCAAACTCATTTTTTTTTTTTTTTTTTTTTTTTCGGAAAGAGTATTTTCCCAATGACTAGAGGATATAGACGTAGACCCATGTCACAAGCATTCAGCATTATCATTTCATTTGCACCCAAATGTCATTTCTGTTGTCCGGACTTCGTTCTGGACTACTAGGACAACCACAGTTACGGACAGGCCCCAGACTGGGTAAGGGGAGGATACGGTATGGATATATACCAGTAAAAGCCTGGACTATAAATGGCATTGGCTGAAAAGGCAGAACGGAAAAGACTTTTTTAAGGTCTGGTATTTGATTTCATCCTCAATAATTTGTGAAGAAAAATCCCTTGTGCAACAGAAAGGTTCTTCATGCACAACTAGGGAAACTAAAGAATGCACAACATCAGTGATTTGGGTATTGAATTTTCACAAAGCTTATTGAGTTGAGTGCTGCATACCAAAGTTATGTCCATGGAGATAATGTAAGTATATTTTTGCATATTGAGTACGCCATCGTAATTAAATAAATATGTAAAATGAGGATGAATTACTCATGCTGTCTCTATAACCATAACTCACTCCATGCTGGCAAATGCTTTAAAGAAAAGAAAGCGTGTTCTTAAGCGCGGTGAATTTAGTGACATACCACGGCTGAGCATCGGCGAGCACCTCACAGGTGAAAAATCCTGGCTTTCCTTTCTGCTGCAGCTCCGGGACACGTACTCCAAGAGCGGCGTCGCTTGTCTCACCGGGGAGGAGATGGGAAATTTCCTCCAAAACCTGGATCTAACTGAAGGCGAAGACAGCGAGGCTGATCCCTGCTGGCAAGTAAAGTGGCACCTGGGAAACTTAATTAAAAAGGTATTTGGGAACCAACACGCTGAAACAGTGTGCTTGGTGGTGGTACTATTCAGAGAATCCTAACAACAGCAGAAAAAAGGGGGGTGTTTTATTGCAAAGCAATCGTCGAGCCGTACCTTCAGCTGCGGAGCGCTCGCACTGAAGCAAAAAACCTGCCATTGAGGAAATAACAAAGCAAAGACTTTGTTTATTTATAGCAAGGCTTAGTTTTTACTAAGCCAGTTTCAGTGGTAGGTTGGCTTATCCGAAATACCTCGGGGTAGAAGTGCTCGACTCGAGGTTGTTTTCTACCTGACGGTACAGACCGCAGCGGTAGCAGAGGTGTCACTCCCTCTTTGGGAATACAGGGAGAGCGGCATGAGAAAATGCGATGAAACGTAACGTGGGGAGGGGTAAAAAGGTGCCTGGGAGAAGGTCTAGTCCTGAGCTATGGAATGCAGCCGGGGAGGAAAGAGGGAGGCGGGCGAGCGCACAGCGTCGGGCACAGCGCCTTCCCAGCTCAGCGTTCAGAGAACACCGTCTCCTGCCTGACTTACACGCAAATACCTGTAATTTTGGCTACAGAGAAGAAAATAAGCCTGGCTGAAAAAAAAAAAAAAAAAACCAACAAAAACAATACCAGAAAGGCTAAAATCTTCCCAGAATGGTTTTCAAAAGCCCATCTCCGGCACATAAAAAAAAGCTCATGCATAAAAAGTCACTTTTGGCTGAAACTTACCTGGCAATTCTTGCAGCCCAGAATAGATCCTTTATTTGTATTCAGAGATCTCGGCTCCGTTGGTGGAAGTTCTGTCAGTGAATTCCCTGAACTTCTGCATAAGGAAAACATTGTTTTATTTGGTGGACATTTACGTGTCTGATACACCTACTAGCTCCCTGAATGCTTAAAAAAAAAAAAAAAAAGATAGCCTGGGTGCCAGAAATAATAAATGATAATAATATAGATGGCTGGATGGATAGATAAATAGAAATGTGGCGGGGCAGAACCCATCAGTTAGTGGCAAAGCAGGTAAATCATCTCAAAGCATCAGCGTGTCGCTGCAGCGCCGTCGGTAACCAGAGCAGTGCGTTCCGGCAGTCAGCAAACCGTTCTAGAGAAGGGGAATGCACGAAGTAAGATGTGCTGGCTTAAGAGCTTAGCTAGCTAGAGATGGCAGAGGTATAAAAATAAATGAAGTTTAATTTCTCAGAGCCAAGAGCCCACAGAAGCGCACGCTGCCAGGTATTCCGCACGTGGAAGCTGATGCTTCTACACTATATTTTTTCTTATTTGAGGAAAGCGTGAGGGTCGAGTTTTTCCAATAGACTTAAAGCCCAGATGGCTGAGCTCTCCTGAAAATGGTTTCCCATATATTTCATTACATAAAAGACGTAAACGTATGAGTGCTTTAATACAACAAATTAATAGGGTTTGGTTTTTTTTATTTGCTTGTTGATCAAATCCAGAATACCCTTTATTCATGAGTTTGAGGAAGGAGTGTTCTTTCTCCTGCACCTGTCAGTTTCTGCTGACAAACTAATTCATTTTCTCTGTGTTTGTTGACAGATGATGGCGAGAAGCTATGAGGAAAACATATCTGCAGTCAACGGTATGATAATAATTTCATTATCCGTGGCAAAAAGGAGCTGCTAGTGGCACCTCACGTGTAGTGACTCAATTAATTTTTTAAAAGCGCAGAAAACACTGACTAAGATCTCGTACCGGCAGCAAGTCATCGACGAACGATTGCTTATTACTAGAAGGCAAATTTTCAGGAGCCAGAAAATCCGGTCGAGCGATTAGAGGAGGGTAACCGAGGTGGATGCAGAGGACTTGGCTTCTAGACCTCGGTCCCACAGTGTTACGGGGACGTTTGAACAGTCTGTTCTGGGAACGGGCTGCCATACGCATAGGTCAGTTAAGGAATAGCTCTGCCAAAGCTCCTACAGCTCTAAACGCGTCGAGTGAAAGCATTACGACCTCCAAGTGGAAATTCAGAGTGAAGACAACAAATACTAAACCTTAAAAGATACTCGGCGTGAATATTAAAATTGTTAATATAGGTTATTTTAGGTTGTCTATTGGTAATTTTGGGGCGGGGGGTGGAGAAAAAGGAGAACAAAGAGGCGTATTTCAAGGAGAGCCGGAGAAATTTGAGCCTTATTAGCCAACAGATAGCATGATTTAGCCAATTTAAAAAAAAAAAGACATACCTATTGCTTAAAATCGGGTCGAATGGGACAGACGTGCTTTCTGACGTTCTCGCGTCTAACGTGAGGTTCCTTCTGGGGTGTCCCTCAGGTGACCGGGCGCTGACGCTGTCGCACACGGATGGGCAGCCCCCCGCCGCCAGGATCGCAGCGCACCTGACGGGCAACAGCAACAGGAGGAGTTCCCTCTCCCCACGCAGTAAGGGAAAAAACCTTCACAACCAGCTAAAGACGGCAGAAATTACTCTCTCATTGCTAGCCTCCCGCTTACGTACGCTTTCCGATACTTGCGTTCACAGCAAGAAACAAGGCATTAAAAAAAGCCTTTCTGTCCCTGACAATGTTGTTTTTCAGCTAGTTCTCGCAGAACAGGGAGAAAGCCCATTGCCTCTGGCCACTTCCCTAACTTTCTTTCTGGAACCTTCATTAAGGGGAAAAAAAAATAAGTATTCTTCTTTCTAACATTAAGTTTTCCTCTTTTCTTCCCTTTAATTTCCTTCTGTTAGTTCTGTGACCAGCTGCTATGGCGACAGACCTATTAGAAGTGCAAGACGGAGACAGGAGAGACTTGACATTCAGGCCATATTAATGAAGGGCTTGGTGGGGCGGCTGCAGCTTTGGAGGGTGTCGGGCACAAATGGGTATTTTAACTTGGTCACCAAGTAACACCGTGATGGTTTTTCTCTTATTTGGGAGCACAAAAATTAAAAATAAAGGTAGTTCATGTGAATGCCCAGACAGAGCTAACCAGCTTGCTTCTGAAGCTTTGAATTGTTTTGAGAATGGACATAACGAGCCACTGGGAAGAGCGGGTTTCCTTACTTTAACTAAAAAACCAGACTCCCCGACTAGCAGACACCTGGCTTCACTACCTGGCTTTTAATTTAATATTTTTCTCTCTTTTTTTCCTCAAGTAGATTCCTTGCCCAGAAGAGGGAACGGACAAAAAATAAGCAACTGGGAGTCGTCAAGGAAAGGCCACTCTTTCCTCTACAACGTGGAGCTGAGAAATGGCGAGTTGGTGATACCCCAGACGGGCTTTTATTACATCTACTCACAAACTTACTTTCGTTTCCGTGAGAACGAGAACGAGGATTCCGGTTTGCTGGCACAAATCAGGAACCCCAAACAGCTTGTCCAATATGTTTACAAACTGACTAATTACCCAGAGCCCATTTTGCTCATGAAAAGCGCAAGAACGAGCTGCTGGTCTAAAAAGGCAGAATACGGACTATATTCCATCTACCAAGGTGGTGTGTTTCAGCTGAAAAGAGAGGACAGGATTTTTGTCTCTGTCAGTAATGGTGACATAGTTGACATGGACAAAGAAGCAAGTTTTTTTGGAGCTTTTATGATCGGTTAGAAGATGAAAATCGTGCTCTGAAGGAGCCAGTTTTCCCGGGCAGGACCAGCTTAAAATTCTATACAGTAGGGGATAATAAGCAAACACCGTAGCAATACCGATAGTACCAGGCTCCCCTTTCTCAGATCACTCAGCCGCGGTCCGGCCGTGCCGAATACTCTCCCCCGAGCCGGGAAGGGGCAGCAGCAGCTGCGGATGGCGATGCTTTGCACGGGCGCGGGTACCACGTCCCGCTGCCCAGCCAGGCTGGGGCCGTGCGAGGATTTCACACCCCACGGATGATACCTTCAGCCCCGGCAGGTGAGAGCTCGCCATCACCTCCGCAGAGATGCTCCGCGCCGGCTCCGGTGGGATGGAGGATGCTGCAGGTCCGGTTACTTGAGGTAGAGATGGGACATCAAATTTTATTCGTGGTCTCCATCAAGACCCCGTCTTGAATATCAGGTCCTGTAAGGAGCCGTTGGCGAGCACCGCGTCCCAGGCACCCGTGGAATGACTCGAGGAGTTTTTTGTTTGAACCCCAGTTTTACAAAGTTGAAAGGCCATCAGAAACTCCAGCCACACGTCTTCATCTCATCTAACAAAGCACTTAAGCGCCTAATTAATTTCAAGCACACGAACAGTCTGACTGAATCAGGGTATTTACATGCTTGAAATTAAATATGTGCTTAAGCGTTTTGCAGGATCACGGCTTGAGTAAACACATTAGTTTGTCTTAATCAGGATATTGTACATAAAACCAGCTGCTGAAATGGCACAGAAGAGGTTTTGAAATCAATCAGTATTTTGATCAGCACATTGTGATAGTGCCTGTTTACTTAATTGCTGTGCTGTGAAGATTTCACCAGGTTTCCAACAGGCTCAGTAACGCGGTTGCTGTTACACGGGCTGACAGCAAGTACTTCATCCAGGAAAATACGTGGTTTTCCGTAAATACTGAATTCTGTCAGACATTTGCCACAAATTAAGCATGACCGGGTTCTTCCATGTTTGTTTTACTGGCCCGTATTTGGTAGGATGTAACGCAGGACAACACACCCCGATGACTAACATTTTAGGGAAACCATACACAACTCTCTGTACTTAAGCAAGAGCTGCAGTTTGGGTAACGCTGTTTTGATTTTTATTTTACATTTAGGAATGGGTGGGAAATTTTCATCATTTTTGTTTAAACCGTAATTTTATTTTATTTTTTTAAAAATGGCAATTATATTTTTCAACTCTATGAGTGGGGCTGTTTTATAGTTTTAAAAAAAAAGGGGGGAAAAAAAAAAAAAAGATTTGCAAGTGTAAGCTGTGTGGGCTAGATCCTCAGCGTAAATCAGGGTAGCATTAATTAATTAGCACATCCGCAGCATCGTCAGTGGACGTTTGCACCGTGAGCGCGTTTTGCCCAGGTTCGGAGGAAACAGTGGGGAAAAGAAGGTGAAAGCGAAAAAAAAAATAGGAGGGGGAGAGGAAGGCAGTTGGCTCCGCAAATGTTACTTTGCATCAACAGAGCGATGCCAGGAGAAAATCTGCGCTTTTTTTAAATATTTTTTTTAAACGGGTTTTTAATACACTAAGGTTGCCATGGGAACCCTCCCATTCACCTCCATGTTCTGGTAATTAAATCACTGTGCAGCCCTCGCGTACGGGCCGCGCGAGTGAACACGCATCAGTGATCTTACTGCCTTGTCAACAGGAGGAAATGAAGGGACACAAGCACCTGCATTTATTTTGTCTTTCGGAAGAGCAGGTACGTTGGGTCACTTAAATACCTGCATTTGAGCGGCAAGAGAAGAATGTCAGGAGTAGCATCTTTTTGACAGGTTGGGGCAAAGAAACACACTGCCGTAAGCCTAAAATGATGTTTTAACTTTTTTCTGCTGGTTTAACATAGCGTCACGTACGCTGTTTTCAGTGGTAACCAAATACGCGAAGTTCTTCATCGTTTACTGGAACACTTGGGTTCGCCTCATTCGCAAATCCTCTGTTTTTGCTGAGGACAGAAAATATTTCTACAGTTTTCTTTCTGATTTCTGTATTTAATTCAGAAATTTTCTGCCTGCCAGAAAAGGCTGAGGAGAACAAAGCCATTCCCTGTGTATCTGGATGTCTCCTACGTTGGACAAATTACTTTTGTAAGTTCTCCTTGCAAATGGACCGGGCTTTCTGATCTCGGCCCGGGGTTGACCCGCGTTATCGGGGTTGACCCGCGTTATCAAGGTTTGAGGCTTTTTTTAGCAGTTTGTTATATGAAAAAGTTGGCGGCTTCTTTTCAGAAATGTTATTTTAGGAGCTTATTTGAAAAAAGAAAAAAGAAAAAAAATCATTTGAACTGTGAAAAAGTATTTCGAGATTTACTGGCGACAGCTTCGAGTCAGAAGCCCTCCTTTATGGCCAAGAGCGGAGTTGTGTAAGGCAGGAGCCACGGCTGCGAGAAGGGGCTGGAAGGAAACCGGGGCTGGGGGGGGGGATTCCACAAACTTGCAGCTGATGCTAAGACAAACCGTCTGTTACTCACAGTTCTTTTTGCTCCGTGTTCTCTCCTCGGCTCTCCATATATAACACCACGCCAGCTGTCACTTGAGGAGCGCTCCCTGGCGTTATCTTCCTTTTTTATCTAAATGTACATATTCATGGTTTCTGACCGCGGAGTTTATCTCGACAGGGATCACACCGAATAATCCTCTTATTTCTGAATAATCCAAAGCCGTGCTTGCCAGATATCCTTTTGAGGAGAGGTTATCAAGCAATATCAGAACGGACACCTCTGAAAATGAATAGAAAGCAAGAGCAAGTTCTGTTTATACGTTTGCACCTTGAATCACACTTTTCATCTCACTTTATGTTGAACAGCAAATGTAGCAGATTTTTTTAATTTGTGGATGTAGGTTGCGGTAAAATGTAAATGTTGTAATTTTTCTACATGCATTTTGTATAAAACATTTTTAGTAAATAGTTATTTAGTCTTGCAGCGGTTACTGGTTTCATCCTATGCCTTCCATGACAACAACCCAGTCTGCAATCATTCCTCCGACAGTGGTTGGTATCAGTCATAATCCATCAGATGCCACAAAGGGTTGCAACGCAAAGGTCATGATGCAAGCCATGGAGCAACGCCATATCGTGTAACGTGATAGAATTGGCTCCCAGGCCCTCGTTGGTGAACAGCATCTGGAAGCAGTAGCCTGAAGAAAACACTGAAAACGATCTCATGAGCAGGGCCTACAAAACCCTGAGCACTTCCCTTGAGGTCTGCTCATGTTTCTGGGCTTTGGCAATTACTTAAGCGTCGGGAAATGTATTTAGGGTGGGAACACCTAATTCTTGTCCATCACCAAGCTACAGTAGACGATATATTGAGTTCGGAGGGATAAGGACCATTTACACAGATGTAAAGCAGCAGTAAACTGGAGATCCCCCAATGCTGAACACAAATGCACTCCTTGCCCCAAAAGCAAACATGGGTTACCGGCTGGTCTATCCGCTCTGCTTCCAGAATTTGCCCAACCAAAAAGGGTTCTGAGACCCAGGCAAACCCTGGAAACTCAACAGGACACGAAGGCATCATCAGCCCTGAGCCCAGCCCCGAGATGGGGGAGGGGGTGGTTGGTCCTGTGTGTGCAGAGAAGGGCTATGGCCGGAGCAGCAGCGACCTGCCGCAGCAGGGAAACCGTTTGCTCCGGGGTGTAAAAACCCTTGGAAAACTGCCCCCACCCAAGGGCTGCTTCACCTCCGAGCGTCTCCTTTTGCCTTCACTTCCTAGCAGTTCCCAATATCATCTCGTTCTCGCTGTCGCGGGCTCTGGCGGACCCCCACATCGCCATTCGATGTGCTGCACGTCTGCTCGATTAACGAAAGGCCGCTTGCCTCCCTAATGGACTCATAATCTAAACACGTTTAGCCCGGTGTTTGTTTTAGGCTTTATTTGGAATAGACGGGCATGCCTCACGCCTCGCCAACCAGGTCCGTGTGCGCGGCTCTCCCCGTCACCAACCGAGCCCCGCTGGAACCAGCATGCCATCGTACTGGGGAGGAGCCGCCCCCGCAGCCCCAGGTTGCAGGGATGCCCACAGGTTTTAAAAAGAAATTATCCCTTTTCAAGAAGATGCTTTTATTTCAGCAGAGGGTTCTCTCTTTTTCTGGTGTTTCCATGGGAAAAAGGACGTGCCAGCTAACTGGCTTTTATTGTACCTTTTGTTACTTCATGGAAACGGACTTCTATTTTTTTGCCTCTCTTCGCCTGAGTAAATGTAACCATTATTGTTTGAATTGCAGCAGTATCCACTGCCCAGGCAGGAGCAGGGATGCGTTTGTTGTACTCCCTGCAAACAGTCAAAAAGCCCGATGCAGACACTGAGACACTGAGATTTCGAGTTTCGTAATTTTAGTTTTCCGCTGACATCTAAATATTAGGGTTCTAAGGAAAGACTGAACGTAACAGTCAAACTAACATAAATAAGCACCCAGAGACAAGATCTCGTTCGTCCCTCCAAGGCACCTTGTGCCGTTCAGCAGCAGAAATGGAAGATGGATCAGGATGTCGTTGGGTCTGATCCAGTTTTCACAGGTTGGGGGTTTTTTTTCCTCCACGTAGAGTTACATGGAAGTTTGTAGCAATTTTCATCAGAATCATCCAAAATTTGGTTCTCCATAACTTTTCTCTCTATTAACAGACTGAAATTGCACGCTATGATGTCACACGTTAAAAACCATGAATTTTTCCTCCGATTACACTTAACTGCCTGACCACACACCACTGCTGCTTTGTAATACTGTGGCTTTTCCCGAGACATCCGTAATCCAAGCCTATATAGACATTTCCGTTCATTTCTTCTGAAAGTTCTAGAGGTGACATCGAGTTGGGACACTGGGTCATGACAGAAGTGCTGTCAAGTCGCTTGTGGTCAGTGAGACGGGGCCGCAGCTTATGACAGAAGCCTGTCGGTTTATCCGCCCCCCATTTTTATGGGCTCTTCTACCAGAGTTAACACGAATCACCCTCTTTGTCTTTGATCCGCATAATACTTCTGCACTGAACACATCATGTACACTCACAGCGTCAGGAAACTTTAGAGAATCCGAAGTTGTTCAAAGCGCCCTCCAGAAAACAGCAATTTAAACCAAATCAAATCCAAGGCACAAATTCCTCCTCAAGTTACTTTTGATTTTGTCTGAGTGTGACTTTTTCGGCTCGCGTTGTTCTCAATTTGTATTGTATCACGTGTATTTAGCCCATGTAACTACTGGGTGAAGACAAAGTGGATTAACTGCAGATTTGCTGGTGAATTGAGCCACGCCATCGCTCCCCATTTCACCATGAGACAGACGTATCAACAGGAAGGTAAGGCCAGGAATAATTAGCTATGCAATCCCACCCGGCATGGCCTGGCACTAAGAGAACTCAAATCATAGTGGCTATTAATAAACATGTAAGTCAGGCGAACATCTCCATCCAAAGCCGGGACAGCTTTGAGTCAAAACCTGCAAGTCTTCTTTAGAAAGACCATCCAGTGATATTCAAAAAAAAATGCAGGCTACATCTCCTACTGCTGTCATGCTAGAAATGATTTCGTAAACGCTCTGTACTTTTAACCCAGAGGGAACATACCTGTGTCGGATGAACACGTTCTCCCCCGGCTCGGTGAGCGAGTCGAACCAAGAGGGACATGAATGGCCGTGGTGGGACCTCGCGGCACGAGCTGAAGCACGGTGAAAAGGTACGTCTGAAAGAGATGCCGCTGAATTAGTGGCGTTACAGCACAGCTCTGCTGATTAATAAACTAGCTCTGTTTTGAAGCCCGCTTGCAAATATTTACTGCCGTATAAACAACTGCAAAGTCACTTGAGCACGTCCTGGGTTTTTTATGTTATTAAGTTGGACTACCACGATTTCATCAGTGCTACTCGCTGATGGTAGTTGCTAAACTGTAACCTTTGAAAGCATACACCAGATGCTACCTTCTGTTCTTAAAATACATTTATAATAAAAGTCAAAACATCTCCTGCCCCTGGATATAATAAAAAAAATGCATTTGCTTTTCTGCGAATTGTTGGAGCTGCATCATTTTTAAATGGGAGATCTCTCCCTTGAAGTCTGTTTTCCACTTTCTTCATCTCTCCACCATAAAAACCATAATCATTCTATATTCCAAGCCTTCAGATATTTCCATGACAACAAACAACGATACAAACAAGAATTAAAACTTTATTGGATGAGAAGAAAATGGAAAGAACGGCATATAGGAGAGAGATTTTAAAACTCCATAAATAGAAGCTCTCTTCTACCTTATCTGCAGTGCTCAACGCAGCTTGAATGCTGCCAAAGAGAAGCACCAATATTTTAAGAGTTCCATGAAAGGTTAATGTCCATTATAATGCCTTTTTTTATTTTTTAATTATTTTTTGAATATCTGTTTTGGTCATCCATCCAGTTAAGTGGACAAAACTGTGAATAAAAAGTACTTAATTTCTGCCTCTTTCCCTCCATTTCTCTTATTCCATCAGCGGCTTCAATCTTTTCTGCAGTTGTTAGGGCAATATAACAGTACTGTTCCTGCAGCTGAGGGCGAGTAGATAACTTTCTGGGGCCTAAAGCCACCTTCTGTCACAGCTCGTGTACCTTCTGTCACCACTATCATTCCCACAGTCCTTCAGCAAATGCATAGCAGAGGCGGGAATTCGTTATCGTGCAGCGTTTGTGGGATGTCAGCTCTTTGTATCCCGTCGAACTTCGGCCTGCGATTGCCAAAGAAACCAGAAAGAAGCAGAAAACTGGAGGTGCTTTTCCTCTCCCTCGGCTGACTTGATTTCTGGCCCTGCCCCCATGAAGGAAAAGCAGCCAGAGAAGCCCTTGACTCACGATACCCTTTTAACAAGAAGGGGATTGATGTTGCCGGATCCAAAGCACAACTGCCATTGCTGATCCAGTGGCTCATCACATCAAACTCCCAGTGAACGAAGTGTTAATTCATTGCGTGACAAGCTCAAGCTGTCCGGAGTATCTAAATCTGGTTCTGCCTCGCTTTTGGCTACTTGATTTTGCTACACAGACCTCGGTTCAAGTATTATTTTAATAAGGAATAATATTTTTTTTCTGAAAAAAAAAAAAAATTTAAGAAAGCTCTCCCTGGGGAAAGGGAAACGGTCATTTTTTTGACAAGATACAGCTCAGGAAAAACTGGAAGAATTTCATGAGAATGAAGGATGCTCCCTCCACAGAAAAGTCACATTTATAGCTTCAGGCCATTTTCTCTGCCAAATATCAACATCCTGCAGTTAATGCCACTGGTCTGAGAATTTATCGGGGGGGGGGGGGGGGGGGGGGAGCTAAATAATTCTTTATAATAATACAAAGTATTTGGCAGCCTACATACAGAGGCAGTTACCAGCTCCTCTGTAATATAATGCAATGTAAATTAAATTAGATTGGACACAAAAATGTAATATGAAATAACTGTACATTTGTTGCATACAGCCCATGATTTTTCTTCAGAAACATAAAACAATTATATAGGCAGCTGGATAAACAAAGTGAGAAGCACGTTAGGGTCTTTCTTCTTCTCAACTGCAATTAATGTGTAGCCATCCCCCATAAAATTCAGCAGCTGTTGAATAACTTCCTACAAAACTGTCTCACGGTTCAAGAGCGGGAATGATGAATACCGATTCCAATGAAACTGCAAAAATATATCATCCAAATTAGGGTACGGACAAGGCACTAAGGCTAATGCTTGCATTATAACGGAAAGTGCTCCGGTGAAAACAGGCTCCTTCAGAGGCCCAGGCAGAGCAGCCCGGCGTTGTGGCACGCCACGCGTGCGCTCTGCCCTTAAAGAAAGCTCTGCAGCCACGCAATAGTGCTAGCAGCTGGTGTACACACGTACGTGAGGGCACCCTGAAAAAAAACCAGCATAAAACGGCTTCTCGGCCGAATTAGGCTCGATGCCAACGTGGATTCAGAGCACCCACGGCCCCCCGAGAGATGGGGGGCAAGGGAAAGGATGCAGCCCCTCTAAATAGAAAGACAGGGGTGGGAACAGGTGGTACCGTAGGACACACTGTCACTTTGCAGGGACAAGTGGGAAAGGAGGCGAGACACCGTCTTTACAGGCGTCCTGGAAGTGACTTTACTGTCCCTGAGCTCACCTTGTGCTGCTTCCATCTTATTTCTACCTGGGTACAACGTTATCCTTTGGCAGTACGGAGGAGCCCGCAGCTGGGGAAACACGGGGATAACGGATGCGGCTGCACAGGGCTGGGCGCAGGACGGCAGCGACGTGCCGAATCAAAATTTAATGGTAGGTGGATCACAGGGAAGAGGGTGACCACTGCGGCTTCACTGAACCGGAGCCCTACGGGGCTCCTGCCAAGATCCAAGGGCAGAGCAAAGATGCGGGAGGACGAGACGGCGACGGCAGCCGCCCCCGCGTTTCTACACCCGCCGCTGCCTCTCCGCCGGCCCCGAAGGACCGCGCACCCCCGGCCACCGGCGGTTTGACGCGCGGGGAGACGCCACCCCTCAACTCCCGACCGAAGGAACTTCCCGCCGCTCCCAGAGCACCGCGGCGACAAGCGGGACCCCCCCGTCCCGTCCCCCCGCCCAGCGCACCCGCGCAGCCGGACGCGGGGCCGATGGAAGGCGGGGAGCGAGAGAAGCGCCGGCGGTGAAACCCTCCCGGCACCGGGCGACTTGGGAAGAAAGTTTAACAGACGATGCCGGTAGGGATTTTGCAGCCGCCCGGGCTTCGCCCTGCGGCGCCCGACCCGCGCGGCCGCTCCGCGCCCGCGGAGCCACCGCGCCCACGTCTCCTCTGACGCGCCGGCGAGTGCCAGCCCTCCCCCCGGGGCGCGGAGAGAGGCGGAGCGGGGCCGCTCTCCCTTCCCCGCCTTCCGCACCTGCCCCGGCAGCGCGGCGGAGGGCGCGCAGCGGCGCGGAGGCAGGGGCCGGGCTGCGCGGGGCGCGGGGGGGCCCGGCGGGGCGGTGATGCGCAGCCCGCGGCGGCAGGATGCGGGAGGGGAGCGCGGGCGGCCGCGGCGCGGAGAACCGGACGGGTGCCGAGCCCCCGCTGCACCTTTTCCCCGCGCCCGTCCTCACCGGCATCACCGTCGCCTGCGTCCTCCTCTTCGTCATCGGGATCGTCGGCAACCTCATGACCATGCTGGTGGTGTCGCGGTTCCGGGACATGAGGACCACCACCAACTTCTACCTGTCCAGCATGGCCTTCTCCGACCTGCTCATCTTCCTCTGCATGCCCCTGGACCTCTTCCGCCTCTGGCAGTACCGTCCCTGGAACTTTGGGGACCTCCTCTGCAAGCTCTTCCAGTTCGTCAGCGAGAGCTGCACCTACTCCACCATCCTCAACATCACCGCCCTCAGCGTGGAGCGGTACGTTGCCATCTGCTTCCCCCTCCGAGCTAAAGTGATCATCACCAAGGGGAAGGTCAAGCTGGTCATCCTCTTCCTCTGGGCCGTCTCCTTCATTAGCGCCGGACCCATCTTCGTCTTGGTGGGGGTCGAGCACGAGAACGGCACGAACCCCCTGAGCACCAACGAGTGCCGAGCCACGGAGTACGCCATCCGCTCGGGGCTCCTCACCATCATGGTCTGGACCTCCAGCATCTTCTTTTTCCTGCCCGTGTTTTGCTTGACCGTGCTCTACAGCCTCATCGGGAGGAAGCTCTGGAGGAGAAAGAGAAAGAACATCGGTCCAAACGCTGTCATCAGGGATAAGAACAACAAGCAAACTGTGAAAATGTTAGGTACGGCTCTTCTTGCTGTGTTTTTCTGAGGGATGTGTGTGATTGTGTGTGTGTGTGACAGAGAGAAAGGCTGGGGGAGCACTGGCAGTTCACTATAAATGCTTTCCTTTGGAAGGAGCTACTGAACATGCTTCATACGAAGGGCTACACCTCAAGGTATTTGTAGAATAACTCTCCCTCCTTAGATTTATTTCTAACTGGTTTGAGCTGGGGACTCTTAAACAGTCTAATAACAATCACTGACAAGGACAAATGCTACAGCTACAATTAGCTAGTGCCCGGGAGATTTTTTTTGAACGTTTTTTGCTCTTTGGTTGTGGATACCGATGTTATTTACAGAAGGAGAGTTTATGTGATTTTTAAACAAAACGAAACCCTTCTCAAGCCACAAAGTTGAGCCGCAGGCTAAGCAAGCAGGGTGGTGATGTGCTCTTCGTTTTATATGAGAAGAGTATCAAGGTTTTAGCAAATTGGGGTTATTTACTGGGGTGGCTGTGTAAGCTTCTGAAAATTAATCTGCGTTTTTATATTACCAAAACACCGGCACGTGCTGAACGGGGACCATCGTGTCTCCCTTGAGGTCAGTGATCCTGTAAATTCTCACTGGCTTTAAGAAAACAGGATCGAGACAACAGACGCTGTCGTTCCTAACTTTGTATATTTACGTTGCTGAACGGTTTGAACAACAGTTGTTGTTGGCAGAGGGAGACACAAACGTCAAGGTACAAAGTCAGTGCGTGCAGTGGGAGTTTGATGCACGGAACCAAAAAAGTTGTTCTCCAGTTTGGTGTCTGAAAACGGCAGAATCCTCCTGCTGCCGCCGCGGACTTTTATTCCAGCAGGAGGTCCTGCGCAGCGCAAGTCATCCCGTGGATGTGAGAGGGGATGGGATGCTCAGCACCGAGAAGGTTTCACGGGCGGCAGCAGCTCTGCTGTGCTCGTTTCAGCCGGGCGAAAGCCATGGGCTAATGAGCTAGACGAAGAGGCGGCAGCGTGTCCTAACTACCTTAATTACTAAATGGGAGCCTGGCTGATTTTTTTTGTTCGCGTCCTGCTGTATTACTATGCAACAGCAGGCAGAATAATAAAAACCGCGGCATTCTTTGTGCCCTTTCAGCTACATTTTATGATCAACAGAATTACTTCAGTCTGGGAAGCGTGACCTTGGAAGTAATTCACCATTTACACTTCTAGAGTTTCAGGATTTTGAATCTCTACTTACAACAAGTACATTGCTAGCTTATATTACTACCGTGTTTATATTTCTGCATGCTTAACCACAAAGAAATTTGAAGCAATACCTGTTTATTTCTGCCCTGAGGTATAGCCGCAGGCATTACAGTATTTCAGACACCTTTTTTTTTCCTTTTTCTTTTACAAAGGCTGAGAACAGCAAGGCTGGCCTCTGACAGAGAGCCAATATTCGCGAAGCGGTAACAGTCTGATGGAAAGATGGCAAGAAAAGAAGTTCGTAAGGGCTCAGTACCAGCAGATGCTCGGTGCTCTCGCTGGGGTGAATGTTCTGCTTAAAATTTAGAAGGCGCTTTCTAATACTTTACCAAGTCACGGAACCTCGAGTAAATGGGATTAGCATCACTGCTTCTTTTAAATTGCAGAGAGGGGTCCTTAATTAAAGCCCTAAATGTGTAGCCGGACTTGCAAAGGAGCTATCGTATCCCGTTCCCATTGAAATCAATGGGATTCCGCAGGCGTGAAGATCGAACTCTCAAAAGCCTGGCCAGGGCTGTGCATGCCTACATGTGGAGATACGGACCATGCCTAAAATCCTGTTTGTAATGACCATCGCGGTAATATTCATTATCCGGATTAAACTCCGGAGCACACTTATGAGCTAGGGAAACATTATCTGAATTGTTTATGTGAAGATACTGAGGAAAAAGAGGAAATGGTTGGCTCGGGAAGATGCAGAGCTGGAAATCAGATACTCTGAATTTCAGCTCTGCGCGTTAGAGTCCACCATAAGTATCCATTTAAACTCGGGAATGCTTGTTCAAAAAGTTTTTAAGGAAAGGTGCCGACAATCATCCCCCTCTCAGCTCTCTGAATTTTATATCCATCTCCTGTGACTTGATGGGAGGAAGCAGGATTGCTAACAGAAGAGAACAGGTTAACTGGTAAAGAAATGCTTAGGAATGTTAAAAAAAAACCTTGCTCGACTTTTCTGTTTTTTCTCTTTCCGGTATATTAATAGATACACTCAAAGCAATATGACAAATAATAAAGGTCAATAGCAGACAGGAAATGAACAGAAAAAGTTTCCCTTTCTCTAGGATGGAAATTCAAATGTGTTCAAAGACACACACATTCCTTTTACTCTGCTTATATTATATTTACGTATAAATGCAACCACAGTGATAGCGTAATATTACAGATATACTATATAACTATAATCACGCCGTTATATATTTAATTTTACTCTTCTTGGAGTAACTCATATCCCAAAAAACGGACAAACTGGAAGGGTGCCCCGCTGTCTGTTCTTACCTTGGCCATACGCGCTCTACAAGTCCAAATTCTGGTGGTTTGGTTTGTTTTCGGGCCTTTGCCTTACATAATTTTGCTTCCCAGTGATTACATTCTTCATTATAAACCGCGGCATTGAGCCTGTCACGTTAGATGTAATTTGCTTTTGTTAAACACCGCAGATGGTAGATTGTTACACTTTTATTTCGCCACCCTTTTGATCTTTAATTCTCTCTCTATGAAAGCACTTACAAGCGTCATAGGTCAGAAGCACGCTGCAGCAGGTTAGTTGTGCGGTGTCCAGGCAGCCTGTTCGGATGCGGTCAATGTGTGTTAGGCATTGCTAATTTGGACTTTCAGAGAATATCCTGAGAGACACAAACCCCAAAATTTACGGATGTATTTTCGCGCTTTACGATCAATTTGGTATAGAAATAGAATTTTGCAGTAGAATTTCGCGGTAGAATTTTGATCACCCAGGTTCTAATACTCATCCTTAACACGATTTCTTCTGCTGTTTTTGTTTCAGTTGTGGTGGTATTTGCTTTCATACTCTGCTGGTTGCCTTTTCACGTAGGACGGTATTTATTTTCCAAATCCTTTGAAGCTGGGTCCCTGGAGATTGCAGTGATCAGCCAGTACTGCAACTTGGTGTCCTTCGTCCTCTTCTACCTTAGCGCGGCCATCAACCCCATCCTCTACAACATCATGTCCAAGAAGTACCGAGTCGCCGCCTGCCGGCTCTTTGGACTCAAACCCCTTCCAAAGAAAAGACTCTCCAGCACGAAACAAGAAAGTTCGCGGGTTTGGACAGAACCGAGCGTTATCACATGACACGTCGTTCCCAGCGCCGGAGCATCGCTTACACCAGTATTTCCCAGAAAGCCATAGCGAAAGAGAAAGAAGGGGAGAAACTCAAACCGAAAGGTTAAAGCCGTACTCGTGTCATCGTCTGGAGTTGCTGAAAGATGTAACGTAGGCAGTTAAAGATTTAAAACAAAACAAAACAAAAAACAAATGAAACTTTGAGACTATAAAAGGAGACGCGTGGCCACAGAATTTGCCAACACTCAAGTATTGTTTTTCTTCTGCTTTTGCCCATATGATTATTATTTTTTTTTTTTGCACTGGCTGTAGCAGGAGAGCTGGGCTTCACCAGCCTTAACAGGCAAACGGCGCCCAGTTCGCCTGAGAGTTGGTGTGACTTCAGGAGCTGATCATTCCAGCCGAATTTTTTCCGGAGTTAACTTTAGTTTTGCTGAGAATCTTGCTAGCGCATAACCAGGCCCTAGGAAGAGCAAATGGAATTGCCTTTTTGGAGTGGTAACCACGGAATTTGATGCAGTTTTCATAATCTTGATTTTTAAATAAACTAATGTTTTTCTCCAAATGAGGAGAATGGTTTCTTAAAAAAAAAAAAAAAAAAAAAAGGGGAGAGGGGGGAGAAATAAAATGGATAATTTTTAAACGCTCTAAAAATATATGACCTGCATGTCCTGTCCGAGTAGAAAGGCAATGAAAATAATACCTTCACAGGAGTGGCTTAGAACATGACTGTAATGAAATATTTTTTTATTTTTTTTTTTTTACATCTATATCAGTGGGACAAGGACAGTGCTGACTTCAGGACTGCAGTGACGCTATAAAAATACAGAATGCAATCTCCCACCAAAGTCATATATATATATATATATAATTTTTTTTTTTTTTTTTTACTAGCTAGATCATCCGTACTCGTTCTGTTCAGCTTGAGTGTGAACGACTCGACGTGTTTGAACTCGGAAGCTTTTAGCTGTTTCCATGTTTGTAACGAGTCTGTGGCTGCCTGTCCCTCCGCTGCGCACCCCCGTGCCCCCCGAAGGCTGCTAAGGACAGGTCTCCTGCCTGTAAAACACCACTTATTTCTGTTTAAAGTGTATCAACTGGTTCCCAGTACCCCCCATAAAGCCTGCCGTGCAGTTGTACTAGTTTGCTGCACTATCAAATCCAGAATGGTTTTGGTTTTTTTTTTTTTTTTTTTTTTTTTTAACCAACGTGACTTGACAAAGTAATAGAAAAATCTGCATTAAAACACACGGGCAGACGCATTCTCATGCTTGATCCATACAAATCTTAAATTCAATTGATTTTTATAACTCGAGTATGCCACTGAAAAGCAAAATAGAAAACTTTCCGTCCTTTATGCTACTGGGTCTGATGTTGCCTCTGTTGTCGCACCGACACGCGGATTCTGTGGCCCAGCTAATAGAGCTTCGGAGCGCGCATGTGAAATGGCAGCTTTCTATTTATTTCGTTCTAGTATTTATTGCCAGGCTGGTCCACAACCCGTTCTCCATAACGAATTGTCTGTTCGCGAAATTCCCGCTGCCTTCAACCTCCTGTTACCGCCGACGGGCCGTACTCCGCCGGTTACACCTTCAGCTGGCGGCGCTGCTCGGCTATAACTAAATAGAGAATTTGGCCTCTTCTGTAAATACGGTGGGTTTTTTATTGCCCGATGCTTCGCTTGGGCCAGGGGGCCGGAGGCTGCTCCTCGCTGTGGCACCCGAGCCTGTCTCGCTCCCCGCTCGTACCGAGCACGGGTTTGATGTATGCCAGCCGATAAATTAAGGGACTAACGAGGAGCAACGCTAGAGGATCGTCCCCGTCCCGTCTCTAACCACCCTCCGCCTCGTTACCCACTTCGTTCTCTCGCTCATTGTGGACCGACCAACAGATCCGATGGCAGATGTCGCGCAACTCAGGGAAACAAGAAATTTGGGAATCTTGAGAAGATCGTGAAGACGGGAGCTCACGCCTGACGTGTCTGTGTAAGTGAACGGGTCACACGCCTAGCGTCACATACGTGTTTCAAATCTCAGCTGTGCCTGTGGTATTAAACGTGAACAGAAAAAGAAATAAAGCGATGAGACCCTTTTATAACCCCGCGGGGTGAGTGGTGGCAGAGGATGCGGGATGGATGCGGGCAGGCTGGCTCGGCGCCGCCACGCACCGCTCCTGGCCCCGCGGCATCGGGATGGGGCACCAAACGGGTACCGAACGGGTACCAGCATCACCCACGGCGTGCGAGACTTCCCGGGCTCGCTCCGGTCCCTGCCACTCAAACCTGTGTCTCAGTTATGGGAAGCAATCCTGCGTGGCCAGAACGGTCCCGCAGAGGCTTTTACCTGGCTGAGAAGCTGCATCGTTGGGTTTTAATTTTTTTTTTTTCCCCAAACCTGTATAATTAACTTGATTAGGCTATGTTTTTTTTTGTTGGTTTTGTTTGTTTGTTTGATTTTTTTTTTAAACCACAATAACTGTAACATTAAAGCCCTGTGTAGCCATCTAATTTCCGCGTATAAACTACAAATACACAAATTATTTCGTTTAACCTCACATTTCATCAGGAGAGTCGGCAAATTTTAACTCTGCCAGCACTGTGAAATTGCAACAACTTTGTGCGTGGGACAGGACGTAAAAGATTTCATCCGGGGTCACCTAAGTCAGAAGGAAGGGGACTGGCTGCTCATCGCGAGGGAGGAGAGGACTTCTCCCTTCTCCCTTCGGAAATGGACTTGTTTTTGCAAGTCAGGGAACATTTGGCCAAATCCAGCGAAATAAATGCATTTCTATTAAAAAAGAGTAGCCACCTTCCTGTGACTCTTGCACAAGCCGGAAAATATTTCAGATCCAGAAACATTCGAGCCTTTAACGCACGCTGCTGCTGTCGCTCCCGCAGCTGGCTCTGTACCATCCCTTAGGTTTGTTTCCCTCAGTGCTAAAACCTTTCTACACATCAATGCTAAAATCAGTGGAGTCTCACTTACTGGCACGCCTTGACTCCAGGGTCCGCTTCTTCAAACAGGTACCGGTGCGTAATTCACTGCTTTTATATGGGGGGGGAAGAAAAAAAAAATTAAAATCACCTGGATAACCTCTACTTTTGTATTGTAAAATCAACTATTGTCATACATCTCCGGAAAGACACATCCCTCCCCAGCAGCGCTGATGGGCGAATACGGCCTTGCTCGCCTCAAGAGATATTGCCTAAGCCGTAGGAAATAACCTCATCGGGGGGGAAGCACCATCAGGATATCGACAGCGTTTTTTACCTCAGCACAGCCGAGTCAGTCCAAGATCGGTATCCTGAGTTTATCTCGGGTAGTAACGTGGGGCAAGGCTCCTCCTGCCTTGTCTCCGCCAGGTCCCACCCGGGCAGAGCAGATGCTGCGGGCGGCGGCAGAGCTGGCGCTGGTGGAACCCTCGGGCTCACCTCACGTTCTGGCGTCTTCTCCCCAAAACCTTCCCTATCGGAAAGGGCAGGGGTGTCTCCCCGGCTCCCTTTTGGGTCTGGACGCGGCTTTTGAGGTCTGTTTTACGTGCAGGGAAGAGAAGAGCCCTGGCAGGAGCTGGGCTATCCATTCAGGGCAGCTCCGCAGGAAGATTTCTGTCAGCCATAGGCTGCATTTCTGGAAACTCTTCCCTGTAGGAACAGACTTTGCCAATTCTGACTGAAAAAAAAAAGCCACCCATATAAGGGATTTATGAGTTAAAATTTTGCTGTCTTCTCACTGGCCTGTACGTGAGCAGCCCATATAGGAAATAATTGGAGGTTCATTCATTAAACAGCTCAAGTTTTAAAAGCTTTTCTGACTCTGCATTTTGCATCACAGCTTCACAAGTAAACAGGAACAATTTGACTGCATTTTCTGTCTTGGAAACGTGTTACATTGGTGATGAAATAGGTCAAAAGCACTTTACCAGAAAGCTTCATTCATTTTAGAAAAGTACCTTTGATGGAGGCATGCACAGGCAGAAAATCACGTCCTATTGTATTTCTTGCCAAAAAAAAAAAAAAAAAAAAAAAAAGGAAAAATAGCACTTACATGTCAAATTTTGAGTTGATAGGTAGTCAGCACTTATGTAAGTTTGTGTCAAGTGACATTTGCATAAGCCCTTTCTGAAGCAGCGGCCGTTAGATACCTGGAGAGACCCTCCAGGAGAACCTCCTCTCCACCCTGGATCTGCTGTAGCTGGGGTGCTCCCTCCTCGTCTGCCGATGGGTGGGAGGGCGGCTGCTGGTGCGGATGGTCCCTTTGCAGGTCTGAAGGCAGCTGGTCTCCCTCACGCCTGCCCGAGACAACCCCATGCTTGCTCGCATTGATCAGCGCGTTCCTTATGGGGCTCTTAGTTTCTCCGAGCCCTCAGTCAATGTTTTCTGATGGGCTTCCATACAGTCCGCATCATTTGCGGAAGACCTGTGGCCTTGAGGAGGTAGATTCAGGAGAAGAGGTAACGGGCACAAACGTGACCACAGGAAGTTCCACCTAAACACGAGGAGGAACTTCTTTACCCTGAGGGTGGCAGAGCCCTGGCACAGGCTGCCCAGAGAGGTGGTGGAGTCTCCGTCTCTGGAGACATTCCAAACCCGCCTGGACGCGTTCCTGTGCCACCTGCTCTGGGTGACCCTGCTCTGGCAGGGGGTTGGACGAGATGATCTCCAGAGGGCCCTTCCAAAATTCGGTACAAAAACATCTACCTGACTCCTCGTATCCCAGTGATGCCAGTATTGTTACTTCCAGGCACCCTGAACCGCCCTCCTCACCCCCCGGCTGAAAGCACGGTGAGTAGATTTTACCCTCACAACTTCGGATGAACAATATTAGCCCCAATTCTACAAAACGGGAATTAAAGCACTTGGCGTTCCAACCCCTGACTCAAACCGCGCTGTCTCAGAGCGATGGGATGCAGGATCCATCCATCTCCCTCCGGGCGTTATTCCTCGGGCTGTGGGCTGCTGCGGGCAGCTCCGAGCACCGTTTCTGTTCCTAAGCCGGAGTGCTCAGCACAATAGCCGGAGATAAGCGTTACATGGGAAATAAGTAACCCCTGGCTGACACCGCAGCCTCCGGAGAGCTCGGCCAACGGGAGCCTGAGCGGGGAAACACAGGCTGCTCTGGCAAAGCCCTGCCTCGGCATCCCTACCGTCAGTAACAACCAGCGAACACGGACTAATGGCTGCGGCAACATCTACACCCCCAGCGGGATTCATATCTACACCTGAACTCTTACACTCATCCCTGCGTCTGCACACATGCAGGAGCTTCCTGGAAAACCCTCTGGATAATCCAGCTGGGTGTATATCCAGCAGATGCAGCCGCAGGAGTTGGCATGGCTTGGGAAGTCCTGGGGTGACCTGCGCTGTTTTACACCATTTGCTGCCAGGCACCTTTAGCTGGAGCTACACACTGCCCAGCCACAACACAAGCGCCCCGAGGAGCTGGAAGCTCGTCGGGTGTTAACGTGAAGTCTCTCTGTGCGTTTCGGCAGGTCCGTCAGCCACGTAGGGCAGTGGGACACACACGTACACACACCCACCCCCCCACACACACCCCCATCTCCCCCCACCCATGCATCCCCACCTGAGGTACCGCAGCAGACTCCATCCCAGCTCCACACAAAGACCAGGAACTTCTCAGGGGCAAAATAGTTTCCTCACACAGATGCACTCGCCAATGGCTTTTCACTCTGAAACATGATTTCTGGTGAGAAACAGGTAAAAACTCCAGGGTTTTGGCTTCAGGTCCCACGCCCTCGGCCAAATTTTGCCAAGAGCAGTTTGTTAGATGGCGGGGTCCAGCTTTGCCAGCTCTATCAGGTGGCGAAATCACAGTTTGGGTGTCCAGAAGCCCCGGCTGCTACTGTTTAGGAAAATAAAGAAAAGCGAAAGTTTGACTGCAATCTGTCCTTTACCTCCAAATTGTGATTATGCAAGTGTAGTGAAAGCGGATGAAGAAAAGACAAATTTAATTCATCTTGTATTAATGAAGGTTTACAGGTTGCTGCACAGTAGTCACTTCTGCTTGCTGTTGAGCCTTCGGACGGTTGTCATGCCAGCACGCAATAGAGTACATCAGTATTATCAAACGTAATTAATACACGTGGTGGGCTTTTCACAGGCTTTCTCAGTGCTTTTCTCAGCAGAAGGGTCCCAGTTCCCTTCCAAGCCCAGCGCTTGCGTCCTACTGCCTTTCTCATCCGAGTTGCGGACTGGTGCATGCCGTGACTTGTCAAATGAGAGCAAAATTCAGAGCCCCTCATTAACCCAATACTTAAAAAAACCAAACCAAACCAAAAAAAACCCCAAAAAACCAACTCCCCAGGTAGACCTGCTGTTACGGCGTTACCTGGATCCCATCACTCCCACGTTACAAAGGCACTCGCACGCTGCTGGCCACGAGTAGGCTTGAGGAGCAAACTCAATGTCGGCAAGAGGACTATAAGCGTTGCGCAGTGTCCCAGCAAACCAGCTGGTGGGGTGTGAGCAATCACAGAATCGTAGGGTTGGAAGGGACCTCTGGAGATCATCTCGTCCAACCCCCTGCCAGAGCAGGGTCACCCAGAGCAGGCGGCACAGGAACGCGTCCAGGCGGGTTTGGAATGTCTCCAGAGACGGAGACTCCACCACCTCTCTGGGCAGCCCAAGTCTCTTTAGTCTTCCCTATGGTTTTTGTCATCCGTGAACAATTACCTCTGTCCTCCCCACATGGGATCGGCTCCAAAAAGACGTCAGTGGTGAGACTGCTGCCCGGTCCCCGGGACCATCACTCACTAGGAGGGTACCAACTCCTAAATAGCATCTCAAGTGAGCGCTGCGTGGTTGCCAATTTACCGCGTTCTTGTTCTGTGCACAAAGACATCCGCTTGAAAGCCTGCAGGCTGCTCCTCCAGCTGTGCTCGGAGGTAAAACACTTGGCATTTCATCGCTCTCCACCTTTGCTTCGTTTCCCTCACTGGGAGCGAAATGAAGGTTTGGTGACCTGCGCGAGTCTGCGAGACAAAATTGCTCTCAGAAATAAAGTACCCCATGGTCAACTTCAGAGGCCGCTCTGAGGGTACAGGAGATGCTCTGCCAGCATTTGGCCCCATTTCGAATGCTGCTGGAGCAGAAGAGAAGAGCGTCACTCTCTCTTTTTCTCACGTTCTGATTGATTTTCACATGATTGCAGTGCTGTCCACGAGACAGGAAAGGCATGGCGATTTCCAAGCCTTTATTCGCATTGTTCTTCTCTGCCCAGCCTCCTTCCACAGCCCGGTGCTGCAAATCATCCTCCGTTAGGGCGGGCAGGCGGGGAATCTAACACCACCAGCCCCTTCTCTAATGAGCCCCGCAGCACGACGAGCTCCGAGGTGCAGAGATTTAAAGAACTTTAACACGCCGATGTTACAAAAGACAGCAAATCCTCTCACTGCAAACCCTCATTGGAAGTTAAGCCAATATCCACGATCACACGTGGGCGTGGATTCCACCCCGTCGATACCACCTTGGTATTTTTATCAAGCAATGACAACGCCATTGATTTTTGTAACAGTGGCTGTGCTGTGCCAGGGGCACCCGCGTGGGGCTGCGAGAGGTGCGATCTCCTGAGCTGCTTTGGCTCGAACACGTCGTTTTGAACCTGCTGAGCTATTGTTAGCGCGTGAAGAGGGAAGCGGGTGGCCAGCCCAAGGGTTTCCAGCTCTGGTGATGTGCTGGAGTGGGGCTCATCCCTCACCCACCTGCCTCGGGTGCTGCCCCAGCACCTCCGGTCTAGGGCCGATATAGAAGGAAACAAACCCATTTCAGATGTACTCCGCTCACAACAGCGGTTTCTTTCTCACAAAAAACCGGCCGACGCCACTCGCAAGAGCCGCTGCCCCCGGTTGCCCCAGCCTCGGCCAAAGCCGCTACTCTTGCTGCAATGTCAAAAGCCACGAGAGGTTTGTATTTACCTGCTTTCTCTTCAGTCTTGTGCCTGATTTCCCACATCACAGTGTAATTTGGAGACTGCCACGTAGCCAGAGGAGTGCCATTGCCGTAGGCTGTGGTGAGACCTGCATCAAACGTCCGTCCCTTCCTGCAAGACGGGCTGACACGAGCTGGAGGAAAGGGCTTGGCACCGTCACTGCCCAGGCGGGGATGATTTAGAGAGCAACCAGAGGTTTGTACAGCTATGACACTTTCGACGTCAAAACACTGAAGTCGATCGCATCACACTTTAAACAAGAAGGACACGAGACAGAGTTGAGGGAGGCGATTCTGCCCCTCTGCTCCGCTCTGGGGAGACCCCCCTGCAGTGCTGCCTCCAGCTCTGGGACCCCCAATGTAAGAAGGACGTGGACCTGTTGGAGCAGGTTCAGAGGAGGCCACAGAGATGATGCAAGGGCTGGAGCCCCTCTGCTGTGAGGACAGGCTGAGAGAGTTGGGGGGGTTCAGCCTGGAGAAGAGAAGGCTCTGGGGAGACCTTAGAGCCCCTTCCAGTCCCTAAAGGGGCTCCAGGAGAGATGGGGAGGGACTCTGGATCAGGGAGGGGAGCGATAGAACAAGGGGTGATGGTTTTAAACAGAAAGAGGGGAGATTTGGATTATATTTTATGAAGGAATTCTTGACTGTGAGGGTGGAGAGCCCCTGGCCCAGGTTGCCCAGAGAAGCTGTGGCTGCCCCATCCCTGGAGGGGTTCAAGGCCAGGCTGGACGGGGCTTGGAGCAACCTGGGCTGGTGGGAGGTGTCCCTGCCCAGGGCAGGGGGTGGCACTGGATGGTCTTTAAGATCCCTTCCAACCCGAACCGTTCTGTGATAATGTGCAGAAGAAATGCCTAACCCCCATACTGGAGAGAAGGCAAAGACAGGAGCAGCAGCAGCTTTAGCACCACGATCCGGAGCAACCACGATTTTAGAACCACACCTAACACCACACAAAGTCCATACAGCAGCATCCCGCGCAATACTCAGCCCTGCTGAGCGCAGGGACCCCCCTTTTTCCGAGTGTGCCGAAGCCCCAGCGCTGCAGCGAGGGCTGGGCAGGCACCCAGCAGCATCCCCCCGTGCTGCCCGGGGACGTTGACGTGCCCAGTGCCACAGAGCCCTCCGAGCCCAGGACACTGCGACCGGTTCGCAAGCGTTCTGGGGAAGGGAAGGGCATTTAAGCTATAAATTAATAAATACAGTATTTGCACTGCATTAGGGTGAGTTTCTCAACTCTATTGACATGTCAATCCTCACAAGACTTCTGCATCCCTACTCTTTGCTCCATTTTATTTGTAGAGAATAATGGCTTTCATATGACAGAAAGGGAGAGACATGAGCTAATAAAATTACCAAGAAATGACATTCACCGAGCACGCTGACCCAAGCAGTTATTTATTAACCGTGCTAGCAGACCTAAAAATAGCTTTGATTGCATGCGAGGCCATCTATGCCCGCAATTAGTACAATAAATATAACTACTCAAACTAATAACAGCACATTCACCTCAATAACAGCAGATAGCAGGCTAATCCGCTGTGCTTGAAAGCATCTTGTGAAACCTCTTATTTTTTTTCCTTTTGCCCAGCCAAGGATCTGCGCATTGTGAGAGCGATTGTCAAGAGCAGAAACAGATGCAACAGTTTAGAACTTATTAGATGTAATACCAATGAAACAGCCTTTTCAAGGGATCTCAGCTGGCTTTCTGCTCAGCCGCAAAAATACTGAAACAAAAAGTCCGTATCCTCCTCTCTACTGACTTGTGGTTCTCCTTTCTGAGAAGAAATAAGGGATGACATTTATACCTTCACTCCGAGGCAGGTGAATATTAAGGACAGAGAATATAATCCTACACCCCTTCAAGAAATCAGAACACATCATATGAATTCCGCAATGATTCTACAGTTCTAGAATAAGATTTGCACAGGAAATGTAATTTATACATCACATTTCCACAATAATTTCTTTATAACTTTTCTCTAATACCTTTGGGTGCAGACAGGGCTAACGAAACCATCGGGTTCGTGTAGGTGTCATTGATGCTGGGGGGGAATCATCCCGTCTCCCTTATCCGTGAATTGCTCAAATGTTGCTGAGACCTTGAAGGATCCATTCCGGTTTGGCAAGAATGGGTTAAGATTGGGTTGCAGCTGGAGTTTTCTTTAAAAACATGAACTGGTCTGGTTTCGTACCCCTTGTTTAATCCCGAACAAGCACACAGGCACGCAGAAGGGAAAGAGGTTTTGGGCTGGGTCTGGCTGGAGCTGAGCCGTTCTGCTCCTTCAGCTTCCCAGCGGCCGGTGCTTCCCTCAGGCAGGGACTTGCGTGTGCTGGCAGCATCAGCACTCGTCCCAGGACTGACTCCCAAGTGTCACTGGAGTCTCCTTCTCTGGAGACATCCAAAACCCGCCTGGATGTGTTCCTGTCCAACCCGCTCTAGGTGTCCCTGCTTTGGCAGGGGGTCAGACTAGATGATCTCCGAAGGTCCCTTCCAAGCCCCACCATCCTGTGTGATTCTCTGAACCGCCACCTTGAACTTCAGCAAAAGGCCAAAAATACACCAGGGCCATTGAAAAATGGCAACTTAAACCATCCATTAGAGATGGACACAGGCTGGAGCTGCTTCCTCTCATTCGTCCCTGACCCACGGTCCCGAGGGACCTTCCCCACCGCGGGCCGAGGACCCGCTCTTTCCCTGCCACGCACAGCACAACAGCGTTCCTCGGTTGACAGCGAGGATGAAACACTGAGCTCCCACCACCACCGGCTCCGTCTACAAGGTGTCACCGTCCCTCCGTTCAGGGCAGAAAAGCGGCATTCCCGGGGAATGCTCCTCCAGCTGCAAGTGACCTCCCATGGCTCAGCCAAGCTGCCCAGGGCCTGGCTGAGGACACAGGCCCTGCCGAGCCCCCAGCCCCCCACGGAAGGAGCAGCCCAGGCGATGCTATTCGACACTGCATGCCCCGGGGGACTCTTGGAGCTCCCAGAGTATTTGATTTTCAGGGGTATTTTCAAATAGCTCTGTGAGGCAGAGGCAGGAGAGTCTCCGTCGCCAGACACAAAGGCTGGAGGGAAGATCTACCCCGCTTCAAGCCAGGGCTATTTATAGCAGCCTGAATTTGAGCACCTCCTAAAATTCAAAGACTTGCATGAGTCCGGGAGGAAAGGTTCCCCGCAGGTGAACAACATGGACTGACGCTGCCTCCGGATCCCGTTTGCTCTGTATTTGTCCCGGGGAGCGGGTGGCTCAGATCCCACCTCCTCTTGCTTTGATACACGGGTTCCTCATACAGAAACCCCCCACTTCAAACAGGGCTCAACTCTCCTCCACCAAACCAAACATCTCCCAACTTGCGACAGTGGCTGAAAAGTCAAAAGCAAAACAAATTCTCCCCATTTTGGTGCTGAGCAGGCTCGTTGATTACCCAGCAGAGAGAGAATTGCTGCTGCTATAGAAACAGCAGCCACCGACCCGGGGACCACGCGCTGCTGCGGGCAGACCCGGAGATTGCTCAAATTGCGAGATGTGCCATGGGCCACATCCAGCTCCCGCACCAGCCCAGAGGTGAGGTGCTTCGTAAGGCCACAAAAACATCTAAAAATACAAGCCCCTGCTCTTTTCAAAGCAGATACATTTTTATACTTCAGATACCAACAGCAAGAGGTGTTAAAATACAACATTTCCCGAGCCTGGTTAACAACTTGCTCCTCATTTCCTTGTAAAACAAAAATCCATTGGAAACTTAGTGCTACTTACCCCACTTCTGCCCAGTTTGGGTGCGGGAAGGAGACCCAGAACCTCTGCACCAAACCTGTGGGTTACAACACGACAAGACAACATCCAGAGCTCAAAAATCCCCCAAAATCTCCTTCCATCCCGTGGGCTTTAACCACCCTCCATCACCTCAGCGGACGCTCACGGCAATACCGTAAACCAGAGACTACTGAAAATAAAAGATCTCTTCAGATAATAACCAGTAATTACTATTCTATAGACACATTTAAATGATTTTGTTAAAGAGAGATTGTTTTGGCAAGCACTATTTAAATTAAAAAAAGCTGACCAACCAAACGAAAAAAAAAAACTATTTCCTTCAGAAAACCCCACTCATGTTGCAAATGGCAGTAATTAAAGCAAACACACAAAATGTTGTATTTACGCAGTGATGTGAAGAAGAAAAGCTGTTTAAAACCCAAACATTAACGTGTTTGCGAAGAAACACGTACGCATACTAATTTTTTTATGATGACTAATTGATTTTTTTTTTTTTTTTTTTTTTTTTTTTTTTTTTTTTTTTTTTACACGGACAACGCAAACTCATTCCCGTGACAAACCAGAAACGTCCCGAGTTCAATCTGGGGCTCCCACTCGCGCCTGAGGCTGCAGCAACACCACTGACCTGCTGCAAAGGGGCCCCACGGGCTGGAAAGGGCTGTATCCAGCTAAGAAAACTCCTGGTAATATCAGAAAGAATTAAAACATTTATTGGGCATAAATATATTACATATACACTACAGATACAGTTAAGTCTTACATACATAGTGTAGTATTTGCAAAATCTATACATTAAAATCGATATGGCAGTTTTAATACAATGCATATGAAATAGTCTAAAATTTACAATACAAGAAAACTTATGATTATTATTTTTTTTTTTTTTCTTTTTAAAGTTGAAAAGCTTGGAATGTATGTTCCCATAGTGAGGTAAAAACTTTTTTTTTTTTTTTTTTTTTTTTTTCAATTTAAAGAACTGTGCAAGGATAAGATTCATACACATTCAGTTCGGGCACTTCTCAATCGTGACGCTGAATACCGAGCTACCGTAGCCAACAAACAGGAGTAGAAAACATTTCAAGTTCATAAAGAAAAAGGCAGAACAATAGAAAAAACATCTCTCTCCTTCCTTAAGGGTTTTAAATATTTAGTGTTTCGTTCTACCTTTTTTTTTTCTTTTTTTTTTTTTTAACTCTTGTTGTGATTTCTCTGAGAGCAGAGAGCCCTCGGGTTGGATTCAACGCCTGCTATTGCTGGATCCAAGGGCATAAAAAGGTGTAGGGGAAAAGACAAGGCATCAGCAAAGGGTGGGATAATGGAAGCGACAATGGAAATCAAACCGGGAATGGTTTAAAAATTGGTGATGCTTTATTTTTTTTTGTTAATATATGAATGACAATCAAATCGCTATGGCAGAATACACAAACTAAAAGAACGTCAAATTAACGTATTCAGGGCCGGTCCCAACTCCGACGGAATATTTCCTCCGATAATCTCGGGGTTGGGCTGGGCGTTCTCGTTAGCATGATTATGAGGGACACCGGACAAATTAGCAACGACAGCAATGCTTCAGGTGTAACCCATTGCTTTTCGCTACACTTCTGCTCGCCGCTTTTAGTATCATTTCTATTTCAAACTTTCAAAATCCATCAAATCGTCTCAAGCAAAGTGGGTTTGTTTGGTTTTTTTTTTTTCCTTTTTTTTTGACCGAAGCAGGGTTTTTTAAAAAAGGTGTCAAGCTTGGATTTCATAGCAGCACTGCTGAAACAATATCGAAAAATGAAAAAAAAAAAAGGGAATCTATTCAAATTTCTGGGTTTCCAAACTAGCGGTCTTTTCATCGTTTTAAAAAATACGCTCTTTTCCCCTCCATTGAAGACAGCTGTATTATGCTTTGCTCACAAAATACAGAGGCAAGGTCACAAAGTTTCATATCACAAATAAATTTAAATAAGATGTAAATAAATTTGACAAGCCATGACTTTGGCAAGAACGAAAAAAAAAAAAATATATATATATTTAGCTCAATGCCATTAGTTTGCAAGGCTAAATTAAACTAATTATAGTCAATAACAAAATACAGAACATTTCTAATATTTGCTACATCTAGAGAGGCACACAGAATAATTCATTGATCTTAGCACTTTCTTTCCAGAGATGATTATGTTTTTTGGATACATGTAAACGTTTGAATCACTGATAATGTGGTTGGTTTTTTTTGTTGGTTTTTTTTTTTTTTGGCATTTAATGTACTAGATGCTCCCATCTTCAAAAACACAAGAAAATGTAAGAAGATTAATAATACTAGGAATGCTGCCAGGTAAAAAGTCGACCTAAAGTACAACAGTATAAAACAGACAAAATATAACATGCTACGGGGAGGGTGGGGAAGGGGATTAGTACATAAGTACACTTTTTATTTTTTATTTTTTTTTCTTTTTACAATAAATAAAAGATTGCACTGTAATTGGTATTTAAAGTACTGTATGCAGTATATAGTATAAATAAACCTAAAACAAAAATAATGTTGTTTTTTCCCCATTACTTTGGTTAAGGGAATATTATGCTAGTACAGGACACTGAATCTTAGACGATGGAGACAGAGCACAAAATAGCCAGGACAAAAGCAAAACCGAGTAGCAAAAATATACAAAAACAAGAGGCAGGAAAATACACTGTGTCTGTTGCACCCTTTTGGAATCTATTTGCACCTCCAGCTCATTTCTGTCCCTGAGGTACTTGCACAACGTTGACTTAATATAAACAATCCAATGAGTGAAGAGTTAAAATTCTAGTATCTCGATGGATTAAAAGGTGTATCGTGGAAGGGGCAGGCAGGAGGAGGGGGGACATTCCCATCAGAGCGGGGCTCCCGTCTGAGTTTTGCCGTGTACCAAGTGATTTCAGTTGACCCTGTGGTAAGAACAGCACAGACACCCACTGAAGGTATTGAAAATAAACACGCCTCGTTTCTGATACCTCCCAAAACGTTCCATAAAATGGATACCCCTCCGATAACATTAATAATAATAATTAAAAAAAAAATAAAAATCAACCGACAGTAAAGTTTGCTTACATCGAAAGTAAATCTCACCTAATTCAGTAGAGGCAGTAAGCTGTCACCAGCTCTAATCATATAAATCAGGATGAACATAATAGAATAATATCTAGTATTAGATTAGGAATAGTTATATACAGTGACAAACAGACAAGTTAAAGCAGCTTTTAAACAGCTGAACATGGGAATAACTAACTATTGCACGATGCCCTCTTACTTAAAATTACTGCTAGGAATCAAAATGGTAAAAAAGAAAACCTATAATGCTTCATAATTTATATGCAGTTTGGTTATTCGATCTCTTATACAGGCAGTTTATAGTGTTGCAACTGTAAAAACAACAGGTAACTAAAAAGGTTTTTTGACTGCAGGATATTGTTCCGATTTAAATGCGCTAGACAGTTTAAAATAACAATTTACGTTTCGTCTTGAAAAAAAGGGGGGCAAATGTAGTGAATAATTGGTGGGAACAATGCTAATACTGTTCAAGGAAAAGCCGGTACTGTTGACTAACACTGCATTCTAGTCTTACCGCTACACACACTCGTGACTAATGTTTAGGAGGAAAAAGAAGAGACAAAAAAGTGACTCATGATTAAAATTTCCTAAATAGTAAGATAAAATAAGAGACTGCATGAACTTCAGCGAAAAAAACCCAACGTTGAAAAGGCAAATTGGTGACAGTTTTGAAACCGTGAAGGAAAACAATCTTGCTTTTGGTATGTGGTTTGCTTGTTTCTCCAGTTTGACCACTTCCTAGTTTTGAATTTCAAAAAGGTGCATCAAAACACTGATTTATCTTTCTTCAAGCTAGAACTGTAAAAACAAGAGAAGTATATAAAATGCATGGTAGAACAAAAGGATTTCAAAAAAAGGAATATCTGAATAAATGTGTGGATTATAATGCGTAGCATTAGTTAAATTTGTATCTCAAACTTCCATTGAATTCTCTACTTCATAAAGAAGTATTGTAATATACAGGCGAATATAATTGACAAACTTGCAAAGCCAAGAACAATGAGGGCTGCAAACTGTTCATCAGTAGGAATCATGCTCTTTATCTTCGGGTCATCTATGCTTCCCATTTCTCCCGCAAGCATGATCTCGTTTCGCTGAAGCATAAAGGCAACGGATGGGCTGAAAGGTCCACTAAGCTCCTGTGAGGTATCCAAGCACCGGCGGCAGACGCAGACGCGAAACCGATAGTCTGTGTTGACTTGAAGGCCTGAGATGTGGAATGTGGTCTCTTCTCCCTTGTACACCTTCCAAACAAAACAGCAAGCACAGTCATGAACAAAGAGGAAGACAACCTCCTCCTCCTTTCGTAGCACCAAACAATTCTAAAGGATTTGGGCCAGAAATTTAAATTTCAAGCAATTTAAAAGGACTTGCAAGGATTTGGGCCAAAAAGTTAGATCAAGCCTGAGCCTTGTAACTCAGCTCTCGAGGGAAGAGCTCACTAACTCAATGCAGGTTTTGGAAAAACAGAAGCACGCGGAGAGCTACGGAAGAGGCATCCAACCATGAGAGGTCTCAATACAGAGCATTCAACAGAGCCAACGCACACAAGGACAGACACGACTTCAGACAATACATCAGCCGTAAGACGTACTCATCTTTTGTGGGTCTGATTAAATACTACAAACGTAATTGCTCTTAAAACGTGGCTATATGCCTAAAACGTGTCTAAGACATAAGCACCATGTTTGGCCCCAAAAAGAAGAAAACCCGCAAACTAAGGTTATTGGAAGACATTCACTGTGTAATTGCAAAATTGGTTACAAATATTATTTTAATGTACTTTCCTCACATTTCTCTCAAGAGTCAGAAATCTTGCCAGAAATTACACTTTCAGAATTGTGGAAACAATAAAATATTATTAAGGTATATAAAAAAAAAAAGCTCCTCTTGGTTGCATTGTTGTTGGTTCCTTAGCAATCCAAACCCATCACGTATTTATGTTAATCAAATGTAGGTACCGCATGACTCAGAGAGCATGAGTCACAATATGAGAAAGAAGAGAGAGAACCAAATAGCTAAGAGACAGTTTTGTGACTTAAATGGAAAAAGACCACTGGAAGCATTTACAAACTCTGAAAACAAATAACCAGTCAACAATTTATATAACAGAGGAGTGCTGAAACTGGTATTTTATGAAATGAAAATCGTCTCACAAAGTGCCTGTGTCTGCTGGAAAAATCCCATCCTCAACTTCAGATACTTCTTCTTCTGCTCATTTAGCCGGTTTCCTTCTCCTCGCTGCGGGAGCGGAAGGCTGAGAGCATCTCTGCCCGCCGGGAGGTAAGAACCCAACTTACGAGAGGGCAACAAGAGGGACATTAAACCTGAGCCGACAGAGGATTTCCTGTGCGTTATTCGGGAGTCAGACATACAGGAGGAAAAGGAAGAGACGCGCTCAGCTAAACACCACTTCAAGAGTCCAGCTCTCCTGCCCCTGAGACTCATCCCTCAGTTAAACACCCAGTCACTGGTTTCTTGAGAAGGTCTGGGACCAAAGATTAAGGCTTTTCTTTCATTCGTTCTCTCCCCTCCTTTTAAACTTCCACATTTTTTCCAAATACAGTTTGAACAACGGTGACTCTGAGCTTCCAGACTAAGTAGAAGTCCTCGAACTGGCTCATGTTTCTTGCCCCCGAGGCATAAATCAAGAAGCAATGTTTAAACAAAATTACATTACCTTCCTCAAGTACGCTCGGCATCCAGAGGAAGCTCACTCTAGCTCAAGTGAGAGGAATACAACAAATTCATCCCGTAAATCTCTACATTACCCACAGCTATGCACCGTTGCCTTCCTTGTCGTCTTTGCTCGTCTTCCCAACGCCAAGGAGTCATTAAGTTACAGTAACACAGTAATTGCAGGGAAAACAAAAGTGCAAGTGCTGTAGTAGTTCCATAGAAATAACGGGAAAGGTTGAAACATCCGTTTGCAAAGCGTACCTCATTCCTAGAATGACTCTGCCACTCTATTTTCCAAAGGCAATTCCATTTCTAATACCCACCTGCTGGGGGCAATTGTCCTCCACCTACTCCATCGTCAACGCTACATCTTGTAGGTGGTTAATACTTTAGTTTACTCCCAAATATAAGCGACCATGCAAAGAGAAGCTGCATGCATTTGGCATGCAAAGGTAGGTTCAGCAAGTAATTAAAAAGGGTTGTGCTCTTCCACGGGACCAGAGTCAGGATTCTTCTACTTGGAGGACTTACCTAACTCCCATTTCTTTAGACTTCGAGACATGGTGACTCAGAGCATCTATTCCTTACAAAACGACCCTAGTCAAGGTATGTTTTCTGGTGCTCTTGCAATTATTAATTTCATTTCAAAATGTATAATCAGAAGACCTCTACGTGCCTTTGCCAAAATGAACCTTTGCAACCAATATGACCACTTCTAAAACAAAATAAAAATCCAGTAAAGTCCAAATAATGACATTCAATGAAGCAGTTACAATCTAATCTTCATAAATTACATTTAACAGGTGCTAGGGATGGGATATGCATTGAAAAAACCTATCCAGTGAATTGTTTTTTCACTTGCTTTGTTCTGTCAGGGTGGTGAATACCAGTGTCATTGGAGGCTAAGTTTGGCTAAATCAAAGACCTGTATCTTCATTACAGTCTAATAAATACAGATGACCACATTCACTCAAGCCAGCTAGTCAACAGCACTTCTCAGAAAAAGGCCAGTCAAGTGAGAGTTGAGCGCATCGTTAAAGTTTGAGAAACAGCTGAATACAAGAATTAATATTCAGTAACGGTAAAGACAAAACATGTCCCACACTAGAGCTGGGAAGGTGGTGGAAACTGTCCTGCTTTCAGTGGTTTAATGAGTATTTACCACCAGTGGATCTATGTCCTTTCTCATTAACAGGTAAAAATTTATTGTGCTTAATTATCATTTACTCTGTATCCTCCACAAGCGGCTGCAGCGAGCACACCTTGGGGACATTACTGGCTCCCGCTCCATAGATACGTGCTTGGTTGACACCACAGTTACACCCCGTGAATGGGCTTCACATGCACAACAGAGAGGAAAAAAAAAATAAATTTGGCAATTATGTAGAAGGTCTTTAAATCTACTAAACAAATATTACACCAAAAATGACTGTATAAAGCAGCACACTTTTTTATATCTAGCACATTACGCTTTGGTGGCCAACAAGTCAAAGTAAAGTGGCTATCTAATTTATCACTTTCAGTGCCTAAAAACAGCTTTTCTGCTTAGGTACCTGAGAATATAATAAAAACATGAGCTTTTTCGCCTGGCTCCCTCAATGAAAATATCATCACAAGTAATAAACTGCTGCTGAAGCCTCTTAAGGCATTTGATCCTATTGATCAACCCAGACAGCTCAGAGAATTCCTGTAGGCAAGTATTTCTCAATTTCACCGACGCCATTAAATAATTCAAACCCACTCCACTTTCTCCAAATAATAAAAATGCCAGCCAAATAATAAAAATTGCCCTGTAAGCGACACACTGGAAAGCGCAAGATAACCTTACCTGGTTGTTGCCCTCCGCTGCAGTGACCAGTCTATCTAATAATTAATAAAAGCCTATTTGGCATGGTGATAAGAAGATCAAGAATCACAGGCAGGTTTCAATCTATTTAGAAACCACGCTCACTCGAAAGGTTTAATTTCTTCTAAGTCATTTGACACATTTCTCCTTAAGAAACTGAATTATTTTTTTATCCAAACACAAAATCAGCTTCACTCACTCCACTGCTGAGATGCTCGTAAACCCTCGTTGGGTTGGACGGTCTCGTCTCCTAAACAAAGCAAACAAGAGCCCCTCAGACCACCTTCCGCGAGGTGGGCTGCACTGAAAAACTCTTAGCAAAAGGCAATTACTTGTTCCGTCTCGTGACACGTCAGGAGGCAGACAAAATACTCAATGCAGGTAGCATTAATATAATAAATGCCAGGGCGTCCTGTACAATTATGTTGTATTTTGGCATGCTACCAGTACAAGTGCCTTTGACTTGCTATTTAAAATAGAGAAGGAAACACTATTTTTTGCTTATTTACACAAATTAACGGTGTACTGAACGGGTTTCAGAGACTGTGTGTCTACAGAGTCTGAAACAAAGGAAAAACAATAATAAAAATTAGAGCTTGGTACGGCCGACCGGGTTCTCCCAGCTGTCCACCTCTTGGTGCAGACCCGAGCAGGCTTCCCACTGCATTGCTGGGGGATTTCTACACACCCAGCGCATCTACCCAGATCTTTTCTTCTTTTGGAAAGCGTCAGGGGACAGTTTTCTTCCAGAAGAGATGTGGCAGGAGCCACTGAAACACCATGGCCTCCAAATTCTTGGAAATTTCAAAGGTAGAACGTTCTGCCTCACTGGCAAACAACTCAAGGATAAAGAAGCTTTAAAACTCAGCTCTCGTTTCCCAGGGACAGCTCTGATGAAGGGTTGGCTCCTCGGTGACTCCATCGGGAAACTAAAACTTGGGCTGCCGAGTGTCCCGACTGTTATCCCGAGCTCCAGCTCCTGCGCCGCACAGCCCGGCCCGCTCCCCCCGCTCGGGTTAAAGCTATGCAGCACTGGAGATCACTGGAACACACCTGAAAGCCAAGTTCTAGCTGAGTAGGCTTTGCTAGATGAAGCCACAAGAAACAGAAAACCAGACCCGGGCCATCGATTCCCACGGTCTGCTGTGATTTACATCCCGATTCGTAAACAAGGGAAATTTGATTTCCTGAAAAGAACTGTAAAGCCATAACGCCATTGCTTTTCAAAGTATCTGAACAGATAAAGCGTACAAATACAGAAAGAGGAACACATCGCTTAAGAAACAGGAAAAGGAATATTTAATATTTTTTTTAACATGCTATAAGGGAGCTAAAAACTAGGGAAACTGTGCTCGACACCGTGCCACTCTGTGTGCACAACTGTTCCACAAACAGTCGTGGGATACAGTCACATTATGAAAAGTCAAACACAATCATCATTAAAATTTTCTAAGCCAGTTTTCACAACGATGGGATCTCCCTTTTCCAAACTTTTTTTGGGGCGAAAAGACTAAAATCTACTCTGTAAAGCATACACCATTCTTGTTAATAAAACACCATCACACCCGTTTAAAATACATATCGTGGTATGAATGCTACGCCAGTATCACCAAAGTCATATTGTCGCCTTCCCAATATGTTTGTCAGAATAACGGTATCTTTGTAAAATTTCCTGGGGGAGAAACAGATTTATATCAAACATTCTCCCGTTCCCTATATAAAAAAAGAGGTTGACACGCATCATCATCTTGATTTCTGCCGTGGAGAGTCGCTTCCACAGATGGTAACGCCGAGTAAATGCTTCACCCTTTAATTGGTTTGTTCTGCTCCAGGAGATACCTGCGCATGAACTCAGGCTCATAAGCTTTTACTCATTTAAACGCTGAAAGCAAGAATTAGGGCTTTAAGATAAAATGAGGAAACTGGTTTTGGTCACCTATCAGCCGTATTCACCTGAAGTCAATCCACGGGCGAAGACAGGGAGACGCGGCTCCATGGATTTGTAACATCTCCCTAGACAAAACTGTTCAACGCTTGCCTTAAATAGTTGCCTCAATTGCTGCAAATAAAGCGATCTATTGACAGAATTAAAGGCTTGTTACAGAGAAAACAGCTTTACGCGTTTATTATTTGAAGAGTTTCAATTTTAAGGTAATTTTATAAGTGGATTTTTACTCTATGAAACTCTTCTCATCTGCGTTTGGGCTGGTGTAAAACGTGTCACCGAACAGAGACAACTGTGTCCTGGAGGGGGAGAGAAGGTGAAAGCGCCCGAGGGTGAGTGACCCTACACGTGATATGGAGTCCTGCACTGCCCACAAATAGCTTGAAATAGCTATTTGTCACATTTATTTCCATGCCAGTGGGACATAAAGAATTATTTCATGCAGCTATTTTTCTTTCCTTCTTGTCCAGCTGTCCGATCCCTGGCAAAACGCCCGTCACTTAAGACGCTCTTCGTTCTCATGGGTGCATTTAATAGGCTGAAAACCTACTATATTTTTCATTCGTGCAACCCTTCAAAACCATCTGCAAAGCTTTTCTAATATAATATGCCCCCTGAGATACATGTGCGAAATATCTATGTCACTTGCAGGGAACAAAACAGATTTAAAAGTAAATTTAGGATTTGCGCTTAGAACCTAGTGAACGTATCACTAAAATTACTTTTCAGCCAAAGAGTAGCAAGTGATCACGCACGTGCCACAGCAAAGGCCGAGTGAAATGCATTAGCCAGAAAAACAGTGAATATATTTAATATATTTTTATCTCCTATTTATATACTTGATATATTTTATCTCCCATTCACCCAACAGGAGGCAAGAGCACGCGCACGCAGCTATTGCAGATCGGCTAATGGAGAGCACGTCAGTGATGTGCCCCACTGCTGAGAAGACACCCACACTTGCGACGAAACTAAGTAATTTTGATGGGTGAAACCGACCTCTGAGACCATGAAACAGCGGGACTCTCCCTGATTTCCACAGCTGGTTATCAGCCAGCCCAACTACAGAACTCACAGCGTCAGCTTGGAGCATCCCAGCCCGGAGCTTCTTCTAGTGAGTCACTCGTGAAAACTCAAACAGAACACCCCTCAGCAAGGTCACGCTTCATGAGAAATGAAGACCTTCAACATTAAAACCCTGAAGGTGCTTTTTCTTTCCTTTATTGCTGGGCTTTTTCACACCACAAGGTCCTGACTGCGAAGACGAAGCCATCGCCCACCCTAAAGGAAGATGAAGCCATGCCCAATTCTCCCCAAGGCCATGCAGAACATTTGAAGCACTGAAGCTATGCTTGCCAAACCTGCGCCGGGAGGTTATACGGCACAGCTACTTTGCAAAGCAGGCAACAGCGAAATGGCTCCACTTATCCACTTACCGCTGACATTTTGAGGCCAACACAGTACATGGAGGTTTTATGACCGATAGCAGCACCAAAAATGTTTCCCGACAAAAACAACAGTTAGGTTTCTGAATCTTTAGCACCCACGTGAATTAATTTATGTTACTTTTGATAATTCATTAATTTGCAGTAACACTGAAAAGTAGATTGAAGAGGAGCAAAGGCAGTTTCAAAGTACCGCCTTATTCACATTTTTAAGAATTTAATTTAAGGCTTAAAGTATCTCATTCCCTACGTTGGACTTATTTGAAATCGGTATGACAACGAAAGAAAGGACAGGGGGAAGACGGGCAGAAGGGACAGGTGAGGATGGAGGGGCAGAGGCCTTGCCCTCTACATCAACAAATGGATAGAGGGTGAAGAGCTGTCTCTGGAGAATAGCCATGAGCAGGCTGAAAGCCTATGGGTAAGAATTAAGAGACTGAGGCAACACGGGCAACCATGTGGGCTACAGGCTGCCCCATCAAGGGGAGCCTATGGACGAAGCCTTCTTACTCCAGCTACAGGAGGCATGGTGCTGGCAGGCTCTCGTCGTGCTGGGGGACTTCAACCACCCCAACATCTGCTGGAAATGGCGAGCTCTAGGCAAGGCGGGGATGAAGGGACTTAGAGCAGCCCTGTTGAGAAGGACATGGGGGTACTGGTGGATGAAAAGCTGGACTTAGACTCATAGGGTTGGAAAGGCCCTCTGGAGATCATCTCGTCCAACCCCCCTGCCAGAGCAGGGTCACCCAGAGCAGGTTGCACAGGAATGTGTCCAGGCGGGTTTGGAATGTCTCCAGAGTTGGAGACTCCACCACCTCTCTGGGCAGCCTGTATGAGCCAGCAATGTGGGCTCGCAGCCCACAAAGCCAACCATATCCTGCGCTGCATCAGAAGCAGTGTGCCCAGCAGGGCAAGGGAGGGGATTCTGCCCCTTTACTCTGCCTGCAGTGCTGTGTCCAGCTCTGGGGCCCTCAGCACAGAGACATGGACCTGTTGGAGTGGGTCCGGAGAAGGCCATGAAGATGCTGGGAGGGCTGGAGCCCCTCTGCTGTGAGGACAGGCTGAGAGAGCTGGGGGGTTCAGCCTGGAGAAGAGAAGGCTCCGGAGGGACCTTATTGCGGCCTTTCAGTCCCTAAAGGGGGCTACAGGAAAGATGGGGACAAACTTTCTAACAGGGCCTGTTGAGACAGGACAAGGGGCAATGGTTTTAAAGTAGAAGAGGGAAGATTTAGACTAGACGTAAGGAAGACATTTTTCACAATAAGGGTGGTGAAACCCTGGCCCAGGTTGCCCAGAGAGGTGGTCGATGCCCCATCCCTGGAAACATTCCAGGTCAGGTTGGACGGGACTCCGAGCAACCTGATCCAGTTGAAGATGTCCCTGCTCATGGCAGAGGGAGGGTGGTGGGCTTTAAATGTCCCTTCCAACACAAACTATTCTATCATTCTAAGACAGGGCACAGTTGAAGTGCACTGTAAATCACGCAGTCAGAGTTGTGATAGATGAAATAAGATCTAGCTGTGACTGAGTTGTTCTCTTTCAGGTGCTGTGGGGAAATGTCCACTTGTGATCTCCAATCATGATAGACAAGGAACGAAGGATCAGCCGTACTTCACTCGCTCTGTTCCCACATTGCAAGAACGGACAGTTTCTGTGGGGCAGCTGAGGAACAGCAGTGACACATCCTTGCATCGAAATCTGAGACAGGAATGGGATGGCTGAACAAACCAATTAAAAACCGCGTACTTGACTGAAATCCTTCATGGAGGGTCTTGGAATTGGCCTAGTGAATGAGGAAGATAATCTATCCACTTCATCTTCTCATCTTCAGACAACGGTTAGCACCAGCCAGTTCAGAAGAAAGCATGGGCCGACAGAACTGTAACTTTGCAAAGGTTAGTTCGGTTAGGAATAGTGATTAACTATGGACAGAGCGCAAATCACTTCAATAAGATAATGATGTTCTATACACTCCCTCTGGGGACAAAACAACCTATTACGGCCCTTAATTTTGACTCAGCTTTTTACCAAAGTTCAGGTTGCATCACCATAGGGTATAATTCAACACAGTCGAGAGAAGCAGCACAGCAAATGTTCAAAACCATTTCCATTAGATCGTCAATTTAGCAGTATCAAAACAAGACCATTTTCCTACCTGCTTGTATTCAGATTCTCTTCCAACCAGTACCTGCAGAACGTAACCGACGGGGTCTCCCTTCATGGGTGGGACAGTTTCCCAGGTAATTTCACAGGCGTTTCCTCCCAGCTGTGTCACTCGAGGGGCTACAATACAATTAAATGCGTTACCATTTAATATAAAGGCTGCATTGACATCTGGTTCATGTTCCGCGCATTGTGATATACAGGAACATCTTTAAAAGAGAACTTCAGGACATCACAGGGGTTAGCAGCACATAATCCGTACTCTTATTTACGTGGCCAAAAAATCAAATTGCTGTCACCACTGGATGGAAGGAATTAAAACTGGGGCTGGATTTTTAAGTCACTCAAAAGTCACATTTATTTCAGGACAGTCTTGCCTGATTAAGCAGTTCAGGATTCTTGTGGTATTAAACAATAACAACCGCAGCTCACAGAACACTGCGTGAGATTTAGAGCTGATTAACAAGCTCCTAAGAAGCAGAACCCAAATCACCTCTGCAGAAGGACAGTTAGAGCATCCCTCATCCGTCAGCCGTGTGGGCTGCTGGAAAGGGGGAGTGGAGGTGATAAAACACTTTGAACTTCTAAAATTCAATTGCAGCGCGGTGCGCTGATCTTTTCGAAGCAGAAGCCAACACACAAATTACACTGGCATTGACAAAAGCAGCAAGTTCATGAAGTTCTGAGCAAACATCTGTGCCAGTGGAGACGCCTGCGTATTCCTCCCATGCTACGCACCATTGAAAGAGGGGAATAATATAAAACATTTCATTCAGGAAAACGGGAGAAGGAATGTGAGAAGGAAAGCTAAATCACCTTCTGTATTAGGGATTAAGTCCAGCCTGGGAAGCAAAAGTACAAGCACAGTTTTAAAGACTTGGACTCACAGCTAACTCTGAGCCTGAAATTCAGATGGTCAGACCTGGTATTTCTAGCCAGGCTCAGACCGGTGCTTTCACTACAACTCTAGAGAAATTCAATTTGTCGGCTGTTACAACGGCTGCCGTCCTTGGGAGAGGGTCCCTCACCAGCTGAAAGCCAGAAGACACCACACTGTGCCCACGGCAGCTTGCAGGTGAGGCGAGCAGGGTACCGACAGCATCTTTATAGGTACAACTAAGCATCTGCCACTGGACGGCATCAACACAACCTCAACAGCACCCAGGGGCCACCAGCCTCAAGCCAGCACATGACCGAAAAAATGAAAGAGGGAGAAAAAAAAACAAAACAGAGCTAAACACTTTACCAAGCGGTTAAACACGTGCACGTGCAAGGAGATGAGCTTGTTAAAGGCAATACAGATTCCCAAACCTACGAAAACAGACAACGGGAGAGTCTATCAAAGAAACAAATGCTTCTGCTGCCGCATACATTACATGAATTTTAGACTAATCCGTTACCACCCAAGAGGAACACATGAATCATATGCGGACCCAAATGCAATCAATACCCATTTGCTTCTCTCTGCACATCTGCCAGTGTTGAGAGACTGATAATAGACGCCTTCATCTCAGATGACAGCAACATTCTCAATTATTTCCCGTCCTCCTTCCCTCCCTTACCCCAATACACGTAGATTTTTGTCTGACACTTACAAAACATTGCCATTAACGATAATGCTATTTTAGGGTTGGCATCACTAAGTGAGCAACTGGGATACTTTATACGAGAATAAACACGTGTGTCTGATAAACTTAGCACAGTTGCTCGCGTATCACCTATATTCCTTTGTATTGCTCCGAACACGGAAGGGAATCGGCATCATTTTGCCTCAACAGATCTCGCTTCCCTATAGCAGTACCCCCCCCAAGGCAGCGCTCACTAACGGAGTGTTTGTTGTGCCCTTTTCTCTGTGACAGCCAGTGTTTTGCGATGTACCCGTGGTCCCAGCCCACACACCACCCGGCGCCCGCGCCGTATCTCGACTGCTCGAGAGTCAGTCCGGCGCATGAGTCACGTTGAGGAGGAACTAAATAGGCAGACAGGGAGTACAAAACCAAACCCTAGTTGAGATCTGAATTGAATAAAATGGATTTCTAGCCAACGAAATGCAAGTGTGACTACAGCGCACGCAGGCAACCCTGAGCTAGCGTTACCCACTCAACGCAGCTACGAGAAGCAAGGGCAAGATGGGCTCGGGTGACAAGTGCCCGTGCCAAGGCACCGACACCTTGCAGACGATGCTAAAGCTGTGAAGCACATCCTCCCTGCTACCCTCATCGACGCCAACCTGGTTCGCCTAGGCTTTGCTGGGCTGAATCAGGATAATTCACTTGAATTCACTGAATCAGGATAATTTTCCCTTGGCTTTGCTGGGCTGAATCAGGATAATTCACTGCTGGGTAAGTACAGTTACCCTTGAACATCACGCCAACCACACAGAGATATCTTTGTCCAGAAGCAGCACTGAAGCAAACGCCGAAAGCCAGGGGACAGCCAGATCCAGGTAGGAATGAAGGTGGGATTCTCGCATACGCTGATTTTAGGGTAGTGAAGCCGATGTCCCGATTCAGAGCAGGGACCAGGGAAGCTACACCCCAGCAGGGCTTTCCCTCCCCTCTAAATCTTTGACCATGAACGGTGTCAAAAATCACCAAAGTCCGGTTTTAAAGACAGCAGAGCAAACGAAACCTCTCTGACAAACTACCGGTTGCTGTTTCTCACAGTAAATGGTACCACTTGACAAAGGAGATGTAAGCAGACAGGAGAAAAAGGTGCATCTGGTCTCAGCTCAGCTTATCTCGCCGCCGATACACCGAATCCTCTGCCTTCAGAATAGTTCTCCTTGGAAGGAAGGAGCAAAATTACTCCGAGCAAAATTTACACAGAGGAAAAGAGGTTTCTTTACAAAACTTCGTTTAATTTGGCCTTTTACTCTTCTAGTGGAACACGTGCTAAGTGAGATAAAGAATCTAATGCTTTATGTATGTGACATATCGTTAATAATTTTATAAATCAAAGAAAAATGACTCTGAAGTGCTGTGCTGACCATCACCTACACAACTAAAAACAACACTAAACTTTACTAATGCTTAAATTGGTGTGTACACATATATACTACAGTTGTTACGTCCCTTATAGAAGCGCTGCCGTAATCCAGAGCAATCCCTTGGTAAACATTATTGTTACCAGCAGCATTTTAGCAGTTTAGGTAGAATAAAGTGGTTGGCATAACATTTATATTGTTTATATGAACTTTTTTGGGATAATTTAGCTCCCCGCTGTAACGTAACTTCACAGAAAAAACACACGCAGCGCAAACTGATTTTTCACGTGTTATCGCACACTTATGCTGCTCCTTACAAACTCCCTGCATACTTACCAATTACTGAAATAATTACACGCTATTTATGCATGCGTAAAAAAAAATAGTCTACGACATACCTTTGATTGCCGGTGGGACAGACTTAGTTGTGCAGAAGGTACATATTTCTGAGAAAGGTCCCTCCCCAGCGTCATTGACCGCCTGTATTCTGAACGAGTAACAAGTGGATTCTGTCAGCCGCTGTATCTTGTACGTATGACTTGGTCCCCTATAAATCGGAATAAACCTGGAAACAATGAAAATGAGAACACGTAATTACACTGGAGTGGCACAGACGCTCCCGGCTGTTACACGTATCGGTGCAAGGTATCCGTACCGTGAAAATCGGCTTCGCAGAGCCGTTGAAAGCAAGTATAAAACCAGGGTGTCATTAACACACGAGCAATGATTAGCAGGTTAGGGAAAGCAGCTGGTTGTCTCCTTTGCAGCTAATACTTACCTTGCAAAATGATTACATGAATTATTAGGAAAACGTCTGTCAATGCATTTCTTACTACCCGCTCAGAACAGGTTCAACCTGTGCTCTGCTACAATACACTGCGTGCGCTGCTGGTTTAGAAGCGCGTTTAAAACCAGATGAATACTTTGAATCCTTCATGGCTTGATTTGGACTTTATTGGCACGCTAAGACCACATCTTACATTCATCTGTGCCACCTTAAGCCAGAGCAGCTCTATTTAAATCAGAGCATATGGATTGCATAATGGATGCGTAATTTATTATACACAGTTTTGAAGAGTTTACAGAGCGAAGACAGCCCAACAGCAGAGACAGAAAGAGACCGAGAGAGAGCACGTCGTGGTCTACGGGTGCGAAGGCACAGGGGAAGCATGACCACGGCGAGGGGGATCTGGAGGCGAAGGATGCCAGCTTAGGGGCGCTGGGGGACGCTGCACCGACAGCTCTGCTCCAGAGCAGGCTGAGAAGAAGAAAAAGACCCGACATGAAGGAAGTGACTTCCCAAAATACTTCCATTGACAAGCCCAAACATCAGCACACACAAAACTTGTCCAATAATGTAATGCAGAACAAAATCAATGTCACTTAATCTTAAAAAAAGGCAAACCCAAGTACAGTTACTAGAGATAATGTGACTTCTATTTTCAATTGCTCTGCTTGGATAAATGCTTTTCAGCACTAGTCCTGTGTTAGCCAGCAGTTTCTACCTGAGATCCTGACCCCCTGGATGCCGAGCAGAATGGGGATGAGGAAGCACCCAGCGTCTTGCATCAACCCGCTCGGCCTCCACAGGGGAACAAGGTCTTACTCGCAATAGCCCCGAATCTGGAGAACATAAAATTCACCGCGTAGGATCACACAGGGGTTTGGGTTTTGTTTTGTTTTTTTTTTTTTATGATTTAGTACATTTATTCAAATATCTTAACCATTTCAGCGCATTTGAAATCACCAGGAAGCCAACCAAGAGATTTGTTTTTGACCTCCTCATCTAGGTGCTAGCTTTATCCCGGATAAGTCCTTTGGCTTTTCATGAGATACACAGTATAACCAATTTGAGCATTTCATAGAAACTGGGTCTGTCATTAGCTCTCAGGGACAGAAATCAATTCGTATTACATTACGATTGAAATCCACGGAAGTACAAACAGAGAGGTCAAGAATCATCTGTAATAAAAAAAGAAATGTTCAGGTAATTTAAATTGCTGGAAATGTACTCTGAGGACTAACGTGACTTACTGCACCCCCCGAGTTTTAGTGAGCCCCTCACCTTGATTGTAAATCAAAGGTCTATGCCCACACGTTTTTAAGAGGAGACTTTAAAGGCAATTTCCAAAGAAGAAGGTGGGTTTTTTCCCAACCTTATGCTCACAGAGTTTTGAGGACCGCCTGCTATCCCACATTTTTGAGGGTCACGTAAGCAGCTGCGGCACGCTTCAATAGACTGTTCTCACGGAACAGACCTGTTCTCATGGAATAAAATTTCTTGGGATTTTCTGGGTGATGAAGAAAGCCCAGGTATTTAGGACAGCATTAAGACTGAAGAGACAAGACTACCGTCTCCCTCTCCGCTTCTCGTCGCTCGATCAGGCAGCTGGCTCGGAAACCACTGCAGTACTCACAGAAGCGCAGAGACTTGTCTCTGAGCCTCATCCAAGGGCAACAGACAGCAAAAAAAGATGCAATGCAGTATTTTAGACTAATGACCTCTTTGTAATCATCTGCGGAGCTAGGGAAGCAAGGGAGGACAAATACACCTTACCAGCTAATAGACGAGCATACCCAGACCCCAGTTTGGGCTTACGGTCCACTTGCTAGACATATTTATATGGTGAATACCAATGAGTTAGTCCTCAGATTACACTTTCACCTTTTGGATACGACTTAGGTTTCACAAGACTGAAAAAGTGATGTGGCAAAACCACTCCAGCTCCTCCTGTCATTTGGGAACCGGACTAATACTCCCATCCGGTTTCCGTCTCCCCCCCTATTTACTTCTCTGTCTCCACCTCAAAAAGCACCTGTAATGAAAGCAAACATGGTTACGGAAAAGCCCGCATCCACGTTCAGTACACACGACCGTAATGGAAGCACACTTCAACTTCTGAGATTCAACCATCTTTGAAGAAAGAGGGCTTCCAATTTCGGAAGAAGAAAGGCTGATTACTAAGTCAATCAAATTCAACTGCTGTTAGGCTTTACTATGGCAATAATGCTGTGTGATTGTGTTTGAACATGCAGATCATGATGTAAGCAACATAATGAAGATGGAACATTTTGACTTCAAAATACCAGTGATTTTTTGATAATAACGTAGTATGTTCCTCATGTCTAAAGTAGGCACTTTATACTCCTCCAGAATTATTTCTCTTCTTTTTAAAAATAGTGTAGTTATTTGATGTAGATGGTTTGGACCAATATATCCTACAATCTTTTTCCAGTCTCCTGGGCTTTCTGATGAAGGACCGCAGTGAACTAAAAGTTGAATCAATCAGTGTCATTGCACATTGCTACTGTGATGTGTGCATACATTAAAAATTGTCTAAACTAAGATAATTTGTTCATATTATTAGAAGTTTCATTTTTAAATCTAAAGATTTAGATTTAAATCTAATTTAAAAAGCACATTTAAACGTGAGCTCCATACACCTTTGCCTTGAGGACAAGAGGTAACGGGCACACACTTGAGCATCAGAAGTTCCACTTAAACATGGGGAGCAACTTCTTTCCTTTGAGGGTGGCAGAGCCCTGGCACAGGCTGCCCAGAGAGGTGGGGGAGTCTCCGTCTCTGCAGACATTCCAAACCCGCCTGGACGCGTTCCTGTGCCACCTGCTCTGGATGACCCTGCTCTGGCGGGGGGTTGGACGAGATGATCTCCAGAGGGCCCTTCCGACCCTGTGATTCTATGATTCTTGGCAAGCCTGACATTGTTCACTGTGTTTTATCCTTGTTCCATGCATTTTCTTACGAACAAGCCAGTTTTGAGCTTGTTTGCAAGGATTTAATCTCTTATGCCTGTTAAAGTTGACTTAATCTGCATATAGAAAAGCTCCCATGTTCTCCATCTCCCTCTCATCTTCTTCCAGCCTCTACCCAGTTCTCTGTCTGAACGTGGACAGTGAGTTTTCCTTCTTCACATGTTGCGGGATGTCATAAACATGGTCATTAACAAGACACAGCCATCAAAAGTCTTTCTGGCTTTTCATTTTCAGGGTGATAGATCAACTATGTTGGGGGGTGGGTGTTTTTTTCTACATCCCCCTTCACTTATCTAACAGAGCTTTACGTCATTCATAAATGGAATGTGAGAAGACACAAGTCCCAGACTCCACAGGGCAGCGACACAACTTGCACATCAGGCCATGGGAGCTGGGAGGCTTGTAGAGCAGGGACATGGCTCCGGAGAGCCTCCTCCATCCCTCCTCCCCGCACAGCGGGGCTGGAGCTGAGGGACGGGCACATGGTTGGACATGACCAAAATACTGCCATTTCTCGTCCCTTCAATCAAAATGGACGTGCTTTTAGCCGCAATGTTGAAAACGTTAGTTTAAACTTTAGTGAAATCATGCCCAAATACTAATGCGCGGATGTTTGCGGTGAAGGTCCCTTGGGAAGTGTGGCTGCTGCGACTGCCCAGCCTCCCTGAGCTGCCTGTCCCCGTCCCCGTGATGCTCCTTCAGTACCAATACTTATAGCGTTAAACGGTGAACTGGATTTGAGAACCGATAGAGGTTAAAAATCTCTGTCAATTGGTAGTCTTATACTGGATTAGTTCCCTGGCTGGTCCAATGTTACAGTAGGACAGTTGTACTGGTAAAACTGTGGGGATAGTACGGGGACTCAAGTGGTTCAAACAAGCCCAAAATGCTCCTATACACTTACAGAAATATGTGTTTTCACTTTGGTTTCCTATTTCTCCATCACTCTCCCCTTCCAAGACAGACAAAACCAGAAGACAAAACATGCTCAGAGTGTGTCTCAGCCAAGATGCCCTCATCCTCCAACCCCTACCCGCTTTCACGCAGCTCCCTAAAGCGTGCTAATAAGCACCAAGAAATTTTCAATTCTAAGAGCTCTGCCCAGTTGAATTTAAAGACCGCAGGCTGCATACCCTAAACTGGTACCCGGTCTTTGAAAAAAAGACTGCCTCTGTGCGTTAATGGCATTCTCAAAACAGTTGCATTATTATTATTTTTTTTTAAGTTTGCACCATCCCCGAGTAAATCTGTATTATTCAAATGCAACGTGCTGCAGTGTTTCCTCTCCTCTCCAGTAAAGGAACAGCAGAAAGTGAAAAGAAAGCAACTTTCTCCAGGGATGGAGACACCCCCCAGAGGCTCCTGCCCCCTCATCTCACTCCAGCGATCCCAGCTCTCCCCTTCCCAGACATTCTCATGTCGGTCACGGATTATTCATTTACCTACACACAGCGGAGGAGAGAGAACGCAATGTCCTAGAACGATTGTTTGGGAGACACCACTGCTGTTAGTTTTTCATCAATACCTTTTTATTCTCAGCGAAGATCTTCTTGGAAATGTTTTACATGTTGCAGGTATTTTGTTTCCTCCACTTCAGTCACTTCCAGTCAAGCAGAGGAATATGAACGTACTCGCTCTGTCTCCGCTCATTAGTTCTCAGCACATTTTAATCAGCAGGTTCCCTTTCAAACTCTTGGGTTTTGTTTATATTTTCGTAACCGGTTCGTCCTCACAACAATTTAATTTGAAAGAAAATCTACCGTGCAGCGCTAAATAAGACAGCAATCTTCAGCCAAGTGCACAGGCTAAAATAGCCACCCGAACGAATCTGTTACTGCCTCCCAGAAAAACGTGGTGATCTGCCACAATTTTGGCTGGAGAGAAATCATTAACACAGCACCGGTCTGACCTGGCGACCTGAGGCTTCGTTTCAGTGTACACGGGCAACTGCATAATTAGAAACTAAAGTACCTGAATTTCACAAATCAACAGCTCTTAATATTATTACCGCGACATCCCTGTTATCTGCACAATTATAGCCCCCCCCCTACTGTTTCAGGCTGCTCCTCTATTTTGTTTAAAGAACATTATCAGACACTCACTGATTTATGTGATTTTCCTCCCCACCAGCAGCTCCTTACATTACAGGGTGGCACCCAGGAAAGCAAAGCTTCAAAACAAAACCATCTAATTCATCCCCCGAGATGGAAAACATCCATTTTTTGGAAGCACTTGAGCAGAAAAAAAGGCTGCCCAGCCCCTCAGCTTCCCTGGCGTTACTGCACCTGCACTTTGTTTCACCAACTGGGCCCCGATCCCTAGAGACCACAGTGTTCCAGTACGTCCCTATCTCCAACGCCAACAGCAAGACCAGCGCTCCCTTCTCCACGCTCTCCATGTTGGAATCTGCCCCCATCCCAATCGCCCCCAGCCAAGGCAGATGGGGAGGTTTAACACCTCTTGGCTTTACGTTGAAGGTTGTTCCTGCTGACGCAAGAAAAAGCATCATTCATCTCTACTACACCGAGATGCCAGAAGTAGACTGGAATGAACTCAGTAAATGGGGAACGATGAGAACAGCTTTTGGTGAGGGTCAAAATGGAGCCATTTCGTTTTTTTTTTTTTCAAGGGAGGCTGCAGAGGAGCTCCTGAAGCCAGGAGCTAAGTAGAAAACATGATGAACTAATACATCTCACAATGCGCTAACTTATCCTTCCCCAGCCATCAGCACCTTGAGATCTCTCTCTGATCCACATCTTCAGTACGGAGTGGACTTTTATTCTGTTAAGCTGGCAGAGATACAGGAAAAAGGTCAACACGCATTTTTTTTTTCCCATTTGTGCTCTATTTCAAAATCTTCAGCTCGAAGAGAAAAACTGAACGTTTGCAGCATCCCTCACCCCACATCCATCAGGTGATGGACCATGACCAGCACCAGCCTGACCCAACGTTTTCTGGGTGAAGGCCAGCTTTGGGCCACCTTTCCAAGCCATTCTTCGACATCATCTTTTGCAGGTGGGTGCTGAAGGAAGGGAAACACTGGGACAGCGGTTCCCAAAAGAGTTTTGTGCTCCCCCAACCTCCCCCAAAACCTTACTTCCAGCCCTAACAGGAGGCATGGACCAAACAGATGGGACGCCTTGGCCCCTCTTATCCAAAGATCTGTTTTCTAGAAGATACCTTTTGGAAAGCTTATAATGTCTGCTTGTTCGTGGTATGTTTAGAAAGTAACCTCTGCAACGCACCGTCAATAAAATCTAGGTTTATAGCCATAAGAATAATAACAGGACCCACAGAAGGGGGCAACTTTTCCTTCCTTACCCTTAGAACAGCAAAACTAAGTGGAGAGCAGAAAAAGGCCGGAAGAGAAGTGATAACAGTCAGATGGGAAGAGCTTTGTTTTCTTCACTGAATTACCTAGCAAATCCACAGGCTAGACAAAGACTACGTGCAGCCCAAAATCGATTTTTAGCTTGCTTCTCCCAGATAATCTTTCACCGGCTGCTGAATTTGAGCACCTAATCCATATTTACCACAGATAGTCACTTGTCAGATGGTTGCGATAATTGAAAATGGAGATGCCTTAACCTACAGAAGCTCTCCCATAGCAAGAAAAATGACGTTTTCCGGAAGGAGCTTCTGGGCACATCCAGGAGGAATGGAAGACAGACCAACAAAGAGCCTGACAGATGATTCCTGCACACAGGCACGTCAGAGGCCAAGGAGAAGACAGGAAGAACAATACTGAGCACAACTGAGTGCGAGTTAACAGCATCTGAATGAAAGATCTGGGAGAAATTAGGGAAAGCACCCAGTGGCCTGTCAAAACTATACAACCAAGAAGAACTAGATTACTAGGCAGATACCAGTACCATGGCTTGCAATAGTATTAATAATTAACAGTAGGTTTAAGTAACAGCAGGCCTAACAAAGCTAAAACCAACAAAATCCACCCCCAAAACGCTCTTACAGTCATGCAGTTTTATCATCTTTGTGCACCATTACAATCCAACTTCCCAGTGTGGCAGCGACTACGTGTCTTTGCACCTGAAAATGAATCTCACTCAGCACATCATGCTCAGAACTATTTACTGACCTGACAGTCCCGGTACTCCGGTTTGGCAAAACTCACTACGGAAGCAGAGCCCGGCCTCCAGTTTACCAACTTCAGCAAAATGCAGTTGGAACCTAAAGTTGTGCTCTCGGAAAACCGGCCAACGTGTTCCTGTTGCTCCAAGCTGAAACCCATTTAGCACTTTAGCTATTAAGCAGTCATTACTCTGATTAAGGCATTATTTTTTCTTATGACGTTGTTACGGATGTACAGAAAATAGCTTTCGTTACAGTGACAGTCTTCGGTCTGGATGCTGCTCTTATTTATGATCTACCATCTGGAATATTCAGTTACGGTCGTGAAGTCTGAAGTACCTGCAGATGTACACCGATCAAAACGTAAGAGCAAATTGCTCCACTGTGTTTCTATGTAGTTTCGTTTAATTTCTGCTGAATTTCGCACCAAACCAGCGATTCTTTGAACATACTTATGGAAAAGCACCTAATTCTGCATCTCACTAGATTCCTAACGTCTGAAACATCTAAACTCAAACACGTAACAAGGTTTTCTCACGCCTCGCTACTTCTCGGAAGATGACGCGCACTGAGTTAACTCATGTCTACCAAAAATGTTGGTTTACACCGGTTTCTCGGAAAAAAGCCGAAATGCACGATCGAGTGAAGCTTTTTACACTTGGAACCGTTCTTCCTCTTTCATTCGCGCAGCACTCCCTGCAGAGCCCCAAGTACCTGCTCAGAATGCTCTCAATATAATATACCTAACACAATATATCCTTACCGTTAATAGCAATACTCCTCTACACAATGCAGCAATACGAAATGAAAACAGCCCACCTGAAAGGCTTTTCTGAGTGTTAACTTTATTTAGCCAGGCTTGCAGAGTCAACTGTAGCAGGCCATGTGTCTTGGCGCTAATTCTTAATTTCCTTTCATCGCTGCTTTACCCAATAGGAAAATGATTTTTCCTGCAGGTTTTCGCGAGGATATGTTAATGCAGCTAATTTTACATTTTAATAGAATTTCACAAGCCAGTAGGCCCGATACATATTAGTAATTGCTGAAGTGGGTGTAAATTGTCTTGATCAAATCATGAGCGTAAACAGTTTTTTTAATTAGACTGCTGGAAACTTGCAGTAGCCAGATAATGATTACGCTGGCCATCAGGCAGAGGCAGCGCGGTTAGCAGTTTCTCTCTCTGTGTTTCTGTTCTCCCTCTCCTCACATTAATGCAAACACACGTGTCGAGGCTCATGCATACGACCACTTCCTAACACACAGAGACTGCACTTGGCACCGTCCCTCTGCAAAGACGGCTGCTCAGACCAAACGTCAGACGTGACGTTCCACTTCCGCAGCCAGGGAAATGGCCCTGGACACCGGGACAGATCATCTCCATTTCATTCGTGCCTTCCCTGCGGTTTGTTATACTTCTTCAAGGAGTCACTAGGTCACAGAAACTGTGCTGGAAGGAAGGGAAACCAGTTTCTTCTGCTAGATACAACTTCAGGATGCCTGGGGAGAAAGGGTCTCCAGCACCACTGGGTGAAGAAGACAGGAGGGTGGGAGAATCACTGGAAGCTTCATAAAACCGACCCTTTCTGTAGAAAAAAATGAGCCCATTTGCACCTCTGCATTGGTTTTACTGTTCAAAGCACATTTTAATTTATCTTGGAAATGACCTCCTGACAAGTGCTTTTTGATTCCTCTCACCTTGGAAAATATTGGCATAGATTTTTATAATACGGTACTTTTCTCTCTTTCTTAGAGGCTTTCTATAAACAAGGACATAGCTTACCGTGCGACTGAAATGACAGTACCGCCAGCAGCATCACTAACATCTGGGTTAGCGGGCGCTGAAATGGATGAGATGATACGTCTCCCTTGGCAAACTGGAAAACGTCGCAGGTTTTCCCTTCTCATCCTCAGGCTCTAAAGGCTCTGCTCACAACCTACCAAACAGGAGCCAGGGAAGACGACCTGAACCACGGGAAGGCACCTGAGAGCCTACAGCTCAGAGGTCCTCTGCTGCCTACACCAGGGTAACAGGCACTCCTGGGATAAGGAATGCGAGAGGTGATGCCTCCTAAAATAAATATTCAAGTTAAGGTAAAATTCCCCAAGTAGAAGAAATCAGTTCAAGGGATTATGTCACTTGGTTACAAATGTCATTCCTTCCTCGGAGTCATTAGCAGTTTCCAGGACTCCATCGATGTATATCTCTGGCCTTTGGGACATTCCTATCCTCCCCAGAAAAACAGTGCGTACACGATAACCGCACCCAATTAATATTTATAGTCTTTAGGCAAGTTCTGTTTTGTGAGCAATTTTTCATTTATATTACAGAATAGTATCTCCTTAAATGGCAAGCATGTCTCGTTTAGCAAAGTATTTTAAAACGATTTTAGGCCCACATAAATAATCTTTCGTATGCTATGAAACAGAAATACTACTATTGTTTACCCAGTGATGTGAGGTCATATCTCATTTATTCAGTAAATAACCATAATAAAAGAAATTTCAGTTTAGAATGCCAGTAAACACCACCTCTGACAATTTGTTTACAAAAGCGGTCTTTCTAAGAATTGTCAATGATCCTTCGTCGGTATTTTTAAAGAATACGTTTGAGTTGCTTCTTAGCCAACCTTACCAACGGCTCTCCCTTAAAATATATATTTTTAAATTTGGATTCTGTACACACACAAAAATCACGGAATTCATCTCAGCTGCAACATATATTCATCTAGAAGAAACACAAGCAACTGATAAATGACCCACTAATAACGTACTTGCTAATTCTCTTTTTCAGACTGGATATTGTAAGCATTTTAAGACACTAAGAGGTATAATTAGTTGTAGGAGCAACTAAAGACTAATTACCAGTACGGGGGGGGGGGGGGGGGGGGGGGGATCAAAAGCATTACTATAATTAGGTTCATTTGTTTCACATGGAGAGGAAAAATCCACAGTATTCTGGATGATTTTCTTGACATTACTAGAGTTAGGAAATGAAGTCACAACGGATAGTTTATTTAAAAAAGAAAGAAATTTTATAGTCCTCTTTACATAAAGGTCAACTACCCTCAACTAACGTTCCCATGTACTGTGCTTTCTAGAAACAGATTTTTCTTCATTTCCACTTAATGCTAACACATAATTGAAAGGACAAGAGATGCTAATTTGATCTTCCTAAATGTCACACGCTGGAGAGCAAATGAGAGCTAAAGCAGGTACATTTCTGATGCGTGCACACCTTTCCAATCCCCGACGTTAATCAGTGTCAGGAGATTTCCAAGTATTTTGCTTCACAGCTCTTGCGATCAATGAAACATTTAGTCTCCAACAACTGGCCTGTTATACCTCATTACCGCATGGAAAAGTTAAAAACAATTCTTAATGACCAGGACACATTCAAGAGCACTGGCTGACCATCACTGCATGAAACCGGAGCGGAATCTTTACAGAAAGGCCATTAAAGCTATCAGGGGCAGAATTCAACTTACTAACTATTGCCTCTTTTACAAGAATTTGCTCAGCTTTGTATTTCTGTTTGTGAGAATGCTTCAATGGCATTTTAAAGCTAAATCCTATTTCAAACCCCATCAGTAAGCAACGTTTCAATAACCAAGGGCCTGCTCAGATTCGCTGAAGAAGGGAAAATTGTAATACTGAGTTGAGGGATTTCAATATAAAGCTGTTAAAAGTAATTCCAGATGCCTCAGAGAAGACAGTAAGAACATCTGCTGAAAGACTAAGGATATGGCAGGGGTCAGTTCTGAGTTATCCATGTCTACCCCACAGCTTCTTCACCCCAGCCGGGTGCTATCTCTTCTCTAAAGAGAGGAGAGACCACGGAACCTTCCTACAACCCTTTCAAACCGTGAAAGACCCCAAAACCTCCTTCTAGGTCATTTACCCAATGTCATTTTTTCACCAGGGATTAGCACTTAATTATTCCATCGGATGGCCACAGCATACCTGCGTGAGTCTGCTCCAGCACTGCACGATTAAAGAGGCTGGTGATGCTCAAAAAACGGTATTCCAGTATTTTTCCCAAGCGCACACACATGACGGAGGAACCCTTCGGTCACGATGGGGTTTATTTTATGGGAATGATCTAAGAGAGGTCTCCTACCTCTGTAACTAACTGCTGTTTCGACCAGTTCAGGCGGGGGCTGTCATTCCCTGCTCATTAGGGATGACAGCGTACTGAACGTACAAAACTTCGCCGCTGCATCCTGTCATCTCTCGCAGGATCATCGACGCACGCAACGGGGAGCAAAAAGGGGCCGTCAGACGGGGAACAAACAAACAGATCTCATCGCCAAGCCCTGCCAGCTCCAGCTGCTCTCCCAGACGGACCGCAGAGCGCCCGTCCCGCCCCTCCGCTCTGCCCACGCCGGTACCCACCTCACCCGCCGGAGGGCTCAGGGCTACAGCTCATTTCAGGTATTACCTGAACTAATTGCTACAAACCCAGCCACTTCAAGAGGCTGCCACCAAGAGAAGCCACTTCACGCAAAGGCTCAATTCAAGCAGAGACAATCAGTGCAATGTAGGTCTTCTCTGTTTCTCTGGGAGCTCACGTGGACTATAATGCAAATCTAAAGCTAGGAAGACCTAGCAGACTAACGAGTCCAAATTCCTCCTAATTAACAGCTCTTAAGAGACCACGTGCAGCGGGAAAAGTTGGTGAAAAAGCAAAGGATGATGCTAAAGCCTTATGCAAAAGCAAAGGGGAAAAATCCTTCCTTCTCTGCTGCCAGGTAACGTAACTTATTTTATTCTTACAAGGAAACATTATTTCCTCCAACATAACAACAGGTTTAAAACAATTTACAGCTCTTCCCCATTCCTACCTGCCGTGCTACATGAAAGCAAACAAAAGCAGGCCGCTGGATGTTTCTTTAGAGCGGGCTTGATCACACGCTGCTGCGGGTGATGGGCTCCTGCCAAGCATCATTGCGCTCCGAAGAAACTGTTTTCATCAGCCAGACTTTCGAACGGGCATTTATATTCATTGGACGCCTCTCAGTATTGATACAGGGGAGCGTGTACCTTCTCTGCATCAGTACAGTTGAGATGCTGGGAGGTATTTAGGCATTATTCACGGTGGTTTTATTACGTACAATTAAAGCTTTTGGGGCCAGATCTTCAGCTGGCACAAACTCCGTACAGCTCTATTTAAATTACTGGAATCACGCTAATTTACAGAAAATTATGATCTGTACTGAAGGTCTCTAAGGATTATCTACTTGATACGTCAGTTACTTTCCCTAATTAAACTAGTTAAGAGTGTTTCTTACTAAATTATGAGCCATCTATGAAATTTATTCACCGAAGAGCTTAGACTGTTAGGCAATGCTCACATATTGTCTTTCCCTCCTTCCCTTTTTTAATTGAATATATCTCATCACAACTTTGGAGCTACATTATCAAATCTTCCCATAGGAAGTTTGCATGGGAAAATACTTTTTGCTGAGCCCTAACTGTTTAACGTTCATTTTTGGGTTTCTTGCACACCAAAAGCTCTCATGGCTTTGAAGAAAACTTCAGGGAAGTGAAACACGGTGGATGAGCTCTTCTGCATTCCTATTTCAGAATTATTGTGTAGCTACGAAGCTGATGCCAAGCTCCTGTTTTCTAATGCTCCAAATGATTGCAGCTGTAAAATCCTGACCACCACGTTGCCCAAAAAACCCTTGTTCTGCTCCATTTTGCCTTCCCTGGACCTCTGATTTTGTAACCGTTTGTTTAACTAACACACACAGCACACTGCGTGCAACATCTTTGTTTTGTATATTCCAAAGGCTAAAGCACCGTGACCATGAAACTTGGTATTAACTTTTGTTGGCAAAGGGGCCAGGGTTTTGCTAAAATTTCAACAGCGCAGCACTGATTTTGATTGTTCTATAATAACTTCAACAGCGTTGTGATATAATTTGCTCTGTTAGACTACAGGCAGAGAATCCCTATCAAAAGAATATTTTGAATTTACTTGTAGGTGGGAAGTAATCAGGAAAACAACGTTTTTCTTACCGTGATTCACAACTGCATTATGACGAACCAGAATTAATTTTCATCAACAGAAGGAAAAGATTCATAGAATCATAGAATCTTCATGGTTGGAAAGGACCTTTGAGATCATCGAGTCCAACCATACGCACACCAAAAAAACCCAAACCCCTACAATCTCTGTCACCAGGGCATGCCCTGAAGTGCCACATCTGGATGTTTCTTAAACACCTCTAGGGATGGTGACTCAACGCCCTCTCTGGGCAGGTTGTTCCAGTGCCTGACCACTCTTTCGGTAAAGTCATTCTTCCTGATATCTAATCTAAACCTCCCCTGCCGCAGCTTCAGACCATTTCCTCTGGTCCTGTCATTGTTCAGCTGGGAGCAGAGGCCAACCCCCACCTCTCTGCACCCTCCTTTCAGGGAGTTGTAGAGGGCAATGAGGTCTCCCCTCAGCCTCCTCTTCTCCAAGCTAAACATGCCCGGCTCCCTCAGCCCCTCCTCATATTGGTATCTCTTACCTTTTATTTCTGTCTTCTATCTGCAAGATGTAGACCATGTCATCGGTGGCGTGAAGCTTGGAACTGCTCTCTCCCCATTTCAGCTTCAGGCTCTGAGGACCCGCTGCAGCACACTCTAACCGAGGAGGTAAGGGTGGTAACGGCCTGGTTTTTGCTTTAATAAAGTGGCTAAATGGTCCAGCTCCAATTTCATTGACAGCCTGGATCCTGATCCTAAAGCAAACAACAAAAAGGTAAGCGTTAAAAGTGCTTTCATGAGGTTCTCGGTATAGAAAAGTCTCAAGAAACAAGACTGCCTTCTGGAGCTGACTGCTCCATCACTAAGAGTGCCTGCTCCCAGCTACCGTGCTGCGTTGTGGCAAATGAAAAGCTCTGTAAACATAAGTATTATCATCCTCTTTATATTACAAGAGCTGCAGTGAAGATATCAAGAACTGCAGCAAGGCGAGAAGATTTCTCTAAGCAATCTCAGAACGCGATGGCAGCGCATGGACAAGGGACAGCGGCACAGACACAACTGAAACCTGGAAAACATGAAGCGTGTAACTATGAATAAAGAAAATGCAGAAGTGTGTTGCAGTTTTCTAACAAAGGTCATGAACTAATTTAGGTGAAATCATTAAGTGAAAGCATTGGTGTCGCTGCTGTGAAACCCACCTCCATGTTGGTAAGTATCTCTGAAGACCAAAGAACAGCATGATTTCACCACGTCAGCACCTCACGAAGCGCACTACTTAAGCATGAAATTCTACCCAGGGCAGCTAACCGAGAAGAAGGTTAAATCCACAAACCTTCTACATCTCTTACACAAACTGTGGAATCACTAACCATCAGTGAACTTCTTATCAGATCAAATAGAAGTTGGACTCAAGTCACTCTCACAAGATGCACAAAGGCTCTCGAGCCATTTGACTCACATTAAGGACAACCAGAAGAAGAAAAAGAGGAGATCACCTACTTCATTTTTAATTTGGAAATATTCTTAAGACTGATCCAGTCTTCTAAATTCTATTTCTTTCTTAAGATAATGACTCTCAGCTTCTGTTTTGTCACTCTCTCTTATCTGTCTGCACCTTAGTTTAACGATTCGCAGAGCGAGAACCTGCTTGTAGGAAGGAGTGAAGAGTAGTCGTCTTTTACTATGGTAACATCAACAGCCACATCATAACAAAAATGTGCAATATGCATTTCGAAAGAGTTTTCACGATTTCAGATAGGAGATTCTGTGTAAATAGAAATATTGGTACAGACAAGCCAGAAAGGTTTCCAAAGTTTGTTAAATCAAAACGAAAATAAGAGAAAACAGGACAGGCAAACTAATACTTTTTTTTCTTTTTTTTTTAGCTAGATCAACCTAATTTAGATAGCTGGACAGACGCCGTTTATTTTGGAAATCCTGTGCATAGCAGCCTAGTGTTTTCTCATGGGAAAAGCCTCCCTACAAGAAGTGGTGCTGCTTCTCAAAACTATCAGCCACCAAGAAGGCAGAACTCCCCGGGGAGGGCGGCAGGGGGAGAAGGGAGAGGAGCAGAACCTGGTCCCCCCCCTGCGACTGCCTGCTTCGGAGAAAACCGAAGATAAATAGAACTGTCTTTGGTTGGCATAGCTACTTGTTTTGATTGAAATAGATAAAGTGATATAAGTTCACGTAAACAACGTATGAAAAATTGCTTTGCTTTGAGCAGCAAGTTTTCCGCTCTACCATTAGAAGAAGATTAGGTGGAGTTTCAGGGATAGGGGATAAACCCTCCAGGGAACACGATTACTAAAAAGCCCCAAAACATATTTTCAGCCATTTCAAGAACAAAAAGAGTTAAATGATAAATAAACAAAATTGCAAAATAATAGAGCCTTACCTACTGATTTGGCAGCTAAAGTAATTGCCCAGTGCAGGAATGCACCGTGTTCATACAGTCGAGTGTAAACGTGCGGTTAAACCTTTGCCTATTGACCTGGACATTAACAAGGGCAAAGTATTGCCTGGCGCGGAGCTGCCACTTTTCCTTCTAACCTTCCTTTTAGTTTCAGGAAACGCATCCTGACCACCTTACAAACACGATACGGCATTGATTTCATCCTCCTCTTCCTAAAAGGTGGACGGATAGGAAGAAAGTTCTAGTGGGATCCTCCTCTGCAACTGCTGCACACAAGCGTTTGACATAAAGAGAACTAAAAGCTTCTCTAGTATCTTAAGAAGTGTAATTAACATAGGCATTGATTTTATTTCATAGTATGGTATTGGTTTGCTTCAGACCGAAAAGTCATTACATTAATAGTTAATAGTCTTTCCAGTAAAAAAAGTGAAAACTGCCTGAATTTTTACTGGATTCTGGCAAGTCACCCGTTAGCCCGTACACATGAACAAGAGCAGCTACATTACAAAATGCTACTACCTTTTCGTAGACCGACTACAGCAATACGCTCTAGAGCACACAGCCTTTTTTTTGGGTGCGTTTTATTTTGTATTATTCTAAGTCCCAGTAACAACAAAGCCTCTCCTGTCCTCAAGCACCGCGACTTTAACTCATTTCCAAATGGCAGCCACTGCACTTGAAAACAAGCGGCGATTGAAACGAATCTCTCTTGAATACCACGCTCCCGAAGCACAAGCCGACAGATGTGCTTTTTAGACATCTGCATTTACTTGTCTTCCCCTCGCCAGGTATTTGCACAAGGTAAAAAAGCGTCTCTGCCTCTCCTCTCATCTGATGCTGCTCCCATCTGCCGCACGGTGTGGCTGCTCCCACCTTCCGACCACACAAATACGCCCAACTCCCCCCCGCCGCTTCTGACGGAAACTCTTATGCCTTAAAAATAGAGATAGGCATCTTTCCAAATGAATGAGGACACCGGGAAAGCAAGAATTGATTTACTTGACGGCTCTGGTGAGGCCCCACCTCGAGGGCTGTGTCCAGTTTTGGGCCCCTCACCACAAGAAAGACATGGAGGGGCTGGAGCGTGTCCAGAGGAGGGCGACGGAGCTGGTGAGGGGTCTGGAGCACAAGTCCTGTGAGGAGCGGCTGAGGGAGCTGGGGGTGTTCAGCCTGGAGAAGAGGAGGCTGAGGGGAGACCTCCTCACTCTCTACAGCTCCCTGAAAGGAGGGGGTAGCCAGGGGGGGTCGGGCTCTTCTCCCAAGGAACAGGCGATGGGACAAGAGGAAACGGCCTCAAGTTGCGCCAGGGGAGGGTTAGGATGGATATTAGGAAAAATTTTTACACTGAAAGGGTTATTAAGCATTGTAACAGGCTGGCCGGGGAAGGGGCTGAGGCACCATCCCTGGGGGTATTTAAAAGCCGGGTAGACATAGTGCTTAGAGATATGGTGTAGTGATGGTTTTTGTCAGAGTCAGGTTGATGGTTGGACTCAGTGATCTGAAAGGTCTCTTCCAACCCAGGCCATCCTATGATTCTACGACTCTTAACATGGCTGGATGTGGCTGGCCTTTTTTCTGCTGATGACACCACCACCAAACTCCCTGTAAATCGCCACTATCGTTCCGAGGTCCTGAGCTTTGGCAGACACCCACGACCAACCAGTTCTGGTTTTCTGGACACATGGAGGTGTAAACCAGCCCCAGCTCTCGCCTCCCTCTGACCCACAGCAGCGTTTCCTCAAGGGGTGTTAGGCCTTGGAAATGTCCACAGGGAAGGGGAGAAGGAAGGGGAGAAAGGAAGACCACCTGGAGGAGATGGTGGTGGGAGAACACCTTGTGCCGTAGCATCTCTGCTCCAGCTCAGGCCCTTTCTCACGTCCCTGTCCCAGCCTGGGACACTCTGAGCTCCTCCAGCCGTAGCGGGTAAGAGAACTTCCACAATTAAGTGGAAACCAATTACTGTTTACAGAACTGATACTGGGGAAAAAAAAAAAATCAATTTCTGATTAACATAACTACCACACTTAAGTGGAAACCAATTACTGTTTACAGAACTAATACTGGGAAAAATCAATTTCTGATTAACGTTTTTATTTTTGTTTAGAATTAGTATATAGACATGTAGAAATAGGTGCAATAGGGCCACTTCCTGAATTCCTTTCAACTTTTTCACTAACGGTTTCTAAGTTAAAACACCCCAAACACCATCTTGGAAAGGTGGTTTTCAAAAATCTTACAATCACGATTTGAAAGTGCGTTTTTTTGAAAATGTAAAGACTATATTTAGGGATAATATCTAATTCTGCAGACCAATAATATTTCTATTCATTCTCACATTTTCCCACTGCATTTTTTAAAAATTTAGAAAAAAAAAAATAAAACAGACTAGGCAAATTTAGAAACCATTAAAAGACCTTTAACAGACCATTCTATCTTATAAGATCCTTGACCCAGGAAAATAAACACACTAAACAGGATGCTATTTTCAGTTGGGTCACAAAATCCTTTGTATAGTAGTCCAACAAACTGAAAAATCACTTTTGAATTAATCTTAGAGTCTGACATGAGAAGAGTTTGATTCGCTAGTTCCCATAAGTGGAATGCCCCCGGCTGCAATACAGGCGGCTGCTGGAAACCTGCGGGAGTTAAAGATGCCACGGACTTCAAAAGGGAGGAGACGCGGGATGCTCCGCCGTCATCATCAGCCTGAACGCGACGGAGTGACAGAGTTATCACCCATAGCCTCCAGAACAACCAGTCCCACAGGTCCCCACTCAGACTGCACCCTTCTGAGGCCGGAGCAAGACTTAGTTTTACACTTTGAAGCATAAATTTTATTTTATAACCCACTTAAGCATTGCTAACTTGATCATCCGTGTGCATTCCTCTCTCTCCATCTTGGAAGATCTTTCCCTCGATACAGTTTAGAAACTTAAAATGTCTAGTATTTTTATTCCTAAACCAAATTAAAATTAAGTTTTGCTATTAAAATTTAATAAGGCTATTATGTATTTCTGCAAACTATGTAACTTCGGAGGAAAATACACATTCTTAAAAATCAGAAGTTGTCTTGCAGTGAAGCAACTCAACAGCACGGCGCAATTAAGTACAGAAAGCGTGGAGCAAAGCTTGGGAACGGCATGTAACAGAAAATTGGTATTTCTATTCCTGTTGAATACTTATTAAGTGTGGAGTATTTATTAACTCACTTCTAGTTACCTCAGTTCAGAGAAAACCAGTCCAAGTGTAATTCCCCTAAGATCGGAGCTCCGTGGCTATGTCAATAACACGGAAAGGCAGCAGAACTCGCAGACACATTTCTGCAGCTGCTCGCCAGCAATCATGTTTACACAGTGCTTTTGCGAGGCATCTGCTTTTTGCAACAGGAACCCTGGCCTGTGTCTGACACTGGAGAAGTCCTCTTGAAATCAGCCCTACGCTGGCCATTAGCTCCACGGCAGAGGCATGTCTCAGTTCCTCCTGCCTTGAATGAATTTTGGGATTTAAATCCTTCTTGTGGCATCCCGGCTGGATTTGCTACTCAACACGGAAACCATCGAACTTGGCAGCTTGGAGCCCACCTCCGCAAAAAGCCCGGAGCTTGCTCAGTGTGTACATGAGTTGCTCATCTCTGGCCATTCCCACGCAGAAGCTGGAAGCAGAGGAGCAATGCCAGACCTAAGCAAACAAGTCCAACGGGGTGGACACACGTAGACACGCTGTTAGAATCACACCGCTATCCAAAACAACGTTCCTTGCCAATTTTGGACTTGGTGGATTCGTAAATACCAAGATTTGCTTTCAATTTTGAGTTCCCACAAACAAAAACATTGACAGTGAAACTCCAATGCAACTAAAACGTATAAGCCCTTTGCTGATTTACTCCAAATTCCGCCGAAACTTTGGCAAGAGAGTTCAGAGTCTCAAACCTAGTAGCGTGTGGCTTGTTTAGTCTAGGAAAAACAAGGCCTGGAAGAAAACACATTCACTGCTTTTAAACCCAGCAGGGAATAAACACTCGAGAGAGAGAGAGAAGAGCTAGTTGAACTAAACAAAGTTGACCAGCAAAGCAAAACCATTGGTGAAGAAATTTAGAGAATGAGATCAGTGATGTTCTGAAACACTCTTCCGATTAAAACAGGGAGGGCAAAAAACCCACCGCCTACAGCTTGATAAACGTGTTTCTTACAGATACATTTATCAGGGCACAGACATTCCCTGATGAAAGATGGGTGTCAAGATAGGCTTGAAAGAGTTAATGATCGATAGCAAAAACCCTTTGCCAAGTCTATTTTTCTTAGCAGAATAATACTTCGAACTATAGATGAGGTGCTTTTGCAACTCAACTGCAGTCGCTTGTGTTCCCTGATAGGCACGAGATGCAAGATTTGGGGGTTTCTTTATCTTGTTTAATTAAAGAAAAGAGCTTTCATATATTATTACTTCTGATTAGTCATCCACTGGTTTGCGCTCTTTGGAATAATTATTTTTTTGGGGTAGGAACTCGGTTTTGCAACAATATTTAGAATAGTTGCAGTTACTTCTTGTGTTTTAGCCTTTTCATTTCAATCAGTGACAAGCAGATTCCCCGACTAAAAATATGTGATTTAATATGGTGCTTTTCACAAAGAAAAGAAATAAGAATGGAAAAAAAAAATCTAAAAAAATCCGGTATGATCTTAGTGTAACAATGCTTTTCATGGCAGCAGGAGTAAGAGCTTCACAGACAAGACTGCAGCATGGTAATAAAGAGTAGTGTCCTGCCCATCCTTCCATTCTGTATTGCCATTTCCAGGCTTTGAAGACAAGGTCGTTTCACATAAGGAAGCTGTAGACAACTAAGAACCAGCTAAAAAAGAGACTGAAGAATGTAGATGGTTTATTCTGGCTGTCTTGACTGCATTGCTCAAAGCTCTTCGTCTTGCTTTAGCTGTTTTGACTCTTGATTGAACGTCCGAGGAGAAACCAGAGAGTACGAGACTGCACAACATGATGCAGTTCCACAGCTGGGTAGCCAGTCAATAGACAAGCTCTTCCACTCCTTGTTAGTTTTACTGGGTTTTTGATTAGCCTTCCATCAGTCGGGTTCCCTGGTCTGGCTCAGAGTAAGATCACACAGGCACCAGCGTTGATACAAGGCAGAGGGTGAGAAACGTGGGAGAACACGGAGATGGAGGAAGGTCAGAAGAACGAGCAACCTGAATTGGCTCAAACCCTTGCGCAGCTTTATTCACGTGCTTCAAGTATGCAAGTATTTTCACAAACACCTTAAACTAGCTTAGGCCAGCACGTCTGCTAGAAGAGCTGGTCCTATCCTCTTCCACCCCCTCCTTTCTCTCTACCCATTTACAAGGTAAAAAAATACTATTAGTTTTCAAGACGACCAGTTATCCCAGTCTGGAATGGTGTGACAGCACTTTGCTGGCACAAAGGAGGGGACAATACAAGGAGGGAAGAAGAGACTTCCTTTGACAGCAATGCTAGCTTAAAGTGACCACAGAACTAGGATCTTCAATAAACAGTAGAAGAAAAAACTTGCATCTCATTACTGCCTTTGCCATAAAAGATCCCAGTGTTACACGCCACCGAAGAACTGGAGACAGCGATAACGTAGTCACATCTCCTGGATTTGAGTAATCTGGAATGGAGGGGTTCCAAATCACCAAATTCCTATTTCACCTTCTTTTTTCAGATTGTCAGAGGGATATATATATATATATATATATATATATAAACCCCTACATCTTTTTTTTTTACTACACAGTTTTAAAGCCTAGATATTCTAGGCAAAGATCAGGAATGACTGCACTAGACACTGTAAGCAATATATGTGCCTTGCTTTAAATAACTTCTAGTCTACATATTTGTACACTTGCTACGAGAAGTTCTCTTTCTTTGGTACACGATAAAATTTGCGAAATAACCTTTCCATTTAAACTCTACAAGACCTGGAGGATTGCGACCCTGAATACAAAGGAAAAAAACAGGGAAGTGTTATAGTAGGTCTGTACCACGTCTAGTTTTACAACTGTGCAATCACATTTCAGTTTTTATTAGAACAGTACTTAAAATAGATTTTCTTCTGTCACATCTTCGGCTGTATTGCTGTTCATTGCCTGCATGGAACCATATTTTTTTGGTTTCCATTAGCAATTAGGAAAAAACCATATCAGCCCGAACATTAAAATAACAATAAAATTTTGGCAACGTCACTTAGAAATTTAGAATCTGAACCCATATAAAGAAATGGTTTTTAAATTCAGATTATCTTTTCATTAATCTCCATATGCTAGAAATAAAAAATAGCTCTAGCTGTACAAATAAAAGTTCGCTGCGTGCAAATTGCTGTCCTCTCCCAGGGATCAATACCGTTAATGATATAAACCCCTGGAATAGAAGTGCTAAGCATCTGAAAAAACACGAGATGTCACATTCTAATTTTAGTTATTTCCCATTTTTAAAATTTATTTACCTACCAGTGTAACCTTGCCATAGCAGAGCAACTTAAAAAGAAGGAAAGATCAGAGATAACGGAAGGAGAGGAGGAAGAGGAAGAAGGGAGGTGAGGGGAGCAGTATGTGAACATGAAATACTGCAATTCATTCCATAAAGGAATTAATGCAGATTTCTATGCTCCCTAGCTGGTTTTGGGTGTGTTTTGGTGTTTTGGGTTTTTTTCCCTTACTCTATACGCCATAAACATTTCCCAAGTAAAATTAAGCTGTGTGATCTCATCCCGAGTGCCCTGCACCACGCCAAAAAACCGCGGTACTCACCGGTATGAGGTTTCTGGGAGCAAATCATTGATAACATAACTTGTAACGTTTCCTACGGGAATGCTGACGTCACCCAGGTCAATGTTGTATGACGTAATCTCAGCTCCGTTATTGCACGGTTCCTCCCAGGTCAGGACAAGGCACACGGAGGGTGAGAGCTGGGAGGCATCCAGGTGCTCATCCTCCAGCACGGAGAGGGCACAGACGGCGTCGGGCACAGACGCGGGGATCCTGCAGGTCACCAGCTCGCTGTAGGGTCCAGCTCCTGCCTGGTTAATAGCCTGTGTATTAAAAAAAAAAAAAAAATTTACAGGATAAATGTTCTTTCACGTGACTATCGAGATCATAATAATGAACTGTGCAGCCTGGAAGAGTCACATGGATTCTTCAGAGAATACGCACCGTTGACTTATTCTCCAAAGCATGATTGAGGCCCTCCACCAACTCATACCCCTACCTACACCAGAGCAATTAACATCTTCCTTTGTTACTCAGGAGTATCTCTCCGATCAATTGGAGAATACTTCTCTTCTCCCTAACAGCCATTTAATCAAACTTAACAGTAACCTTTTTATCAGCCGCAAACTTTGTTTAGCAAGGGAAAATGTCACGGTCACCACGCTGTCAGAGACAGGTGACATCACGTTGTTCAGCAAATTGGCTACCCGAAATTGTTGAGCTGGCCTTTAGAAAATCCTCAGCACACTGCAGAGTGCAAGATCGAATGTTTTACGCGAGCAGGGTACCCCTAGACATAAGGGACACTTGGCTCACTGAGAGCTACGCTGGTTCCCAGCTCAGAGGAGGAAGAGCTGATTTCATGCTGAAAACTTTCTGATATCAGAATACAGGAACCCAGCGCGGCGTTGAGTCTATGACTCCGATTTGCCCAGGAGTCCCGAATCGCTAGCAAACCACCCCCAAAGCACATAGCTCCATGTTTTCCACAAGAGAGGAGAGCAACCAGTTATCAAGCTTCTACATCTTGGTGCACAGTTCCAGGATTCCAGAGGAAACCAAGTTTCGAGATCTGGCCCGCTTCCGCCCATTAATTACAGATGCCGTTGTCTTTGCAAGCTCGACGTTGCACAATTGTACAGACCCGGGTTTTTAGCAGTTGATGCTCCGTCAGCGGTAAATGCTGTATGCGTTGCACTGGACTGGCCTAGGAAACAACTCGCATTACCTCCCCAGGATTGTTAGAAGCCCCTGTGCACACAATCACAGAGCCACGACAGCTGGAAGGGACCTTTGGACACATAGGACAGGCTGAGAGACTTGGGGGTGTTCAGCCCGGAGAAGAGAAGGCTCCGGGGAGACCTTATAGCAGCTTTCCAGTATCTGCAGGGAGCCTACAGGAAAGCCGGAGAGGGACTTTTTACAAGGGCTTGTAGTGATAGGACGAGAGGCGATGGCTTCAAACTGGGAGAAGGGAGATTTAGATGAGATATTAGGAAGAAATTCTTTGGTGTGAGGGTGGTGAGCCCCTGGCCCAGGTTGCCCAGAGAAGCTGTGGCTGCCCCATCCCTGGAGGGGTTCAAGGCCAGGCTGGACGGGGCTTGGAGCAACCTGGGCTGGTGGGAGGTGTCCCTGCCCAGGGCAGGGGGTGGAACTGGGTGGGCTTTAAGGTCCCTTCCAACCCAAGCCATTCTATGATTCTATCTAGTCCAACCTGGTACTCCAAGAAGGGTCAAACCTGAACGCAGACCAGGTTGCCTAGGCTTTTGTTCAGTCAGGTCTTGAAAAATTCCAAGGATGGAGACTGCACAGCCCCTCTGGACCACTGTTACAACCCGTAATTGCCTGCACAGTGATAAATTTTTCTTTATATCTCATCTGAACATCTCTATTTCAACCTTTGCCTGGAGCAAAATTGGACACAGTATTCCAGGTCCTCCTGAATGGCACGTAACAGGCAGTGCCACCTTCCCTCAATCTGCCAGCTGGGTTCCTCCTGATACAGCCCAGCCTGCTGCTAGCCCACGAGGTACATGAGGAGCTTGTGATAGCATATGATGGCCCCGGCTGAGCTACAGGAGGTCCAGACCTTCAAAAGCAGCTTTTTACATTGCTCAGCATTGTCCACCATCCACATTTCCTTTGCATTTGGAAAAGCGAGCTCAGCGCCAACAGATCGCAATTAATTAGAAAAGCTGGGTTTACAATGCTGCCACGAGGACTATGATGGCAGGGAAAGGACACGTCAAACAATTTGTGATTTCTTATCTACGCTTAACTGTAGCGAATAACTTATTTCTGTTGCGCACAACACAAACACAAAGCCGCGTTTCTGTTTTTCCAGGAGGCATTTTGTTCCATTGAAGAAAGAGATAATAAAGTTAGATTTGTCAGCCTTTAAAAAGCCCTTCAAAACAAATCCTGCTCCAGGGACATCTTCTATTTAGTGAAACGCTCCTAGAGCTGTTAGAAGTGAGCCTTGTTTTGTGGTCTGACAATGAAATTATTTGTCTTGCCTCTAAACCAGTGTTTGGCAATCTCTGTCTTGCTCCAAGCAATTTATTTTTAGCGGTGCTTTTAGCTGCGTTATTGGACAATCTCATCATCATAACTGATGGGAATTTCATTCTTCGCTTCCTAGATACCTCCCCCCTTCCAAAATGACACAATATTTCCCTTTGCAAAAGCCACAATTGTTTTCAGGAATATTCATTACAGGGCAAAAAAGTTGAGCAACAGTAAAGACAAATCGTGTGCCCTGCAGTTATATACGCCCGATTCCTCAATTCTCTCTTTTTATTGAGTTACTGTAGATTGAGATAGCAATACTGTGTGTTTATTAGAAGGCAGAGTAAATGTGGTTTGGGCAATCTTTATTTTTAAAAAGTAAAAGAAAGATTTTTCTGTTAAAGCTGCTAACAGATAAGAAAAATAGCTATTATTCTCTCCTTTTTATTTTAAAAAAACCCTAAAATTTCTGAAACTATTTAACTTTCCTTCTTCGTCTGCTAGAGATACTCAGTTTTTTTTTTTTTTTTGGTAATTGTTTAAATGTTCCAGTGTATCTTATAAAAAAAAGTCTTCTCCATGTAATACACAGACCAGATCTACAGGATGAAGCCCTCTAGAACACGGGGGTCACGGAGGGACTTCAATAAAATGTCTTAGCGCTGCTGCGCCATTTCATTTAACTTCTGCCTACGAATTAAATTATATTGGCTGTGTTAAAACCTGAGCAGATTTGTGCGACGCTTTCGCGGCAGGTAGTTTAGAATGAACGCCCACTTGAAATCAAGGATGCCACCCAGCTGGCTCTTTCCATTTTTAAGACGAAGATCTCCTCTTAGCGCTCTTTTCCGCTTGCCTCACCCATCGGTGCCGGAGCGAGGTATGACCCACTCACAAAACCCAGCTGAGTGTACTTAAGAGGTGTGGGGCCCTGGCTCCTTGGCTGCCGGCCAGCTGCTCGAAAGCTACTCCGTAAAAAAAAAAAAATAATTTAAAAAAAAAATGCAACGTTTAAAAAAGAAAAAGGAAGAAGGAAATACTTGACAGAAGCATGTTGTCCCTGATCAAAGAAACAAGCCCGGGTGGTCCCACACGTTGCCAGCTGGGTGGGTACGTGAACTTTTCGGTTGGGTTACGGGTGGGATTCTGTCTTCGCATACAAATAAATCTTGCGGAAGAGTATTTTGGGCAAAAATATTTTTACTTCACTCCCACTGACTTTGCTTTCCACTTATTTTTCAGTGGACATCAAGGAGAAAAAGTGCTGTATTGTTATTTTCATATATACGAAATATATATGTTAACTGACACTTTTTACTGAAAATAAAAGGAAAGAAAGAGATCAGAGAAAAAGAAATCATATGGAGACTATATAGGAGATCCAATCCTACAAATGTGAGAGACAAAAGGTAAAGATGAGAACTGACTTTCTGGCCCCTACCATCTCCTACGAACACAATCTACTACTCAGCTGGTTTGCTTTATTTGATAAGTGAAACAGATGTTGGAGTTCATTATTTAAGCTTGGGGAATCTTCACCATCCAGTTGGGAGGTAGATGTTGTTTACATCTCATTACCAAGAAAAAAAATAAACTTTTTTTTAAAATTGTCTAGAACATTATCATTTTGGTTTAGGATCAGAGGGCAAGGTGGCTCTTTAAATAAATAAACTGAAAATAAGCCACATGAGACATAAGAGCAATTTTTGAGAGCTAAAAGTTATACCCACCCCCCTGTTTATCCCTTTGAATCGTGCAGAATCTAAACTCTTCAGTTATACAGCAACAGCCTGCATCATTTAAAATAAATGTATAAATTCCTTCTGACTTACAGAGCACGTAACTTCACAGCGGCTAATGATAGCACTAAAAACACAGTGGAAGGAAACTGTTCACACGGCGGATTGCAAGGCATGCGGAAATTCCCAAGTCCCATACCTGTAGCCTACAGCAGTACTGCGCTGCCGCTGACAATTGGCTTATTTCAAAACAGGTGTCTGTGCCGTTATACACAACTTGTAGAGATGCCTCGTCTTCTCCCCACTCCAATCTGTATTCAGAGATGTCAGCACCAGAACATTCGGGACTCTGCAACACAAATATTTATGCGGTTCAATTCGGGAACGAGCATTTGAGATCTTCGCGTTTCACTGGGAGTACTGGAATAAAGTACATGGCGGGGGCGGGGGGGAATCCAACATTCCTCGTTTTTAAATTAATACACCATTACTGCTGCAAATGGAAATGCACTGAATTAGTGTTCCCTAATGGGTTACTGAAACAGGCCAATTCTGCACAAAAATTACCTGATAGAAATTCAGAGAAACGAGAAAGTGTACACAGCTCCTTTGCTTTTCATCAGGACACTCAGGAATAAATTGTCTCTCCACTGGCCTGGCAGAAGCACAACCATGAAGATGATAAAAAAAAAAAAAAAAGCATCGGTCCAGCCTGGTCTAGTTGAGCGATAAAAACACAGCCCTGGAAGAGCCGGCCCCGAGCACTTACTCGTGTTACTGGGAAAAGAACAACCTCAACGAATGAGGAGCTCATCCGGGGTTTTCAGTGGAAGTCAGCCATCAAGCTAATGGTCCCAGTATGGGACATGGGAGTGCTGCCCTGGGTATGTTAACGTCCGCAAAAAGACTCCTACGGGATCCATATGTCCTCAGCAATCCTTTATAGAATCACAGAATGGTTTGGGTTGGAAGGGACCTTAAGGACCATCCAGTGCCACCCCCTGCCCTGGGCAGGGACACCTCCCACCAGCCCAGGTTGCTCCAAGCCCCGTCCAACCTGGCCTTGAACCCCTCCAGGGATGGGGCAGCCACAGCTTCTCTGGGCAACCTGGGCCAGGGGCTCACCACCCTCACAGTAAAAAAAATTTCTTCCTAATATCTGATCTAAATCTCCCCTCTTCCAGTTTAAAATCGTTTCCCCTCGTCCTATCACTACAAGCCCTTGTAAAAAGTCCCTCCCCATCTCTCCTGGAGCCCCTTTAGGGACTGGAAGGGGCTCTAAGGTCTCCCCGGAGCCTTCTCTTCTCCAGGCTGAACACCCCCAACTCTCTCAGCCTGTCCTCACAGCAGAGGGGCTCCAGGTGCTTATCACCCTGAAGTCCGCGGGAACCATAGAATAAATACGTGAATTTGCTGGGGCAGAGCGTAACGGCACTGTTCCCAAACCAAAATATATTGTGTTTTTCCCAGAACTACCGAGAGCTGTTCTGTGTGGACCAAAGCAGCTGGGGGAATCGCTGCTCTACGTGCAGAAGTGTCGTCTAGGATATGGCAAAGACTTTGTGATCACGGCGCGCAAGGTGTTAACTCCCAGTAAAGGGATCCGGAGCATCGCAGCACGCCAGTGACCGACCTCCCCGCACCTGCGCGCCGGCTCCTCCAGCTCTGCCCCTCAGCTTTCGCAGCAGCATGCGGAACCGCTAAGCCAAAGTTTGCAAACAACGCGTAAACACGGCATGGTAGGCACCACCGTGTGCTCTACAGGCAAAAAAACGCCACAGTCCTCTGCTGGTTTTCCTTCATGTTTTTGTCAGCCAAAAAATGATAGGAGTCTTTAAGAAAACATAACCACTGCCAACCACATTACTCCTTCCACGGCTTCGTTTTTTAGTTAGAATAAACAAATATATCCTGCATATAAATACGGAGCCTTCCAGAAATGCTGCCGTATTCGCTCTTGGCTGGGGAGAGCAAATGCCTGTCCATACACTCATTTAAAAGCTAACATTAAAACGTTTAGCGCGACTTCTAGCTTAGCATCCCAAAATGCCGCAAGAAATATTAACAAATACTGCACCAAAACCACCTGTTTCATTATAAAATTAACTTCCGATTACGTTTGTTATCTAGATCTGTTGCCAGCACAATCAATGTGAGCACCTCGTGAACATCAATAACGTCTTTCTCAACAGGGACATCCCTTCGTGGGGGGAGCCGACAGATGCAGGGCTGGAACGGCCGCGAGGTTTTCAAAGAAAGTCCATGGCAGAATTACAGCCCCACCGCTCCATATCACCGCCTTATTTATAACATCCTTTCCTTTCTGCCTTAATTACGTAATTTTTTTTTTTCTTCTAATGACACCAGTCAGCCCCTCAGCATCTCAGCGAAGAATTGTTTTGAGAGTCCGGTGTCTAAGATCCCGGAGAATGGAGAAGGAATGCACACAAACTAAAATAAAAGTAAATATTTGGGGAAGAGACAAACAATTTTTGAGGGGAAGAACCCGACGTTGTAAGCAGTCGTGCAGAGGTTATTTCATATCAGAGACTCCAGCTTCAGCCAAAAATCAAATATTTGCCTTCACGATTCCACCCCAGGACGCTCTAACACGCTAAAAGCCTGCAGAGAGCACTTCTGAGCGAGCAGCGCTCTGTCACCCAACGCCAGCGTAGGAGGTCTCGCATCTGAATCCTGGCCCGGGTGACCCACCATCAACTTTATGCAATTCTTTGAAGAGGAAAGTAGAGAAGATGATTTTTTTCTGCAACAGAAGACTTTCCACAGATGGTTTTCTTCCACAAAATAAATGTAATTCTAAAGCGGTGAAGAGCTCTCAAGATGGCTTTCGAGTTTTGCGGTGACCACGTTAGTTTGGGTAAGAGTTAAGACGGAAATGAAACGGTGGGGACAGCTGACTTACCTCCCAGCTCACAAGCACCCGCGCGTCGGAGAGGAAGGAGAGGGAAGGTGCTCTGCACTGCCCGGGCGGTCCCGCTGCCGTGGTCACTTCTGTAGCTTCCGAATACGGCCCGTACTAGGGGAACAAGGTGTCTGGGTGTTAATATCTACGCCTCCACCCACCTCGCGTTCCTCACAGGCTTTCCAAGAACAGCACGCCAACTTTTTCAGTGCAATGAACTGTCTCAAAGACAGACTTCCATCACTCGGCACCGAATATCAGAGTTCTGCGCGAGACCACGTAAATTATTGCCAAGTTAAAATGCCAGGTAAGCTCGGGTATGAGCAGACGGCACGTACACCCTCCTGCGCGGCCGTGAGCGCCCGTGAAAGCACAAACCACCTCCAATTTACCCAAAAGTGAGAACGTTCACTCAGCAACGGAGTCAGTGAGCAACAGTTTGTGTCCCTCTACCTTACCTTAAAGTAAAGCATTCACATCTGTGCCACAGCCCGGCATAACTCACGGATATAAGGAGGAGCACAGCAACAGTAAAGCACATATTGGAGTCCAAATCCAGCTTGTTTTATATAAAATGCCTGCCACGTTAATTATAAGCGTGGGATGGAGCCCAGCCTGGGTTCAACGTGCCGGGGCACGCTGCACACACGCCGTGCCAGGCTTCGCTCCACGGGCAGCTGAGCCAACCGCTCACGCAACTTCCGAGCCCTCGGTAGGAGAATAATTTAAAGGCACATTAGGAAAAGACAAGAACAAATTTCGAGAGTCTGAAAAACCGGCTTCAGCCAGCAGCGCGAGGGCAGGAGAGCAATAACGGGGGAAAAAGCCTTTCTGAGGCCACTTGAGCGGGATAATGAAGTTTGTTCAGTACAACCCCAAGCTAATTAGAAATCATTCTCCAGAACAAAGGAACTTCGCTGGAAGCAATTAGAGGAAAAACACTGATATTTACTTATTTTGGAATGCAATACCAGCAAGTATGGGGGGGAAAAAAAAAAAAAAAAAAAAGAGCCACTCCAAAGGCTGAACGCCACTGAAATGAAGCAGCCCAGGAAACCCCTCAACAGACGTGTGTCAGTCTCTGAGCTATGGAGAAAGGCTAACGCCGATCGCTTTGTCCGAATTACAAAGAACGCACCCTTCAAACAGTCTCATTTATTGACTTCTGCTGTTTTCTTTACCTAACGGGAGGAAGAAAGGCGTTTGCATCTGGTGAAGAACACCTCCCCATTTTGCATCTGGTGAAAAAAAAAAAAAACAAAAACAAAACAAGCAAACCAAACCTGGCCCCCTCATTTAACAACGGTGGGACTAGAAGCGCTTTGCAATTTTAAACACTGTTTCGCCAAAAAAAAGAAGAAAAAAGAAAAAAGAGAGGGGGGAAAAAAAAAAAAAGACAAGGTATCATATATCCAAAGCTACCATGTAGGCAACTGCTTTCATTCCAGCAAGCAAATCCAGTCTCTCCACGTGTATTTAACTGATTTTTCACAAAAATAAAATAGTGGATATTTTAAAGACAAAACAGCTCAACAGACTCACATATTTTTCTAATACCTGAGTTAAGTTTTACGGGAACTTCTCCCTGTGAGTAACTTTAAACCTTCACGTTATGTTTGTCATCAAGATTTCCTGGGAACAAACACATCAATATTCACCTACTGTTGCTGGGACTGCCTTTATTAAAAAAAAAGAAAAAAAAAAACAAACAAAAAACTTGGAAAGGGGCAAGTAGAAACAACCCAAAGCTCACAGAATCAACAGGATCTTTCAGCAGATCTCCGGGACATCAGATAGAATTTCTGATGTATTTGGGAAGGCACGTCTTCCAAGGAAATCTTATAATAAAAAAAAAATAATCATCAAATCTGTAAAGCATGGGTTTTTTTTCAAATTTAAACAAAAAAAATCATTAAGAATGCAAGCTCATCAAAATATATCAGTACCTGAGTGAAATTTCAGTAACTGTTTTTGCATAGTTTTAAAACAAAAAGAACACGTGCGGTGGAAGGGGAATAAAGCGATTCCTCCTTGGAAGCAGGTAGGACTCTTAGCAGGGATTCTGCACATTTTGGTGCAGCTGATGTTGTCCAGTTCAATCACCTCAGTCCCTGAAATCCCCTTCCAAAAAGAGTACCAGATTCAAAACTGCAAGCTCTTCCTCCAAAGCTCCTTTAAACATTTCTCACTTTTGCCCATCTCCACCTTTCCGAGCACCGGCACTATCACAACCCGCTCTGCAGAAGGGCCCGTCCTGGGCACGGCACCACCTCCACGGAGACGAAGCCAGAACGCTCCCCGGCCCGCGGCACGTACCCCCCCGTCGTTCAAAGCTCGCACTCGGAACCGATACGTGGCTCCAGGAAGAAGGTTGCCGACGGTGCACTCCAGATCAGGCCCATGATACACTTCAGAAACAACTTCTTCGGGTTCTGTCATTTCCACGCTGTACTCCGAGACGGGACAGCCACTTTCTGATGGAGGCACATCTATAAAGAAATCATACAATTCATTAATAACGTAAGGAACAAATGCCAGGAAGATTAATTTTTTGCTTCACATACCACAGATATATGTATACATATACACCCACAGGCACAATCAGCAACGATTCAGCCTGGAGAAGAGAAGGCTCCGGGGAGACCTTAGAGCCCCTTCCAGTCCCTAAAGGGGCTACAGGAGAGATGGGGAGGGACTCTGGATCAGGGAGGGGAGCCACAGGATGAGGGGGAACGGTCTTAAACTGAAAGAGGGGAGATTTAGATGAGATATGAGGAAGAAATTCTTTGGTGTGAGGGTGGTGAGCCCCTGGCCCAGGTTGCCCAGAGAAGCTGTGGCTGCCCCATCCCTGGAGGGGTTCAAGGCCAGGCTGGACGGGGCTTGGAGCAACCTGGGCTGGTGGGAGGTGTCCCTGCCCAGGGCAGGGGGTGGCACTGGGTGGGCTTTAAGGTCCCTTCTATCCCAAACCATTCCATGATTTTCCTCTTCAATAGATGCCTTACCTTCAATACCTCACCCATGTACATAACTGACATTTATAAAGCAAATAAATACCATAAGGTACAGTCTTCCAGGAAACAACATGGTATATTGGATGCAAGGGTGAATTTTTATACTGGTTTTGAGATCTATTTGTCAGTTAGAAGTGGTACTGCCCTTAGCCCTAAACCTTCCCCAGGTCAGACCGTCACACGCGAGAGCAGCAGCTCCCCCAGGGCAATAATCTTTCACCCTGGGAAGTTGCGTTTGATGCCAGGAGGTGCCCAGCTACTTTTTAAGCAGGAGACAGCAGCTACCATCCTCTCCTGAGGAAGAAAAAAAGCTTCTTGGTTTATTTCCCCCAGTATTAAAGGTGGTGTCACGTGCAAAAAAAAAATTGGTCAGTGAGGGGGGAGAGAGAAAAGGTACAGAAAGCCGCACGAAGACTGGGACCGGGGCTGAATACGCTCTTTCTGGGGCAGAGAGAAATGAGGAGGCACACGGCGGCTGGCTACGGTTGGACACAGGCTGAGGTGGGTCATGTACTCTCCAAAGCTACTACTTATACATGGGATTTCTGGCAAAGCCTCATTAACACCCAATAAAAATACACACAACTGCCCTCCTCCAACGTTATTAGTCACACCGCTAATATTTATGAGATTCCGCATCTCTGTACGACGATCGAAACCCTGCGCTTCACTTGGAACAACAACTTTTTGGGAAACTGAATTTGTCGTCTGTGCCTGTATCTGTTTTATTCTGGGCACCTTTTTCCCCATGAAAACAACATATTTGATAATATTTACATGCTGTATGTACAAGCCTGTGCCACAGAATCAACCCGTCTGGGGTTCTGTAAAGCAGTGCTCCGCTGTAACGTACAGTCTTCCACAAACAACATGGTATCTTGGATGCAGTACTGGCTTTGAGATGTATTTGTCAGTTAGAAATGGTACTGCTCTAGAATCTTCCTTAATGAATGACACCACAAAGACTTTTGGATGCCGCAAGATTATCGTAGTAAAGAAAAAAAATCTCTCGGATATTGGCATGTACCTTGTATTCTGAAAAAGGTGCATTTTTGGACAGTTTAGTGTCATGTCCACGGTCCACGTCCTTTGCAAAATTACAGGTGTCCAACAGATTGTGCGTGTTAGGCTGTGCAGCGGGGTTTAAATGCCAGCCAAAACGCTCAGTGAGTTCTAACTCTAATTTCTGAGAGGAGTCTTATATTAGAAGCACCAAACGCTTCTGCTAAGGCAATACTGCAGAGGAATAAAAAAGATCCTGCATCACGTGGTGTTTTTGTGGTAAAAGGGTGGATGTTCTAATACAGCTGATAGCTTCTAGTCCTGAGATGGAGACAGGTCCTAACTAACACTGAGGGGGGGAGCACAGTTTAGCAACTAGTCATGAAGATAAACGCCATTCGGTAGCGCCCTGCTCCACTGGCTTACCCCATTGCAGCTGGATTTCTTTGTGCTTCGGCTTCCCCAAAACTCTCGGTGGCCGGCAGTGACCCGGTGCAACGCTCAGCGTACGGACAGGTAAACTTTCAGAACACTGGAAGAGAAGAGGAGCCGACGTTAGCTCTCCATCACCGCCCACAAAGCGAGGCACGGCTAGAAAGTGCCACAAGAAATTGTTTTCTGCAACCAACACTTAATAAAAATCAAAATAAACGATAAAGAATGGGAGATGCTATTAAGCATGTTACTTACCAATGCAATTAAAAGTTCTCTCATTAGCATACCCAAAACTGTAGCACAGGAAATGCTGATTGCTAATTTTGAGGGGCTTTTTATTTTCATTTGCCTTGTTTTTAAAATAATATCAAGGCCTAAAGTACTCGATTATTTAAAAAAAAATAATTGAAGTAGGAGAAGTAAAAGCGTAGGTACTGAAATGATTTTAAATCAAAGAAGGGAATGACAAGAATCAGTGGCTGGAAAAAGGAAGCCAAAAATTCAAAGAATTCAGGCACGTGAAAGGTAATTAATTGTTACAACAAACTACTCCTACTGCACCTTCGCTCACCAGCCTCGGTCACTACAGGCTCATGTACATGAGAGTCCGTGGCCCTTCTCGAGCAAGGGGCCAGAGCAGACAAACACAATGGTCTTCTCTAGTGTAAGTATAAATACCTACAGATTGGTTTTCAGGAAACAAAATCTCACTAAATTACAATTTCCCTGAAAAAGCCCTATCGGGTACACACAGAAGTCTTCCAAAATTCAGCAACTCGCGACATAAGATTAGCTGCGATCGGCGTAGCTTTACTGCGCCACAGGAAAAATACCCGCCTTCTTTTGGCAGCAGAAATAGCAGATAAATCTCTGAAAAATATAAACCCGGCAGTCCTTGTTGTTAAATAACACTCACCTGACTGTGTCCGCCAGTGCTGATACAGCAGGCCCGGAGTTTATACAAAGTGCCTGGTTTCAAGTGAGTACAGGTATATTCTGTAGCCGATCCACTATATGCCACTTCCCATTGATTTGCTAAAAAATGAGATGTAGCCGAGTTTAGAGAAGTAGAATGCAACAAGTTTACTAGGGGCTAGGAGGAAAGAAAATCCTTAATGATGTATTTCAGGTGAGTTGTTAATATTATTGAATATTATTAGTATTATAATAATGGTATTATAATAATACTAATAATAGTATTATATTATAATATTAGTCGTGAATATTATTCCTGCTTAAAGAAATACATAGACACATATACGAATACATAGACTTACAAATATAACTATTTCTAAAACGTATTAAAAATATAAAATGAAACAGTGCGTTCAGCCATATAACCTAAAATTCCACCAGTATTAGAGAAAAAGAGCATACTTTAAAAAGAAAACACAACGAAAACTCACCCAAACCCAACCCAAACCCTCCCAGGAACTCTGCAAGTACGTAAGTGGGTTGCAATTGTACGTACAGCATTAGTGCATTAATGATAATAACAATAATAGCCCAAAGGGTCGGTACTTCTTTATAGCAGCCGTAACGGACACCTTGTTTCAAGTTTACCTTCCGGACTTCCTTGAGAAATCTCTAATAGATACTTCAGGATTTCCGAACCACCATTATCCTGTGGAGGATCTGCAAAAATAAGGCAAGTTGTCAGTAAATCAAGGTGAGGAGTGAAATGCTGAGATTACAGAACCTGATTCTGATTCCGCTCCTTCTCCTCCACAAGCTCCCCCGCGCTAACCACCCCCTGGAATTTACTGCAGAAGCGGGGAGCAGGCGTTAGCTTTCAGCACGAGTCAGAATAAGGCAGCCGGGAAATGATGCTACAAACAAAACGCGTGGCAAAAGCATTGAAAGAGATGCAGCGCGGAGCCTCGCCCCATCGATAAAGGAAGCAGCTGGAATGACGGACGGGAAATGGAAGGTGAAAAGCCCGAAGATGCACTTGAGTGCAAATTAGACAATGAAGAGAAGCAACATTTTCGATTCTGAAAACATAAGTGCCTCCACACATCTTTTAAAATATTTTAAAAAAAATTAAGCTGTCAAGCCCTCCAAACACGTTCAACTTTGGACTGAGAAGTAGCGTGAAAAAAAAACCAAAACAAACAAACAAACAAAAAAAATCTAAGTTCTAATACACATTTACGTAATTTGATTTGAGTTTATTGTGACCCAAAAAAGCTCTGCTGTGACAAACCGCGGCGGCTTACCCCATTTCACACTAAAGCCGTGAGATGTTATTGGCCCCTTAATAACGGGTCTGGTGGGAGGTCCTGGCCTGTCCGGGCTCGTCGTACAGACCAGCACTTCGCTGGGAGAACTCTTTCCTTCCACGTTAGAAGCAAACAGCTGAAACAAAACCACAACAAGTTTAGCGTTGTTCACTCCAACTGCTTTTCCTGACGGTTCTGCGTGAGACTTCTTTTAGTCGTTGCACAAATATCGTTAAACCGGAAAGAACGTCACATCCCAACAAAGCGTGAGGGATTCTAATAACAGATATTAGATTGTTTCTTTACAAACCACATTGACTCTTCCCCTCCCTCCACTAGCAATAGATCATGACACGTTTAAGACAAGAGCGCTGCCGGTTTTCCCTTTAAAAAAAGAAATTCACATGGCAACTTGCAGTTATTTACTCATAAAAGATGAAAACGATGACAACAGCTATGCTATTTTTGTTTTGGAGGTATTTCAAACGGCTATTTAAAACGAATTAATTCAGAGCATCAGTAATCACACAATTAAAAGCTTAAGCAGTATGAAATGCAAAAGAAGAAATGCATCGTCTACAGCCGCTGAAACGAGCGGGATGCGCACAAAATAAACTTTCTCAGCCAAATCCTTGGTCTCCACTCAAGAAAGCCTTCTGCTGACCTGGGGGAGAAGGTTGCTAAGCTGAGAGAAGACGTGAGGACCTGGCCAGGAGACTGAGCAGATCAGGACCGTGCAAGAAACCCCGAACGGTCCAATGTTTCGTGGCTGCTGAGAGCTGTATTACCTCACGCTAGCCTCTGGGACAGAGGTCTGCTGCCAGAGAAGTGAGTAATAAAATATGTATTATAATTGCTAATTGTAAATATAAGCTAGCAGGAACTTTTCCACTTGGGAAGCTCTGTTATTCTCGGGAGCACTCATTTCTATCCTCTCTTCTAACACAGGCGTCTGAGGAAAACAATTTGTACTTTTTAAGGCCAAAAAAGTAATCTGAGGTCCTCTAGCTCATACGCTTGCTTTAAACAAGTCACTAAAGCCAGTATCAACTCCTGTGTATCATCTCTTGGTTCTTCTCTGACTGTCCTTCCATTTAAGACACCTTGCCATGAACACCAGATACACGGGCTCGACAAATACCCCAGTAACAGCTCTAGGGGGTCAGTGTGAGCTACAAATGTCATGCAACATTTATAAATCAGAGAATCATGGAATGGTTTGGGTTGGAAGGGACCTTAAAAGATCACCTAGTTCCACCCCCCTGCCCTGGGCAGGGACACCTCCCACCAGCCCAGGTTGCTCCAAGCCCCGTCCAGCCTGGCCTTGAACCCCTCCAGGGATGGGGCAGCCACAGCTTCTCTGGGCAACCTGGGCCAGGGACTCACCACCCTCACACCAAAGAATTTCTTCCTGATATCTCATCTAAATCTCCCCTCTTTCAGTTCAAAACCGTTACCCTGTGTCCTATCATTACACTCCCTGATCCAGAGTCCCCTCCCATCCTTCCTGGAGCCCCTTTAGAGACTGGAAGGGGCTCTAAGGTCTCCCCGGAGCCTTCTCTTCTCCACGCTGAACACCCCCAACCCTCTCAGCCTGTCCTCACAGCAGAGGGGCTCCACCCTTCTGACCACCTTCGTGGCTCTTGGCTGGACCCATTCCAACAGGCCCACGTCCTTCTTGTGCCCCTATTTGTACAGCTACAGATTGCACTGGCCTGGCAGGAACTGAAAAGTCATATTAAATTGATTGTTCAAGTAGGGTCTTCAACACTTTTGCAGAGCCACGGCTTCCCCAACCTGGAGTTCCCCATCCTCTCACTAGGAATAAAAAAAATAAAACTTTGTTTGCTTCCAGGCCACTGACAAAATTATGAAATAGCATACACCAGCACTGCTTTTTGTGGAACCTCACTAGAAGCAGCCGCTGGTGATTCCCTTCTACACTGACACGTCAAACGCTTCAGAGAACGAGATTCTGCACCTCGCTGTGTTGTGTTTGGCATCGTTGGCCCTTCTGCGCCAAACTCTCACTCAGTACCAAACAAAGGCCTCTACAACCGCGTATTACACTACCATTGGCACTTTACTTAATCAACCTTTATTTCATCAAAAGCGTTAGCAGGATGTCTCCTCTGTAAGCACGCGTTGTCTGGCATGAATTAAATCCCCCCCCTTGTGCTTGATGGTTTCAGTAGCAGCGAGCTGGATGTCTGAATTGTCCGATTGCAAAAAGAGTTCGGAGCATCTCTTTTGGGGGATCTGTATTTAGGAGCACCCAGAGAGCAGGAGATACCAACACCTGCTAAAAACACAGCTCCAAAGCCAGCCACGTGTACGTTGGAGATGGGAAAATCTTCAATTTCTGCCTGTCGGGCCCCTGAGCTGGGGAAGGAAGCCGTGCTTGCTGGGCTCCTCACAGCGTCCGCTCCATCGTGTAGAAGTGAGGTGGGGTTTGTGACCACGGATCAAGTTTTTGGGGAGCAACGCAGGTGACTACAGCCACCTCAGGCTCTCAGCCACACTTCTACAAGACCGTACCTAACAGTTGACAGCACCAAGAACCATGCCTGTTTCAAAAAGGCTGAGCAATGAGCATCTTCTGTACTAAAAGTAAAAATACAACTTTGGTTTAATCTATTAGGTCTTACTATAAAATAAATTCGTGTTTGATAGCTTGATTTTGCAGGTAGTACTAAAGGTTCCCCACAGTGCCTAGAAAAAAGCCCAAGACAGAAAATAGACAGACAGACAATGATGAGAGAAAAAAAGATTTTTACCCTGAATTTATACTGCGTGCTTCTTCTGAGATTCTTCACAGTACAGGCTTGCTCCTCTCCAGTGTACTTTGGGTGAAACACGCTATCCTAGAAAAACCAAAGCCAAACAAATTCCCGTAACTGAGGAGTCTGAGGAATTGCTCTCTGTATTATAGTCTGTAGCTAGAACACGTTATAGCAAAGGGGCTTTACAGTCAAGTGCTTTTTTTTTTTAATTATTATTATTGCTTTTAACCTGCAAGGTCACAATAATTTCCTTTCTAGGATGATGGTGCAACTGACCTGAATAATATATTTTTGCTGTAAAAATAGGCCCAAAACCAACCGTGACAGTTTAAGACACGTAAGAGAAAGAAGTGGCAGAGGGCAAGCACACCACGCAGGCTGAGCTGGGGAGGGACAAGCTGCCCGAGACCTTACAGACTCCTGTGAAGCTTTGTAAAGGAATCACAGATGACAGCACGGATTTTTAGCTAAGGATTCACAATTCTGCTGCGGAGCAGAACAAACCACACAGCTCCACCCTGCCCAATGCCCAGTACTCCTAAAAACCCCTCCAACCCGCAATCTTCTCGCTGATCTTGAATTAATAAATGAAAACGCAATCTAAGTTACTTTATAGTAACACAGTACTTACGTTATCCTCTTCCTGAATTTCCAGGGTGTAGGAAATCACTTCCTCTGGTGTACATCCTTCCACTTTATTCCACTGCAACGCGATCCACGTCACGCCAGCTCGAACGAGCCTTGGCGCGGAAGGGGTCTGAGGAATGTTACCCGCAGTGTAGCACACCACCTCCTGGCTGTACCCACTGCACAGGGATGGAGAAGGCGAGAGAGGAATATTAAAAAAAAAAAAAAAAAATTAAAACTAAAAACCCCAAACCTCAGTGTATTTAGAGAAATATTTCACGTTTTCAAAAAAACCCACAATGTTTGAGCAACCCGGTCTAGTCCCTGCTCCAGGCAGAGGGGTTGGAACTGGATGATCTTTAAGGTCCCTGAAAACCCAAACCGTTCTATGGTTCTGTATTAAGATTTCCCAGGTAGAAAAGATGAACACCCAGTTAGGAAATGCCAGAACTAAGAACAGAAAAAGAAATGCAGGATTATGCGTGTCCTCACAGTCATTTTTACAGATCTCATCACAGTAATATTGGAAAATATTTGATTGCCTGAAAAATATTAACTTACTATGCACTGTGAGGTAGAGGAAAATCTCATTTAAAAAAAGGGAACTAAAACATTGGAAATAAAGCCTCAAGTTTTCAATTTTGAGATGCAGTTTCACCTTTCAAACTCAAAACACAACTTCTATTCAAGCTCAGCCTCTGGAAGCCACATGCTCCAGCAAATCTAGGCCCACTATTTCAGACCACCCTCCTCCAAAGAAAGAAGGGAAAATTTATCTGGTCATGCTCACACATGCTCTGCATCACGTAGGAGCTGTCTGGTGCAGGCACAGACACCTTCCAACCCTCCAGGCTGCTCCTTTCCAACTTTCCCTGCCCAAAGCTCCTTGCATTTGAAGCTGAGCATAATTCCCACAGCTCAGGTTGGAACCGGAGAGAACATCCATGGCAGAGGAGATCCATGCTCTCATCTTCCCTAAATCCCAGCACGCAATGCCTTGAAACGTATTAGGCAGTTGTGGCAAACAAATACAGGATGAGTTCTCTCAAGATTCCAGGCAGAATATATTGTTTTCAATGGAAATTTGAGAACAAAGTTTAAAATGGACAGATTTTGGTGAATTTTCAGGAGGACAACACCAGAACTCTCAACTGAAGGTAACGTTCTTGCAATTTTCAAATCTCTGTTTCCGAAGTATAAACGTATTTTGTTCCTTAAAGTCACTGCATGAATTTGATACGCACAAGCACCACATCTCCTTTTTCTGAGTCTTTCTCAAAAATAACATATTTCTTGAAATATTCTTGTAGTTAAAAAAATGCACCTATAACTAACACCTGAACAAGACAAAAATGGGAATGACTTCTCAAATGGGAAGTCTGCAAGCATTACAACCAACCAAAATAATTTTGTGACACGAAGTGATAGATGACGTTATCATGTCATAATTTTGAGCGCTGTCTATAAAAATAAGCCGTGTGCTGTTGGTGCTCATCTCATAGATTAACACAGAGCAGCTGACCATAACTATAATTCTTTGTCCACTCCCCACTCAATAGCCTGAGGAAAAAAAAAAAAAGAGAGAGAGAGAACAACAAAAAAGGAGGGAGGGTTGAAGCATGCCCTAAGATAACTTAAAAATCTGGGATCTGGCAAAGAGAAGAGATTCCAAAACTGGGAACTTCGCATAAAACTGGCAGTCCCCTTCCTTTTACACTCAAGTCTCTCTCTCTCTAGTTCAGGTATTATTTCAATAAGGAGGGAATTAATCTTGCAAGAAGTCGGCAAAAGGGACTCCGTGCATACATGGACAGCCCCAGCATATCTCGGAGGGAGAATATAGGAACATGAATAAAGTAATTTTTAAAAGATACGTATTACTAAGAGGTTTGTGTTTTGGAAGAGAGAATAATACAGCAATCTCTCGCAGCAAAACACATCATTATATACCACTAGTGTTTCTTTTTCCGGCCTTCTTGTAATAATGATTAGATCCTGTTTAGGTAAGAAGGACAATAAAGGGCTACAACAAGAGCACGGGATGTTTAGTTGCTTCACAGCTAAACTTTTCCCAGCCTACATTCCTTCTGTGAGCACAGAGCCCCTGCAGCACCATGGCTCTTCGGGCACGCTCATTTTAGCCCAGTGCTCCCTAGGAACTCCCAGAGGATTTCTAATTGCTCATCATCTTCAGCTGAGCGCATCTGTTCACGCGCAAAGAGAAGGAAAACTTGAAACCCGTCTTGCAGGGCAGTTGGGTAGACCTGTCCTCTCTCCCCCACCCCAGCAGCCAGCCCTGCTGAAGAAGGAAGGGACTGTGCTGCTGAGAGAAAAAGAAAAAAAAAAAAAAAAAAAAAAGACAGAAGGGCTTTGCTTTAAACCAGAAATACAAATATATCAAGATTCCTTTCAAAAATCTGTAACTCAACTTCCTCTTGCTTGTTTTTCTTGGTTCACAGAGGTCCCTAGTGGGAATTTTACATAACAGATGTAGTCTTTTTGTATTAGGAATAGACCACAAAACACCATTTAACACCTCAAAAGGAGCCTATCTCCTTAGGTTAGCCTCATCCCCCTGAAGGTGCACAGCGATTCCCTGGGAGCTGAATGATACCACCAGGAAAGGTGCGACTTACTCTAAAGCATTAATAATAGCGCAGATGTCAGATATTTAAATCAAAACCATAAAGGAAACAAGAAAACACACACACATAACCCCAGAAATTCCACTTTATGCTGTCAATTTTTCAACTAACGCTTTTTTCTCGAGAGAGAGAGCACCTTGGGATAACTTACCTAGTACCGATGTCATTCTGAGCTGCTAATCGGAAGGTGTAACCCAAAGCCGGACAAAGCTTAGTCAACTTGCAATGCTTCTGGCTTCCAAAGTAACATTCTCTGAAACCACTGTTCCTCTTTCCCTAGAAAGAGAGCAATCTGTAATCGGATAGCTATGAAACAAAACCACACCGTGCTGATAAAAAAAAAAAAAAAAAAAAAGAGTTGTTAAATGATATTAGAATTAGATGTTTTCACACAGGCACTGCGCAAAGCATGCAAAGAGCACTGACAGCATCGCTACGCTACCGAAAATAATACAGATCAACACCCTCACTCTGCTGTCAGATTCCTCCTCTTTTCAGATTCTTATCATCTTCCCGAGATGCAGCTGCAGTTCGTGTCATTCTGTTTGAAATGCAATTTACCCTACTCACCAACAAACAAGCGTGCAAATTAAGGGTGAAATTCATCTCTGAATCGACCGGGTCACGGGAAAGTTATAACCAGCGTTTCTTGCTGGCGCTACCCGAGCTCTGCACCTCGAATCCCCCATAACCCTGCCTGGTCCTTCGGAAGGACGCCGTATCCCACAAGAGGGCTCTCGCTGCCCGCCAGCCGGCCACCGTCACCGCCAGCCCCGCCACCCGAGAGGGACAAGCCTCCTGTGACCCTCTGCTCAGCCCCGAGCCCTCGAGGGCAAAATAGATCTACGCATCACGGAGAGGTATTTAACACGCCAGGTTCTGTACCCATCCCGTATCTCAGAGCACGCGGCACGTTATGAGCAAAGAGGATTTGCTGGAAAGCGTGCGACTTGGTTAAGAAACCTGGATGCCAGAAGTATGGTTTATGGGAGCTTCACGTCAACGTGACCTGGAGCGATGGTGAGCCCTGACAGCGCCAAGACGGCGCAGCAGCAAGAGAGGGCATCGAGACATGGCAGGGGGGGTTGGAACAAGATGGTCTTTAAGGTCCCTTCCAACACAAACCACTCTATGATTCTCCGAGACCTCAACCTCTCAAGTCCTTCCTCACATACATCAAACGCAAACCAGCATGGCTGAGGGCAGGGACATTCAGAAGCTCTCTCCCTTCCCACCACCTTTAAAAAAAACCCAAAAACCTTTTCAATCCAACCCGCCTTGGTATGCCCAAGGGTAAAACCACAGCTGAGCTTTTCATAGGACAGAGCACCAAGACAATAAAGAATAACCAGCTTCATCGTACACCACACATGGGAAATGGTCACTTTGAAATCTTTCAGGAGAAAGGGCCTGGACTGCTCAATTCTACATAAATAGCATCTATTTGAGCTGTACCAGTTTAAAGGCGTTTCAGTTTCAATACCTGAATACAAAATTAATGGACAATAACATTATAAAGCTCCTCAAAGTGGGGCACTTTATGAAGTACCCCATGAGCACACCCGTGTGCTCAAACCGGTGCAGGATTACACCCATCTCTGCAGCTTCTTCTGGTGCAAGAGCTCTGCCACCATAGCTCTGCTACGCCGTTTATTATTTTTGGCACCTGTCTCTACAGTTTTTTTGTTTTTATTTTATCTCGGTAAAATTAACATCTGCCCATAGACAAGAGTACTTATTTCACCTGATGTACACCAGCTTGACAGAAGACACGATGGTTCTACACCTAAGCAGAGTATCGGGAAAATGATTTATATGGGTGTCCCCCCCTGCGGCCAAGAGCCTCCCCTGCTGCTGCCTCCTTCAGCTCCGTTTCTCCTCCCAGGCACCGTTCTTCCCCCGTGCTCGATACATCACTTCATCACTGAAGATTTCAAAAATGCCCGAGCGGGACATACCTTTTTCCCTGGCCCGTTCTCCAGGCCCTATCAATTTCCACCTCTTTTCACCCAGCTTGCAACGCAGAAGGAAGAAGAACTCCATAAAATGTTTGTTAGTGAATCTCCAAAATGTGTTTTATCAAGCTAGGAGCGCCCACGCAGACCTCCAGCACGGCACAACCGTTTGGAGGCACCGCAGAGACGTTCGGCACGCTGGCAAACGGCCATAACTCACTTTTATTTACACGGTGGGATCCTACACTTGTTCTAAAACTTGGTTTTATACACAGCCTTTGACCTCACCCACCCGCTCCAGCTGTATCATTCCTGTACGGCTCACGTAAACTAAAGCGTGGAATTGGAAGAGAATCATGAATCCTAAAGCAAAAGTCTCTTGTAAATGAGAAAACTTGTTCAGATCTAAAATGCCTAGATATAGTTATATGCTAAAACTCCTTTTGGACAAAAATAATAGGTCACCGTACTTCACAGCTGAGCAATATCATATTTAAAATCCAGACTATACACAACCTCATTAATAATCCTATTTTTCAGTAAAATATCCATTCATCAGTGCAGGACTAAGAACAGATTTCCACCTCCCCCCCCCCATGCAAACTCTCTTTTATAGGTTTAGATGCATTAAATTAATTTTTCTCTCACTCTTCAACGACTTCACTATTTGTAAACCATTTGAAAACATTTAATCTCTTTTTGTTTTCTGCTTAAGAATGTTTTGGTTTGTTGGGGGGTTTTTTGTTGGGTTTTTTTTTATTATTTTTTTTTATTGTTGTCGTTGTTGTTTGTTTTTTTTTTTTTAAATAATTTTGCTATGTTTTTTCTCCAAGAGAACAAAGTGCCCAAATGCTAAGCATGTGATTGACAAACAGACGAGCAGTGATAGCTGTCACGGAAAATCTCCGCCGCATCACACAACGCCTGGCCCGAGAGCAACGGACCAAGGAAACGCCGATTTGCCAAACCGGTGGGTTAAAACTTTGCAAAGGTTGCCAAACATTTACGCTACCTTCAACTTTGTAACAGTACAAATTCTGATATTGTATATATTTTTCATCCAGAACTGGTGGTGTACATTCCCCAGACTCGCTCAGAGACCGACTGGTATTCAAATTACTCAGACTGGCTGGTATTTCGGATTCTATTGGCACTAATTGGAGAGGCTGGCCGATATTTCTAATTATCCTGGCATTAATAGCCTGGAAATTGTCTCTCCGCTCCTTCACCTCGCAAGATTTATGAAAGCACTAATGCTGGCATAATTATGGACGGGAACAACTGGCAGGCTGGTACTGGCTGCCACCCAAGAGCCTTACAGCTTTCCCAGAACCCTTCTCCCATTCTTTGTACGCTCGGCATCCAAGTTTTAATCCTTTCAATAACGTTTCGTAAGTTGCTTAAAATATACTGTATCCTTCCCGCAAATATTTCTAAATCCACAGATTTCAGAGGGAGAGCAGACAGACACCGTCTGACTTCTTCACTCGCCCTCCCGCGTTCCCTGTGATGCTCTTCAGGGTCTGGCCAAGGAAACGAGAACAAGTCAGCTCCACAAATCCATTAGAATTTGTAAAATATGAGAATGTGGTATTTTAACGCCTTTTTTTTTTTTTTTTTTTTTAAGAGTTTTGCCTATTTCAGCTATATTTCAAGCTACACACAAACTTAAAACAGGGTGCTTAAGTTTCTCCTGGAGGTTGCATTTGAGACCAGGGGTTTGAGATTTTTAAATGGGGTTTGTTGACTGCGTTCCCTGCAGCAAACACAGTAAATAATCACGAAAGGAGGACGAGGCCACTGCAGGTACAGGGGATACAGAAATGGAGCCCAGTCCTTCACCGGACCTTGCTGCAGAAGCTTGGACGGAAGGTGCCAGCATCAGCTCCGCGAGCAGGAGGCAAGATGGGAATCTGCTGGGGGCCACGCCAGCGCCAACTTCTGTGTTTGGCTCATGTTGGCAATAAAAAGCAACAGACTGATGTTCAATCTGACACAAAGCTGTGGAGCAAACTGTCAGCAATTACTCCAACACACCCCGACATCTCTGCAAAGCATTTATTGCGCAAGCTTTTATACAAGGGACTGGATTTTCTGTATCTACGAACATTTAGAAGACAGAACAGGACCTGCGAAACATCCCTAAAATACGGACAAAACCCAATTTTATCCAAGACTCTCCTGCATGTCTGGCAGGAGTGGTGTAGCCACAGAACCGACCTAGAGAGCAGGAAGGTGAACAAACGCAAACCCATGCACGATCCCCGTGTATCCGAATTCTGGTGGACCATCACTGAGATGCACGGCCCAGATCATCAGCTAGTACAAATGAGCCCATCTCTGCTCGCCGCGAGAAGTTCAAAACTTTGTGGCAGAACAAAGTTATTTCCGTTTATCTCTATATAAACTTAATTATTAACTCTCCCGTCACCAAATCACTAAAGAGTGTGGTATTTTATCTGTGTCTCTCTCGAGCAAATTAAAACGAGATGCTCCCTGGATCCGAACTGAAGCTGCTTTTGAGTTACACGCAAAACTGTGACACACACCGCCCAAGGGGGATGTGCTTCTCTCTGGCTCAGGAACAGTCCTCCTCTTTCCCATCGGGAACGAATGGGATACTCTCGCTACCCATACGCACAAGACAAACATTTATTTACTACCACTTAATCACAGAACGATCATTTCACATCTAATTAGTAACAAAGGCCTGATTCTCACAGCAGCGCCAGCGGCATTCTGCAGCGCAGTTACAGTTTACTGACGCTGACGAATGCTGGCATCAGGAGAAAGCAGCACCTCCTTTACCGTGATGGTTTCTGTTTGGTGCATTTTTAACGCTATTTTGTCCAGTTAGCCTTTTGCTTACCCTGAATAATCCATCCCGGCGCAAGGGCATCAATTGACTAGTTCAGGTTTGTAAGTTCAAAGGGCTCAGGTTTGTAGAGTTCATGGAAAAAGAGCCAGAGGTGGAGTTGTCCTTAATTAGTAATTTTAACTGATTTTATTGCCAGACTTCTATTGCCAACCCCAGCACCTGAGGAGCAGGTGTGTTCGCATCCTACTGAATTTCAAAATGCCCAAGAAGAGGGGCTCATCCTGACTCCTTTGAACGCAAGGGAAACTTTGCTAGCGTACGACCCATGTAACTGAGCGACACTTCGCTGAACTCATCTTTTGCTCTGCTGTTAAAGCACGAAGACCGGCCTCCCTAGATCTTCACGCGTTTTAAGATAAAACAGTTTATTAGCAAGGCATTACAACTTTAATTCTGACTACAACGATAACACTGGCCTATGTCAGTACTGAGGAAAAGTATTTGCGTTTTCTAACATGTAACAGCAGCCACGTTACAAGCTATCTAATCCAAATTGGGAGGGGAAAAAGTGGAATAGCAGGAATAGCTTTGTCTATTGACAACTCTCTTTCCCTGAGTCTGCAGGTCAGAAAAACCCCCCAAACTCAGACCTAAACTGAAAGAGCAGCTGGGCAGGACTGGGACAGTGACACATTAATATTTGATTACTGATGATCTGAAAGCTCCCTTCCAACCTAGACGATTCTATGATTAAGCAGAATAACCTTCTCTTCATCAAAGTAGGTCAGAATACAACACACCTAATTCAAATGAAGAAACACAAGCAACTCATGTGTGTTTCATCTAAAGCTCACCTAATGAGGCGAGAAAAGGTTTTTAAAGTATATAAGAGAAGAGACAGCCAAACCAGACAATGGCAACAGTACTGCATCTATTCTAAGCAAGATACAGTAAAATAAAAAACTCCAAACCATCCTCTAACACTTTTCTCCAGTCCCTTTGGTGACCCTAGAGAGAAGCAGGGAATCCGCAGGAGGCAGGTGGGTGTCCCAGGGCTCAGGGAGCAGCACTGCACCCAGGGTCCCAGGCAGCCCCCGAGCACCAGGCTGGCCCTGCAGCACCTCAGCCCTCGGGACCCCCCAGCCACAGCCACGGAGAGGAGATGCCGTTCCTTTTGCTCCAATGTACCACCTCACCTAACCCTGGGGCTGTAAAACATGCCGCTTCTGCTGTTGTTCCACAGCAATAATTTCTTTTTCACAGAATGGCGGGGGTTGGAAGGGCCCTCTGGAGATCATCTCGTCCAACCCCCCTGCCAGAGCAGGGTCACCCAGAGCAGGTGGCACAGGAACGCCTCCAGGCGGGTTTGGAATGTCTGCAGAGACGGAGACTCCACCACCTCTCTGGGCAGCCTGTGCCAGGGCTCTGCCACCCTCACAGCAAAGAAGTTCCTCCTCGTGTTTAGGTGGAACTTCCTATGCTCAAGTTTGTGCCTGTTACCCCCTGTCCTGTCCCCGGGCACCACTGAAAAGAGCCTGGCCCCATCCTCCTGACACCCACCCTTTCAGTATTTATAAGCATTGATAAGATCCCCCCTCAGTTGTCTTTTTTCCAGACCAAAAAGACCCAAATGCCTCAGCCTTTCTTCATAAGAGAGGTGTTCCAGTCCCCTCATCATCTCGGTAGCCCTTTGCTGCACCCTCTCCAGCAGTTCCCTGTCCCTCTTGAACTGGGCGGCCCAGAACTGGACACAGCACTCCAGGTGCAGCCTCACCAAGGCAGAGTAGAGGGGAAGGATGACCTCCCTTGACATGCTTGCCTATACAAGTGATGCCACCTACACTCCTGGCTGCATTTTGGATGCTATAAACTATGCCTCTGCCCTGTAAGAAGAGGAGGAACTAGTTGAGATACCATTGAGCACCTGACCTGCTCCAAGATCTGAACTGTCCCAGAGAAAGACAACCTGTTCCCCACCGTGTGGGAGCGCAGAGGGGCTGCAGGAGCCCTTCCTCCCCTTAGTGGGAGCGGGCAGCACGGCTGGGGGACATCTGGGACACAGCCGGACACGCTGACCCGGCCACCTCCACCGCTCCCCACATCCCCGATGCCACTTTTGCTTCTCTATCTCCGCGGCTGCAGCCCTTGCCCCACGGCTTTCCAGGACCTGCGCATCACCTCTGCCTCGCGACGGCTTGCCACGGCTCACTCCCACGCTGCCCTTCCCTAGGAAGGGACCCAACTTCTCCAGGCAGCCTGCCATTTTAGGGTGTTTTTCTAACTTTACCATGGGCTAGATTTCTTGTTCTCCACTCATGCAAAGCCCCCTCTGCTTTGCAGCCACAATTTAATTTCCTTCTGATGGCTGATTTTCCCATGTTTGTATTTTATTCCGTGCCCCGTAGCTAATGAATGTTGCTCTAGCTGCGATCTGGCAGAGCACACGCCGCCTGGCAAGCGTCCCCCTCCTCCCTGATGTATTTATTTCTTGATTTCCCGGGGACACAGTGCGGCATTGTAACAGCCGGTGCTTTCGCTTAGGTGGAGTTTACACAACCAAGCGCGAGGGTACAGGGCATCGCAAGTGAATTCTCTTTTGTACCTGGGTGCCATAGCTCTGGTAGCTAATCGCACCCTACGGCGGAGGCACAACTCGCAGTGGCACATGAAAAAGCGAGCAGAACAGCTTGCCGAGCTCGCCGTCGCAGGTAGATGAGGCTCCTGCATCTCCTGACTTTTTCCTCAACAAGCCTCAGCAGCAAGCTTTAATTCAGCAACTCAAAATTGTGTTTCTGTCTCATATCAGAGGAAAAAAAAAATAATTCAGAGAAGCTACACCTGTGGCATTAACTATCTCACAACCAGACAACTACATTTCAGTCAGGGGTCACGCCAAACCACTGGAGAGGTATCGAGTTCATCTGCGCAGATTAATGGAGAATAATCTTCCATCTTTGCTGGCTCGCCAGCCACTGGGGGCTCGGCTTTCAGGATTGTTACTGAGAAGACCAGCAAATTAAAATCGACAGAGTGAGGGAATCAGGATGCCTTCCTTTTTCCCCATTGGTACATGAGTTCACCTAAACCAAACGACTTTTGCCCTGTGAAAAGCGGACATCATAACAATTCCTTCTGAAGAGCAACCTCTAGGTATATACTCCGCATTAAAGGGCTTAAAGGACAAGAGCATTTTAGAATTGCCCTACATATATTCAAAATTATGACTAGGCTCCATGTGAAGAAAACTACAAAATTAACATCCAAAGTATTTGCACTGTATTAATGGTCTATTGTTGGTGTTCCTTCTGACAAGACCTTCTGTTGCTTCCCTTCCCTTTGCAGGCTGGAATCATTCCCGTTTCCACCACTTCACTGCTCGGTGCTGTCACGTTCCAGTGGCTCCAAGTTACTGGAAGCCTTGCAAGAGATCACGACTGCACAGTCAAGGTGTCAGAGAAGATATAATGGCATCATTCTGGCCCATCCTTTTGGAGAAACGTCCTTTTAATCTCCTTTTCCCTGACCTTACACTCCACTTTTTTTCCTTCTTCACTGACAAGCTTCCCTCTTCCGTCATGCAGGGAGCGACAGGACGCAATTCCGAAATTCTTGTTTGGTTTTAGTTCAGTTCATAGAATCATAGGGTCGGAAGGGACCTCTGGAGATCATCTCATCCAACCCCCTGCCAGAGCAGGGTCACCCAGAGCAGGTGGCACAGGAACGCGTCCAGGTGGGGTTTGGAATGTCTCCAGAGACGGAGACTCCACCACCTCTCTGGGCAGCCTGTGCCAGGGCTCTGCCACCCTCACAGCAAAGAAGTTCCTCCTCATGTTTAAGTGGAACTTCCTATGCTCAAGTTTGTGCCCGTTACCTCTTGTCCTGTCCCCGGGCACCACTGAGAAGAGCCTGGCCCCATCCTCCTGACACCCACCCTTTCAGTATTGATAAGTGTTGATAAGATCCCCCCTCAGCCGTCTTTTTTCCAGACTGAAGAGGCCCAAATCCCTCAGCCTTTCTTCATAAGAAAGGTGTTCCAGTCCCCTCAGCATCTTGGTAGCCCTTTGCTGCACCCTCTCCAGCAGTTCCCTGTCCCTCTGGAACCGGGGAGCCCAGAACTGGATGCAGCGCTCCAGGTGGGTTTCTCATCACGTAGACCCCGCTCGCTGTGATACTGCATACAACAAATGCCTGCACAGCCAGCGGTTCCAAACATCCAACACGCAGCAGGCTGATCTGGCAACGCGTTAACAGTGAAATGCAGGAAAACGATTCATAACAGAATGTTCCCTTTCGGATATTTAGTTTTAGACGAGTAAAACCCTCAAGAGACATTTCTCGGACTGTACAGCGAAACACCCCGTCACACTCTTCATTTCCTGACTCATCACCTGTTTTCTTTACGTGTTGCCCCAGCCTCTTCTGCCACCCCAAACGTATTTTTTCCTTCAAATACGATATCCACTGAGTCAGGCTTTCTGCAGAAAAGCTTGCACAATGGAAGGGAGGACTCAGACAGGACCTGGCAAATCTGGCCTTTGGCACACTCCCCAACAGCACGCTGCGTGAGATCTTTGGGAGAGAGAAACTTATTTCCTTTTGTGTCTGGAAGGGCATTAATTGCCACTATGTAAAGGACAATACATCATCTGTAGGACAGATGACACCTCTTCTCCCCTGAGGTAGGAACAGTGCGCTCATTCTGCACTCAGCGTCCAGAAGAAGGAGATCACCAACGCAACTCTAAGATACACCACGAGTAACTCAATAATAAGTAATGTTAATTGACAAATAAACTACACCAAACGAGCGATAAAAAGTTAGATTTCAAGACTACAGAAGCAGAACATTGTCTCTGTATAAAATACACTGAAAAGTTTTTCCCCCACTGTCCCTTTCACCTTTCCAACTCTTTACCTAATGCCATCAGGATTTCATTTGCCTGCTTCGACTTTCTCCTGTGTTTAATTATTTTTCTTTACTCAGCAAATCCTTGGAAAGGCCGAGTGTCGTTTATTTATGTATTTATTTCAACTACTTACCTCATCCCACTCCAGAAGGTAGCTGGTGATTTTTGAACCATTATCAACGGGTGCCTACGGACAAAAACAAACAAAAGGTGATGTGGGGGAACAGAGAAAACTAATTCCCCCCCCAGGCCAATGACTACGGTTGGAAGTGAAACCAAAGCTGGGGTTTGCACATAGCTTGGCAACCTCTTAACGAATACCGAGAAGAAGCTGGACGTAATGAAACACACACATTTCAAAAGTCAAGTCGGTGCACGGGGAGGGATTTGTCAGAGCACAGCAAGTTCAAGTCCCTTACTGAAAAATGACCGTCTCCGCTTTCAATTATTTTCAGCGGTTACGCTCACTGTCAGTAAAGCGTATTTTTCACGGCTTTCTCGCCCGATCCAAGCGTTAACCTACCTTCCATTGTAAGGTTAAGGAGCTTTTGGTCCTGTGCGAGGGTTTGGGTGGGAAGGGACACTCTGGTGCTGAGCTGTGAGTGGTGAAGCTTACTGGCTCCGAGCAGGATCCCTTGACTGAGTTGTACATTGCATATACCCTGGAAACAACATCCAAACGGGATATACATTTGCTGACGGTTCGAGATGAGACAGCACTGCCTCAGCCACAGTATTGGCATCCCCGATGCCATCCACCAATGACAGATTTCTCACAGACCAGTGGCTACCATTATTCTACTTCACTTGATAACAAGTACGCAAAAAAAATTCACAGCAGAAAGGGAATATGACAATGCTTTGTGCAAACGCTCCCACAGACCACTAGTTATCGTCTTTTCCTTCCACCATTTCCTTGCCTATTGCCGGACTTTCACGCACCGTGCTAAAATCCTCTTTGCAATACAACAGAAAACATGAACTCCTGAGAAAAAGGTATAAAATTTAATGCCGGCTTTACACTTGATTCACGTGTACCATGTTGAGTGGTGGCAACTGCTGGTCTCCTTCCATGGGTACAAGCTTCGCCTCCATAGCTCAGGTGTCAACGTAGTGGACCTCCACGAATTAGACCCAACACAGCTCAGGAACATTGCTCTGATAAAACTAAAAATCTTCAAAGCAAATTTGATTTCAGGGAAATCCTCCATCTAGCAAGCCAGAGGGGGATATACAATGCCAAATCATGTGGGAAAGCAAATACAATACCGCTGAGCACTTCCTCACGGAGTGCTTTTCTCTGAAAAATTAATGATGTTATTTTTTCCTTTCACGTTTTCCACGCAGCAAAAGAAAAGTGCAAATTGGAAGTTTTCTACTCAAAAAACCCCCCCCTGTTCAAACCATGACCAGACGATGACCTCGGAGCTGGCTGTAGCTATTGTGCACTTGAATGCAGAGTTTAAGAAAGGGCAATTTCTAATTTTGTTTTCAGCAGATAAGAGTAATTTACATACAATGACCACCTACGTAGAATCAAACCTTTCGGGGGAGGTTCACCAGAACTGCTATAGCACTGCTTCGCCCATCACCTGTTATAGCAGTCAGGAGTGAAAAGAAATGCAATTAATTAATTGAGACTGCGTCTAGCAGACGGTTTGTCCGTGTGCCGGGAATTAGCGTGGCCAAGCACCAAAGACACCACCATCGGGGAATACAACCATGTGAAAATGAGCTTAACGAGCATCTTCTGCACGTCCCCGAAACACCGAGCACAGGCATCTCTGAAGGTACCAAAACACCAAATATTGAAGAAACGCAGGGGGTAGGTCTGGAGGGACCCAGGTTGCTGTGGGCAAGGCAGGAGCAAGCGCCAGCAGCTTCTCGGTGCGGAGACGAAGCCCTGAGGGATGCTGCCAAGGTGAAGGAGACCCAAGGCGATCTGCCGACTAACTGCTGGCCCCAGAAATTTCTTTACCTAACAGATTTATTTCCTCACAGGCGTTAATACATAACGCAGTTTCAGTGAAGAAAAAAAAAAAAAATTGTTGTGGAAAGCAAAGAGCCGGCCTTTTCAGCGTCAGTTCCCTGCACTACAAATGCACATTGCTGCTTTTTAAGACCGACTTTTATATTTGGCAGTCACTTCTTTTTCAACAGAAGCTATTGCTAAGCGCTCACAGACAATTTCTAATTTGGCAGACCCGCAGGAAGGCAGAGGGAGCTGGAGGGAGGGAGAAAGAAGTCGGCCAGGACACGGGGCAAATACCTGCAACGCCCCTGAAAATGGCACAAGATCTCAACGCCCCGCTGCTGTTTGAAGCCGGCTTTAGAAGCAACGCTCCATTGCGTTCAGCAGGAAGCTCAGCAGGTGTTTTACAGCCTTCTCCTCCTCCCTCCCATCCATTTGCCACGAGGGCTGGGACTGCTGCCCAACCTGGGAGACCACATCTGTGACTTCGAATCATAGAATGTGTTGGGTTGGAAGGGACCTTTAAAGGCCGTCTAGTCCCACCCCCCTGCAGTAGCAGGGACATCTTCAACTAGATCAGGTTGCTCAGAGCCTCATCCAGCCTGGCCTTGAATGTCTCCAGGGATGGGGCCTCCACCCCCTCTCTGGGCAACCTGGGCCAGTGTCTCACCACCCTCGGTGTAAAGAACTTCTTCCTCATGTCTCATCTAAACCTGCCCTGCTCTGGTTTAAACCATTGCCCCTCGTCCTATCCCTACATGCCCTTGCAAACAGTCCCTCCCCAGCTTTCCTGTAGTCCCCTTTAGGGACTGGAAGGCCACTCTAAGGTCTCCCCGGAGCCTTCTCTTCTCCAGGCTGAACGCCCCCAGCTCTCTCAGCCTGTCCTCACAGCAGAGGGGCTCCAGCCCTCCCAGCATCTTCGTGGCCCTCCTTATTTACAAGAAGTTACTTCTGCTGTTGTACTTCTATTTGAAAAGTTCCTTTTAGGGCTCCAGTAGAAAGTATCCTTTAAAAAAAAAAAACCGCCACCGTCTATAGCATTAGAGCAAAGCCAGACACATTTTGGTGCTGGGTCATTTTTAAAGCTCAAAAGCAAAGCGTTTGTTCTTTCAAGTTTAACAAACAGTAGCAGCCTTGATGTGAAAAAGCACGCCAAACCTAGCCCTCGTCTGGAAAAACAGAAGGAAACAATAGACAGGAGTGAAAGGATTTATTTTTTTCTAAAAAGGATATTGAGCGTAAAGTGAACAGGATGTGAATTTGCAGCCTCGGTTCATAAGCAAAGTCTTTAAAAAAAATGCAATGCGAGCAGATAACACCCACAGACGGGGTTTAAAACATCAGGGAGCAGAACGGAGAACGTGTTAATAGTTAATAAATGCGTAAAACACGTTTTTAGAATCAAAAAGAAATACGCTCTGAAAATACCCAGACAGGCCAGTGTGAATTCATATTTTTTTTTAAATAAATGCTGATATTACTATGGTCAGATGGACCTGTAATCAGCAGGTTTACGACACGCAGAAGGAGCGTTTATGAAGAAAGAGTGCTGGAGAACTTTCAGCGCAACCACACCTGTGCTACAATAACTGAAGAAAGTTGCTTGAGCCAAATTTTTAAGAAGCTTGAGGTATCCGGCTTTTATACACAAGCACTTTCAGGCCTATTTTTTTAATACATATTTTTTAATATATATATATAAAATATATATATTAAATATATATATATATATATATAAAAGAATAGATATGTAGGTGTCTTTTTTCCTCTTACTATAGCGCTGGCAACAAGACAGAAAACATACTGTTCAAAAAGCACTCTCATAACTTAAAGTCCATGATAAAAATCTGCCGGGAAATATTTAGAAGCCACTGAAAAAACACCTACAGAGGTGACCATGACATTTTTGAGCTACAACATACAGTTAGATAAAAAAAACTTTCACGTTTACTCTCATATAATTGAAGGGTTTATATTTAAGCGAGGTTCACAGCCACACTTAACTCACCTGACGTGATAATCTGTTGCTGGCCTAAGGTCTTTCAGGTTATATTCTAATTCTTCTCCGCTGCAGGAAAAAAAAAAGCCCCAAACCAACAAATGAGTGAATTATGAAAAGCAATATGACACTTAGCACTGCCAGTGACTTTCCGGTGACTAGCGGCGCCCTCGTGTTACGATTTGAAAGAAGAAAAAAAACCAAACCATCCCACCACAGAAAACCAGTAGGAAACAACACACCAACAACTTGTCAACGTACTTCATGGTTCTTGAAAACTTCATAAAGCTCCGTATACATAACAGAAAAGTAGTTATCATCCCAATTTATATGGTAATTAGCTACACAGCTTTATTTCAATGCTATCCTTACATTTTGTTGATATTTGCATAAAACTCAAAAGTGTTTTTCAACCCTCCCAGAGATGAAAGGAGAAGAATTGATACGTTACATCTGTACTTTCTGCATGTTCCCTATTTCAAAATACTTTATAAAAACTGAGCATCATTGAACTGAGTGTCATTTTCAGAGGAAAAATTGCAGTTTCTTGCACAAACGTTTCGCTTATTTGCTTTCTCGTCCAGAACCGCGTTCTCTGTGAGGACGACGACAAGGAGACGTTAAATTAATGCCCGAACAGCTGGACCCGGATCTCTTTCAATACCAAGAGAAGTAAAAGCACAGTATTTCAGACATTTTTAGGAAAAAACCAACATATAATCTATTCATTTCAAATGGAGCCAACAGAGTTAGGGCTATTCTTTTTCCTTCTGGTTTGTTTGCTGGTAAATGAACACTAGGCTCAGTCACGTGTTGCCAGTTCGGTGAAGATTAAGGTACGGGTCAGTGCTTATTAAGTAATAGCCACCTCATGTAAGTGCTTAGCTTACTCATGATTCTATTAAAATACGGGAAACAAGAAAATTCTCAGTTTAGCATAGAGAAATATTTCATATCTAGCTGGACAAATACAGGGAGACAGCTCAAAATCAAAAGAACAAAATCAAGCAGAAAGCGCACGCCTGCTGGGCTGCCAGAAATCCACTAAAAACCTTTTTTTTTTTTTTTCCCCTTAATAGTCCAATGCTCTGCAAATTCAGCTTTTTTCCCCTCTGAAATGAGCGCGCCTCCTTGCAAAGACAAAGTATTCGACGTAATTGCAGGCTCGGTTTCGCCTGTAGTAATAAGGATCCGCGCTGCTCGTGCCGGAGCGTACCACACGAAGCTAACGGCCGTACTCGGGCCAGCGGCGGGAGGCAGATTCCTACTCGCCGCTTTAAAACAGATGCACAGCATTTCACAACCGGGAGAAAATGTGCAGCCATCACCCCAGCAAGCACAACAAGTACTAGGAAAGCGTTCTTCCCCTTTTAAGAGCTCCGCGGCACACGTTAACCTACAGAGATGCTCGGGCTGGCTCACAAACAGCTAGTGTAAATACCAGAAAAAAAAAAAAAAAAAAAACTTAGAAAAAAAAAATTAACCAGGCAGCATTCCCTGCTTAATACGCTCTTTTTATATTAGCCAAGACAGTTCACGTGGACCTGCCTTTAGCATAGCAGGAGGAATACCCTAATTCACAGGACGTTTTGAGAAAGGAGATAGTTTGATCTCAAGAGGTAATTCCATAAATGCTGTACCACCTGGAGTCTATTTAATGAGATTTGGGAAGGATTAGCTATTGCACAACAGCCGAGGTCACATCGCAAAATTTTCTATCCTCAACGTCATTAGCAGGGAAAAAGAAAGGCACAGGACCATATGTACTTGATCACAGACTGAGCTCAGAGGATCTCTGGAAGGAGAGAGAGAGAAATCCCTCAGAATTTTTACTGAAGACTGCTGAGGGCCAAGAATTCGGGTTTTTCTGGGGAGGCTATAGAGCCTACTGATTGGCATGCTCCCTCCTCTGCTCCTCTAAGACACTAGGAAGCAGTAAAGCCCTCAAATTTTTGCTCCTTAGCTCAAAAAGCAAGCTTTACTGCTCTTCATTCTGCGAGTCCGCACAAACACAGCCCATTAGGAAGGCAGCCATCCTGCCTGCGTGGTATACTCCAGAGGTTTTGACATTTAGCCTAAGAGGGAAAAGTAACCTTTTCATCTGCAATGGGAGAGACGGCATCGTATGCAGGATCTGCCCCGTGCAGGTGGGAAGGGATGGCAGTTGGGGACCTGGTGACATGCACTCGACAAGGTCCCCACAGGCTCCTCCAGCCAGGGGGGGGCTGATGGGGCAGCGAGGCAGCAATTACAGGGCGTCCAAAGGAGCCTTTTTTTTCTGCCACTGCCAGACGTGCCAAAATACACCCTGAAAAACTCGGAGAATTCATTCCTAACAAAACCACAAGTGTAAAAATGACGCTGTGATTACCTGTAAATTATCTTGTATTTTCCATCCCTCCCTTTATCCGATAAGGCAACCTCGTAGGTACAGGTGTAAGGCAAACCGTTGTTGTGTCTGTCTGCATTTAGAAGGCCGGTGGGAGGTGACCAGGAAAGTAAAACTGTTCTTGCTTGAATATTCGTAACCTATAAAAGAAACAGCAGTTACTCTGAATTCCGAGAAAAACACTGTTCTCCAAGCATTTGCCTGTTGCTTGCATCTTCGCAATCGGTTTCTTGTAAAAAGGAAATTTCAGAGCTAGAGGTGAAAAGGGTCAGAAACGGTCATCGACAACAGAAACCAAAATACAGATTTATGGCATGAGCTAATCCCTAACAGATGCGGAACACGGAGAGGTGTCCCCCGGCAGCGAGCTGGCTCGTCACTGTCTGAGCATCCACCAAAGGACGCCTCGCACCATTCCGCGGGTACCTGCTGCCGTGGCCATTGCCAGAAGGCAAGCAGAAGTGGAACAAAGACTCTATTCTATACATTGTTTTGTAAATAATTATTTTTCTAAAGCTTTTGTTAGGCAGGTTCTCCAATAAAAACTCTGACGGCTTTTTCAGTCATCCCGTTCCTTCTTGTAATTTGAAACTGCAATAATTCAACTGCAAGTAAGTAAAAAAAAAAAAACCCCAAAAAACCCAAACCAATTCAGTCTGCAAGGTTGCGCTGACTCAATAGCATAAGGGGGGGGGGGGGAAATCACAACAGAAGTCCCACTTGCCAATTAAAAATTACATTGCAAATCAATGACTTCGTGCCTGCACGTGTGATCTGTAGTCACCCCGGGGTGCGACGCCTCCATGGCAAAGGGGTGAGGATTCTCTTTTCATAAAACACAGAAAAAATACCTCAAACCCCTGCATCAAAACAATTTTCTCATCCCACCAGTGCAGCCGTACTCTTCTGGAACCACAGGTCCACGCAACCCTAGACTGCCCGCGCTTACAGAACCAGCAGCACCTTTCTCACCTGCCTCTGGCAGGGGACCGGCGGCAGCATCCATCACCGGCACGTACCCAACAGCAGCTTCCCAGAGAGCAAGCCAAGAGAGAAGAAGAAAAAAAAAAAAATCCCCCCAAATCAGTGTCTTAAAAGAAAAAGAAATAAAACAACCTAATATTTGCACTGGCTATTCTTGGAAAAACAGCACAGCGTTTTTATGCACGCCTTCTGAAAAAAGCCCAGGGAAGCCTCAAAGCCTCCACAGACACAAACTCTTTTCATAAAGGAAACGTCGTTTTTCTTTCTTAACAGTAGCAAAAAGGTAAAGAATATTTCTGTTTTAGCTAGCCCCATGAGGAGGAATCAAAGCATGAGGTGTTATAGTCTTTCTTCATTTCTCCTACGCATCACGTTTCACCGGTTCTATCATTTTACCAGATTTTTTCCAACAGACGGAGCGAACGGTTGTTATTTCAGGAGGTGTAAGACGAATGATGCAGGTGCTCAGTTACACATTTCCTACGCTTTTCTTGAGACAATTGAAACACCTTACCCATAAATGATTTGCTAATGAAATATTAGCGATCAGCTTTCGGGGGCTGCCTGCTTACAAATCCGGCTTCTGGGCGTCTTTACGTAAAGGAGAAGATTGAACTTCTCACGTGAAAACACCCTGCTTCCGCTGAAGAGCACTGCAACTGTTGTGTGCGATACCCGTATATCAAGCCGATTCTTTCTGAGCAAGTCATAAATCCGTTTTTAACGGCCCGACAAGTAGGCGACCCCACGAAACGCCTCATCTTAACCTAAGCACCGTGCTCCCAGAAGTTCGAGATTTTCATTTATAGCGGCACACTCAAGTCTTGCCAAAAAGAAAACCTCTGTTCCACCTAATGCGAAAAACAAGTTGTAAGGCAAGAAGCTTTAAGTAGCACCAAGCCTTTTTTTTTTTTTTTTTTTTTGGTAAAAAATACGAACACGCAAATTCTCGTACGAATTTTCAAGGGATTTCTTGCTCTAGTCACATTTTTTTGATGCTATGAAATCGATGTTTGCTTCCAAAGCTTGGACCAGTGATCTAATCTACTGGATTAGATCGTTTATAAGAATCTTGAAGGACTGAAATAAGACAAATAAGTTCAATTTTTGAGATATACACCCACATGTACGTGAATGCAATTGTGACAAAGATGTTTAGAGCTAAAAGTCTGTATTTTAAATAATATTTTGATCAGAAAACCGGGGAGTATGATCCAAATGGACATTTTTTTTTTTTTTAACATACATTACTACTATGCCAGCTCAGCCCATCAACACGCAGTTTCTTTTAGTATGGAAATATGCTTGCATAATTGTTTTTCATAAATTCAGCCAGACTTGGAGCTGGAGGCACGATATCCTGCCAATGTTCTATCGAAATGTTTTTCTCTCCGACTACTCCCCAGGACACACGTATATATTCTGCATACGGCAAAAACTCTGGCCTTTCGTGAACTTTAGCAATCTGTGAAAAGTTAGGTCTTTCGTAAAATAAGAGAAAGTATCTTACGGACTAACCGCTAGAAACTGTTCGGGGTATTTTTCTGAAGCCAGCGGGCAGACTCTTCCACACCGAGGAGAAGAGTCCAAGTTGCTCGGCTGCTCCAGCCGCACCATGAACTTCTCAGCGGTGCAGCGCTGGGAGAGGGGCTGCCCTGCCCTGGGGGTGTCACGCACGCCGTAACCGCCGCTGCGGCTTTCAGAATAAACACCAGAAATCCTTAAATACAATTCGTGGCTGCACCCAGTACACCCGGCAAGCGCAGCAAAGCAAGCGAGGGGTCACCGCATGATAAAGTCGGCAAAGGCGAGGGCACGGACTCCCTGGGTACGGAAAGCAGAACGGCACCGTGCACGTCAGCGCGAGCACCGCGACCGGATTTATTTGTACGGCGAGAGATAAACCTATCTGCGACTCGCTCACTCGATACCATATCACCTTTACCAGCCAAAGGCGTATCTCTCTGACGTCTGATTTAACAGCCAAAGCCACCACTTGACTGCACCGAGGAGCTCCTGCCCGGAGCAGGAAGCACCAGCTTTGCTGTGAAAGAGGGTAAATTAACAAAATGGGATTATGATATGCTCAGTAGCTTTAACTCCAACTTTTCTCACTTACACCAAGGCAAACCGGCACCTTTCCACAGATACCGAGCAGCTGAGCAGATCCGGACCAGCTCTTTTCCATGCTGCAAGGAACAGCACAGCTAACGTCCCGGTGGTGGCCTTAATGTCACTACTGAAATTGCAGACATAAACACTTAGCTGTAAGTAAAAAAAACCAACAAACCGGTTTATTGTTCATTAATGGTGCGCTAATTCCATCTGACAAAGATATAAGCAGCCAGAGCATCTCTTCACAGGCTGGGCAGGTAAATCTTTGCGCTGCTTTCTACTTACCCCAGCCTGTCTCATCCGTCCCCAAAATTGCCGTGCTCGCTTTGAACAGGACCCGCCTGGCCTTTTAGCCCAGACCTAACAAAAGATTCTCCCACAAGGCGTTTTGTATGGCCGGTGAAAGGCACAGTTAATTAGTTTCTGAAAACTTCTCCGTTTACACAGTGAACGCCTGCTTTCCGCGCTATCAAAACGCGGCGGTGTAAATAATTATTTTATAAAAGCCCCTGGGAAAGAATCCCAACTCCTGCACTACTTTAATAAGGTTACAAGACCGATGAATATCGGTCCTTCCCGTCTTTCAGGTAACGAACAATGTTTCTGTACAACTTTCATTATCTTTCAAATTCCGGGTTAGCGTTCACAGGCATCGTGTGGTCCGGGGTCTCATTGTATGTGTGAGAAACTCCACCGCCAGCAACATTCATTTACTCCCTCGAGGGCAACGCTTGAAAGACCTGGGGTCAAATGAATTCACGGTTATTACCGGGCCCAGATTTCGCTTTTAAACTGTGGCTCGAATCCTGCAATTTTAGGCAAAAAATCCCGACGATTAAATATGAGTTTTGCCGCAGAGCAGGTCAGCGGGAGCAGGCTGCCTTTTGGAAAGTCCAACGCGTGTCTGAGGTCCGACTCGGTGGACCCGCGGCGTTTGCCCGCGGGAGGTGACATCCCTCGAGCCCCTCGGCAGCCCCCGCCACTTCGGAAACTCAGAATCAAGTTTCCCTTTCCCTCCTCGAGGTATTTGCTTTAGAGAATTGCTTACTTTGTCTGCGATAATGTGAATTAGAAATATGTTTCCGTCTAAATAAAAACATGGAGGGGAAAAAGAGCAAAAAAGCTTTTTTTAACATTTTTGCTGTCAAAAGGACGAAACTACAATTACACTTACAGTTTGGGTGCACGTCTCTCAAACAGATAACAATATCTAATATTATAGAACCACAGAATGGTTTGGGTGGGAAGGGACCTTAAAGCCCACCCAGTCCCACCCCCTGCCCTGGGCAGGGACACCTCCCACCAGCCCAGGTTGCTCCAAGCCCCGTCCAGCCTGGCCTTAAACCCCTCCAGGGATGGGGCAGCCGCAGCTTCTCTGGGCAACCTGGGCCAGTGCAAACAAATCAAAACCAGACTTTTTAAAAAATGTTTAGTTTAAAAAAAAATGTGTATGTTTTATACTCAGAAAGGCGAGAGAGACTTTGTCACAGAGCGGTGCCTGGATGAGGTGGATTAAGGACGGCTCCGAGCGATGCCAGGGCTGCGGAGCCTCCGGCAGGAGCTGCTCAGAGGGTTCAACCCTTCCGACGGCGGAGAGACCTGCTCCCTCGGACACATCAGGACTCCAGACACAGCATCACTCCCTTTGCCACTGACTTACTGCTCTGTGCTCTTTCGTTTTAATGTGTCATTTCTTTCTACGCAGTTGTTTTTCTATAGATCATTTTCATTTATATATGCATAAGGCTCACCAAGAAAAATGAGCCAGCTGACTATTTATGCACAACATGATATATTTCTATCAGATATAATCACACATAATCATTCATAGCAATTAATGGTTTGGGAGACTCCTATGAGTTTAATTACTCACAAATGTCAAAGTTAGAGAGAATAATAGAAAATCCCCAGCATCTTCTCATTAAATGTCATTATTATGGAACTAGCATTTGTCATGGTTTAGATTTCTATTTCCAAAAAAGATTCCTATTTTTTAAATGACTCAAGGAAAATTATTTTTGTCTATTTTTAGTTTTTTGCTCCCCTCATCTTTAAACGCTCTGGTTACCATAAATCTAAATTGTACAGAGCTCAGAATCCTGCAAACTACTCAAATAACTTCTCACCTCTATAGATAGAAGTATGACGTGACACATTTTTCATGTGAGCTCTCCAGATCTTTGTGAAAGCATCTAGCTGTGGCATTTTATCAGAGGAGTGACACGCAGGTAGTCCTCAACACAAAAAACAGTGACTCAGTAAAATAAACCAGCCTAATTCTGTGCTAAGCGCACCTTCTTCCTCTCTCATCTCCCAGAAACTCATCTCTCAAGTCTTCAGCTTAGTCTTGTCACTTGTTTCTACATGAAATAAAGGAACTTTCCTTCTTGCGAACCGAAGCTGGGGCTGCAGCCCCCTGGTATGTATCGTCTCGGCAGGTCTGGTTTAGATTCTGGCCGCCTTTGAACCCGCTCTTGTAGATGCCCCCACAGTAGGATCCGACACCTACCGACCGAGCACCCTCTTGCATTTATTCAGAACAAAAGCATCTGAGAGAACAGAGCCTAAGAATAAATCTCAGCCTGTGCTCGCGCCTGAGCTCTGCCACTGCTGCACCCCAGGAAGAGCCGCCCCTCCAGCTCCCACGGCAGAACTGCTTCACGTCAGCCCCTACCAGCTACTATCCGACCCAGCCTGTAGACGAGCTTCCCAACCACTATTTTTCTTTATTTGCTTATTTCTTTACGAGCTTACAACCGCATTTATCCATAACCTTACCTGACTGCGGTCACACCCAGCATTATGGTTATTTACGTGGTTATTTAATACCATGACAATCCACCTGCTTTTATGGCTCGGACAAATGTAAAATATAGTAATTGCCATTGAATAATAGAATTAGCTTAATTTAATCTTGATTACAGACATAAATTGCTCGTGACAAATAAAATTAAACCCAGGGGAGAGGAGGTAGGAGCTGTGTAAATCACCCCAGTGCGCTGGGCTCCCCATCGCAGTATGCGTACTGGGAGTCATCCTCCGGAAACAGGCGACTGGTGCGATCCTTGCAGTCGGCAGAGCCCACAAACACCCACGAGCACAAAAAATGCTTCAAATTTATACCCCGACAAAACGAGTTAGATATACACAGCGAGAACCATCTACTAAGGAAAAAAAATCAGAACTCACCAGTATGTCGTGACACAATCTACTTACCTCATTTGCTATTTTTTTTTGTGCATGTGTGTATGGTAATTTCAGTAATTTGGGATCACATACCTGTGGTTTCTCCATTCCAGAAAGAATGTCTTGAACCCTTTTGGTTTCTGAATCGAATTCTGTAAAACAGAGAATGTGGAAATAGGAAGAAAAATAAATAACTGAAATTAAAAATGTCAGCTACGTCAATAATTCTTCAGGAATTTGTAAATGGGAGCGAGAAACACGTTACCTGCACACGAGCATCAGACATTTTGCTCTTGTGAATTTAAGGTATGCGGTTACATGCATCAGTATTAAAGTATTATAAAAGAGAAAAAGGAGGGAATGAAAATTCCAGTAATTGCATATATTCAGGTAGGTGGGATTATCTGTAGAGGTGTCCTCCACAAACAACGCTATTAATTGGGATTTGCTTTCGCAGGGCAAAACCATCCTATTTTCAAAGCTTGGCTGCGGAAGAGGCCCAGGGGTTTCTACAGCTCAATTACTGACGAACCCAATCCTGGTTTTTGTTAACCAAACACATCCTTACTCCATCAGCAGCCGAAGAGCTGGGCTACCTGCCTGCTCGCCCGAGCCCTGGGCTACCGGGGGGGATGAGCATCCTCGGGGAGGACGAGCATCCTTGCCCCGTGCGGGGAAAGCCCAGCCCAGCTACCCGTCCTCAAAACACTGTTACTGCGTAATGCTCAAAGCTCTTCTAACAGCCACCTCGCAACTACGGAGGTAATAAAGTCATGCCAGGCTAATTCGGATGCCTGACGAGCCGTAATCCATCCTCCCCCCCGCCAACCTCGCGCCTGCTACGGCAGCTCTTGCAGGGGCTACACACAGTTATCACTGGGCAGGGCACGAAATACTTCCCCTAAATTAGAGGGATTTAATTGAGCACAGAAAGTCCTGCGGAGGTGATAATCTGAGCAGTGGAATCAGCCTTTCCCCCACCCCAAAAAAAGTCTTGAGGTAAAACATCAGCTTAGAGTAATGAGGTGACACAAAGCAGCTTTATTCCTTTTGGACGGCAGCACGGAGAGGCCTCACTTTCCACTACAGTATTCTCTAATGGAAAACCAGGAACATATTTTTTCTGGGGCTTTTTTGCCGCCCACCCTCCCCCCCTTTTTTTTTTTCCCCTTTTTAAAAAAAAAGTTAATGTAAAAAGTTTGCTTGCCAAAGCAAAAGAACACATCGCACCTAAAGCAAAACGAGCAGGACCTCTTTCTAAAAAGGATAGAACTTTGGCATCGGAAGCAAAAACTACTAATGAAAAAGCGGTAAGATCAGATCAACAGCTTTCACAAATGATTCCCCCAAAGCCTGACCTACTTCTTGTAGCCCAAGAATGTGTCTTTATTTTTGTCTGTGACCTGCTTGAAAAATAAAAAAGTACATCATCTTTTTAAAAATTCCACGCGCTTGGCAGCCAAAAAATAGAATTGGCCGAACGCTGATGGCAGAACTCCAGTGTAAATGCCCTTCTCTCCCTACAAGAATGCACCTTGGGGTGGACTGGGAATGACAGAACTCCTGCTCCATGCATTCCCAGTTTCCTTTTAGCCTCAGCCACTTGGAAAAGAACGGAGTAGTAATAATTCAGGAGAAGAGGAGGATAGCATGATTGGTTTTTTCCATAGCAGATAACCCTTAGAGCGTATTATCAAGTGTATAAACCGGCAGCGTTTAGCCAGCGTAAGATAATACTGACTTGAAAACGACACAGACGGCCTAAAATGGCTACAGAAAAGGTTGAGATGCTGATCCAAGCGAAAATGTTGTTAAAGTCTGGGGTGTTTCAGAAGCCAGGGCTCCCTTCAGCATCGGTACAGAGGTAGGACTGCGCCACAAAAGCCGGGATCCAGGTCTGGAAACTGCGGAGGTCCCGTAGGCTTATCTCGAAGGGATGCTAATCAGAAGCAGCTTCTGCAGCTACAGAGTGTAACAAAAACGCTGCTACTATTTTATTGAAAGTTTATGGTTATTATGTCACCCCTAATTACAACCCCCAGAAGCTAAGCGTGAATCATTCTCAACCTTAAATCCCAAACATGTGGGCTGAATTTTCTTCCCTCTGTCTGCTTTCTAGCAAGGATGCTATCTCTGTCACAGCAGGCAGGAGAGGAAAATAAACCCCGAAGCCCCAAGAAATCTCACTTCCCCCTCCCGTGAAAAACGATCGCTTTGTACAGTGACTAAGTCCTCTGACCCTCGCAGGTCAGGGCTGGAGGTTCAAACTGTTCCAAATGCAGGAACTGACTTTAAGACCGAAGGGAGTTGGGTATACCCAGCAAATAAATAATTGGAAAAAAAAAAACCCCTACATTAGACTTCTCAATGAAAAGCCTACTAAAGAATTTTTTATATTAGTTCCCAAATATACGGCTTGTTCACCAGAAGGCTCTGAGCACCAGACACACCGTGGCTTTGAGTTATGAGGACACGTGGATATTTATGTGGACAACGTGGATATTTATGTCACCGAGAGTTTACACATAAACTGGAGGTGGAAGAAGAGAAATCGCCTTCAAAGACTTTGGAGAGCGGGAGAGAGGGGAACGGGACGCACACACAGACCAAAGGTGACAATGCGAGTGCCAAAAAATTAAGAACTGAATTTAAAGTTGATGAATAACACATGTACGAGCGGGCGTTGCATCACATTTTCTAAAGAACAAGCTGTATCAGACGCTGCGCGTGCGCTGACCGGTTCACGCGCCGAACCTCCCCAGCGTTCTCACCTGAGCCTGGGCAGGTACGAGCGACCACTTGGACACACGTGGCACACGCCCCCCGACCCCTCCAGGCGTGTAGAGCCCACGTACCCCATGTCACTGGTTTGCTAATCCCGTGAACCCTTTTACAAAAACGACAGCAGCGAAAGAAAACTCTTCGGTACGAAGCGTCCCTTCATCACAAGCTTCGAAATCACGGCACCATCTGGAAAGGACAGTGTGTGCCTTTGAGCCCCGCGCTGAATTCAAACCAAAAAAAACCCCATGAATAATAGGTAACGCCCCGTGAAAATAGAGAAAAACGTAAAATTCAAGACAGGGAGCAACAAATATCCACGAGTGATGCCTATAATAACATCAGAGAACAGCTCAGGTTGGAAGGGGACCTCAGGAGATGTCATCAAGCCCCAACCTCTGTCAAAGCTAGAAGAAGCCACAGTACGAAACTGCCCCATGGAAAAACTTGTTATAAAACTGAAGCTAATCTTTTTGGGAGAGAGAAAGCAGCTCACAGAATTGTCATCTTCTTACAGCATTTCAAATGCTTAGTTTCCCATTTCAAGAGCCATAAAAAAATTCTCAGGCTTCGATGGATGGCTGATCTCCTTTCACTAATAAACATAATTATTCACAGTCTCCTGAGCTAAGGAGAACGAGACCTGTCCTCGATCCCTCCCTCAATAGGAAGCTGGTCTTAGCTGCCAACCTCGCTCATAACACATTAAGTGTCGAGCTCAACATCTTTCTCCCAAGCCAAAAAAGTGCAGAATTCCTTCTGAAATAAAAATGATGGACAGGAAAAAAACATCTTATACACTCGACACTGATAATACAGAATTGGTGAAAAGCTTCTTTTACTTGCTCGTTATTATTACCCTATTACCCTGAATTATTACCTTATTGCGGCCTCTCAGTACTTAAAGGGGGTCTACAAGAATGAGGGGGACAACTTTTTATCAGGGCGTGTTGCAATAGGACAAGGGTTAATGGCTTCAAACTAAACCAGGGGAGATCTAGACTAGACATAAGGAAGACATTTTTCACACCGAGGGTGGTGAAACCCTGGCCCAGGTTGCCCAGAGAGGTGGCTGATGCCCCATCCCTGGAAACATTCCAGGTCAGGTTGGATGGGGCTCCCAGCAACCCGGTCTAGTTGAAGATGTCCCTGCACAGGGGGGTTGGACTAGATGACCTTTAAAGGTCCCTTCCAACCCAAACTATTCTATGATTATTGTTACTTATCAGCCAGTGAGGACTCTTCTACTAGATGAGTTCACTGGAGCATTTAGGGACGAGGAGCATGAGAATCTCACAGACATCACAGATGCAGCGGTGGAAAGGTGGGGAAGAACAGGAGGAAGGAAAGGGGAAGCCTTTATGTAAAACAGGAGACTAAAGTTCAGAAAAATTACCTACAACTGCTCGGGAAAGGTGATGGGTGGCTGGGCACGATCCACCTACTTGGCACTAACTGTCCTTGAATAACAGACAGCTGATTTCCTTTTAAATCTCTGTCCCTTCCTCAGCTAATTGAGCACCGAGTATCTGACAGAAAGACATCAAAGCTCTAGAGGTCACCCCCCCCGACACAAACACGTGCCGCTGTCCTCCTTTGCCATCAGGAACAGACGTTCAGTCACGTCAAGGAAGAGCCCAACTAACACTTCAGGTCGTTGTCCTGTTATAACTTTTCCTCTCAACATCTGTTCCCCGCATCTGCCATGGCAAAACTCTTCCTCCTAGGAGGAAGCTGGGGGTGGGGATGAATTCCTTGGGAATGCTCAATGGGTTCCTCCGAGGGACAGTCCAAAAAATCTGAGTTATCCCGTAGATCTCAGTATCTAAGTGATACGATGGCTGTCCCACGCTACAGCACTAGGTTCTCATTCCCAGGCTGCGGGTTACCGGGCTCCGACGGTTCAGAGTAACCTTTCGTAGCAGAGGAGCCAGGTCTAAGACTGGGACCGCGTCTCGGTTGGTATTTTGGTCATCTTTCTTTTTTCAGAGACGCAACCAAGAGTAAATGCTCCTAAAAATTAAATCCTTTCCCAGCAGCTGTTTGGTGCTAACAGGGTTTCAGCACTAAGTCTTGCTGAACTAAAGCTTTTTATTATATGCTTCTGTTAGTTTGCATTTATGTTCCTTTCTGCACGTACGGTACAAATATAATTTTCAGACCTTTCCAACCATACTTCTGAAGACCAAGCACAGCTTTAAAAAACAGGGGGGGAGAAAAAAATACTTGTCATTTCAAGGTAAGTTTGAAGTTTCCATGAATAGTTTGCATGTTTGCATGAACAGCAGCTGTGTATGTAAATGGTTTGCAATAACTAAAAGCTCTAAACTAATTAAGATTTTCCCGCTGCAAATACTGATTTTAGGTTGGTTCTGCATTCTTTCCTTCGCAGAGAGGAAAAGGTCCAGCTCAAGACTTCGCTTCTGGCCACAGAAAGTATTTACTGTTTCAACAGCCTTTCCATTCCAAGGGAATGACATCAGCACTAGCACTTTGCAAACTTTTAGGTTAATTCTCAAGCAGAGCTCCGTGCTCCCAGATATGCCAGTCATAACATGACATGCTTCCTCAGAATTTGTTCCAGATTTACTGGGGCTGTGACCGGCCTTAATGCTCGGAAAGATCTTTTATCAGGCACGTACGGCACAACCTGCAAGTCGCAAGAAAATGAGCTCTTCAAAACGCAGCCCAACTCTTTTGTGAACTGCCTGCCGGTGTCAAAGCTTAAGGCACAAAGAAGAACACGCACAGACTTTTTCATTTCAGAAAATTGTAGCAATATACGTTAAAGAACTCCTTGTACAAGAACAAACCCCAAACTGCAGATGCCGTGCTGCAGCTGATTCGCAGAAACCAGGACGGAGGGGATGCGACACGGTCATCGAGTCCATCCTCCTCCGCTGAAACACGATCATCTATACCTCAAGCATTCCCGAGATGTCCATTTTAAAAAAAATAAACACAAATCAAATAAACAACCTCCTGCCCCGTGATTGTGGCAATGTCAAACCTTCCTCGGCAAGGCAATCTACCACAGTATCCAACTCTCCCCATCACTGGGAAGATTATCTCCTCAACTGAAGCCTATTAGCTCTTTCCAGCACACCCATTGCAGATGATTTCATCACCACTGGCTTTGTTGCAACCTTTCACATAATTAAAGGCATTTTCCCCTCTCTAAACGAAGCAAGCTCATTTCTTTCATATCCTGTATTTACCAGATCGCAGATTCTGCTTACTGCTGTTCTCTGGAATGATTTTTAAATTGGTCTCCATCCTTCCGAAGATGAGGTAGCCACCCTGGCCACGCGCTCCAGCCGGGGCCCCAGCAGCACCACGGAAGGAGCGTCATTCCCATTTCCAGAGCTCACTTTGAGGTTTCTTCTTCCCTTTTTCTATACAGAGTAACCCGATTCTTGGGTTTTGTAAGTCTATTATACCTCCCAGAACTACTGTGCAGAACTATTACACAGTAAAAAAACCAAAACATGCAGGTTTGAGAAAGGCTGGCTAAAATGTAATACTTTGCTCTTGTCTTGATCAAACTGCTTTTCTTTCAAGGCCATTTCAGTTCTCCTCCTGTCGTGTCCTCCTTCCCTCCTCCTCAACCCACTCTCAACCCTATCAGAACCTGACATGGACTATAATTTAATAAGAATCAATCCTTATTCCATCCTTCAGCTCCTTAATGAAAATATTGAATAAAGTCAGACCTAGGACAGATTCCTGCCTAACTCAGTTCGATGCATCTTTCCAGTCTGCCAGGGAGGCATTCCAGGGCAGGGTCATGGATAAACCGCAGGGCCGTGTGCTGGCCGACAGATGTCATGCTGGGAAAAGCAAATCCAGTGCCACCCTGTACACGCACCACCATGTCCACAAGGGGCAAAACCAGGGAGCTCTTCAGCATCAAAAACTTGTGAAAGAAATAGTTCTATTCAAACCGGTCAATCACACCGTGCTAAAATATAACACACCAAGGAAGATTATTAAGCCGACAAATACCTGGATAGGATCTCTAAATAGTAAATATTTCAAACTCCTGCTAATTACATGAAAGCTAATAAAAAACGCTTGTGATAAAGCACGACTGGAGCTCCCACGTCCAAGGTAGAGAGATCAACATTATCCAACTTCAAGAAAAGATCCAATTGTTGAAACACGTTCTAATTCTTAAAAAATTGCTGTGCATGAGCATCTCACTTAAGTTTTCCATTTCTAAGAGCCTTCCCACTGTTGCTATCTTAATTCTCCTGCTAGAATGCCTTACTTCATCCCTATGAGCTTTATCTTTCAGTATTTGACCTTAAAGACCAAACCATATGTAGGAAACAAAAAACCAAGCCACTCCCTAAATAACTGAAGGCAAACAAAGCAAAAACCCTGCATAAACCCCAGAAACTCACATCTTCAGATTTCAAATAAGAAAAAAAAATAATAAATCTTTAGCCACCCTGACTCACTGGGACGTAAAGCAAAGGGTAACTGAGGGGTTTGCCTCAACACTGCTGTTATTTAGCCATGAATTTAATCACGTGTTTCAGAGATGTCCTGGCTGTGGTCCATACCTACTAACCTGCTAGTTTTATCTATTAACCTACTAGTTTTACCTATTAACCTGCTAGTTTTATCTTGACTGCTTCAGTATCCTACTGTCAAAGGGGCAGGATACTCCAAAACACCCGGAGTGCAAATTCCCATCATGTGGTTTGTCTCTGCATCCTGTTTTAACAGAAGAGACCCGCTCTCGCATGGATAAGCACCAGATGTTCTCACATCAAGCAGACGTGGAAGCACTCAGATGTACGTCATGAAGTCACTTCTGCTAAAATGTCTTTTAAAGATAAACGTTAAGTGCGTTCAATCCTCCTTGCCCCCCAGGATTGTTTTGATGTCCGTTTTTCCTTGGGATGGAGCAAGGAAAAGAAGATCAGTAGTAACCTAACAGGGGAAATGAAATGCTGGATGCAAGGGACAAACGGAGTGCAAGTGACACGTTGGGTTTGTTTTTCTCTGCTTCTTTGCTGCTACTGCTGGAAGACAGCAATAACAGCTCCTACTTTACTGGCTAAAGATCTGAGTGAATTCCTACTGTGAACACGCGGTTGGTCCATTAGAAGGCAGAAAAGGGCTTTCTTAGTAAAATACAGCAACCCCCCATCTCTACCACATACATTTTACATCTTAAGAAAGCTCTTTGTACATCTCGCAAAGAAGATAACCGAGGGAACGCACTGCAAACGGCTGCAGCTGGCTGGCTTTGAAGGGACACCAAGTTAAACAACGATATAACCCACAGAAACAGAGAAAGCCCAGGCTGGATCCGCTGCAGCAACAACCCCCTCGCACACAAGACCTCTTCTTGCAGTGCTCTCTTTCCTACTTTTGACTTGCTTTAGCTTATTTTCTGTGTCAAGATATTATTTTTTTTTATTATTCTTTTCGGTAGTTTCCCCTTTGCTATCCCATAGCAGCAGCCCGCAGGCTCCCTGGGCTTGAGAAGACAGCGAAAGCCTTGCGGATAAAACAAGGGCTGCCTGGCAGCGGCCACCCCTCCCTCTTCTTGTCAAGTCCGCTTTTAGGAACGGCACGGCCGATTCACACAGAAGTAGCTCACCAAGAATAACTATTTAGAATTCTGTTGATTTTTATTAGCATAACGTCAATGCTAGAGGCTGCAATTTCAAAGGGTTCTTCTAAGCGGTGCTGGCAGAGGCAAAAAGCTCCCGTTTGCGCAGGCAGGCGAGCGCCCACGCGTGCGGGACGGGTGGCGATACGCCACGTGGTGATGCCTCCACGTTCCGGCAACCCCTCGCGTGTGTGACAGTGTGGCTAAAAATCTTGAGTCTTGACCTAAAGCTTGACCTTCTCATGCCAGAGATGTGGCAGGTTGAGCTCTTGGCCCGGAAGGGACAGACAGCGTTGGTTCCATGGGTCGCACGTTGAATTTGCGCCAGAAAGAGCAGCAGCTCAATGCCATTAGTCGCATCAGGCTGGCCGACTCCGAAAATAAGATTTTCTTCTCTAGTCTTGCCCCTCCTATACGGACATTAGGTATCACTACCCCGGAGCCCACTGCAGTTCACCAAGCATGACAGGATGAGACAGACTGAAGTAAACGGTTAAAAAATAACAACAACAACAAAAAGATACACCATCAATCCTTGCCAATTAAGGAATTATTTTAATCAATCATTGTCCTTTCCTACACCTTGCTTGAGGTGCAGGAAGGTGCCTGAAGACTGTTATAATGTAACTGAGATTATTTCTTTGCTTTAAACAAGCATTACCTCTCTTCTTTCTTGACTTTCTTCCTTTTCCCTGTCTTTTCTGATTTGGTTGGATTTACAGGAGCTATATTTGTATTAGATACAGCTTTGCAAACATTTTTCTACCTATTCTTTCGGGAGTTTGTCCTGTTTGTCTCCAACAGGTCTACCTGTTGTTGCCGTTAATGCCTTTCATTTCTAACAACAAGACATTTTCTCGATTTGACAAGGAGACTGAAATGTCTTCCCAAAATTTTTGGGGAGCTCCCAACTCCCACTTTCTCAGTAAAAATCGCCTGTTCCTTGGGAAAAGAGACTGACCCCCCGTGGCTACCCCCTCCTTTCAGGGAGCTGCAGAGAGCGAGAAGGTCTCCCCTCAGCCTCCTCTTCTCCAGGCTGAACACCCCCAGCTCCCTCAGCCGCTCCTCACAGGACTTGTGCTCCAGACCCCTCACCAGCTCCGTCGCCCTTCTCTGGACACGCTCCAGCCCCTCCATGTCTTTCTTGTGGTGAGCGGCCCAAAACTGGACACAGCCCTTGAGGTGGGGCCTCAGCGGTGCCCAGTACAGGGGGAAAACTTCTGCAACGATCACCACCTGACCGCCATTGTGACCCTGGGCTGACACAAGTGGCCTGGCCATGAAAGCCCTCCAGGTTTCTCCAGCCCAAGGGTGGAGGAGGAGGGGAGGGTCAACTGTGCCGCCAAGACACCCACGCTTCTTAATGTGTGAAAGGCCTCAGTAGCAACTCAAAAGGACGTCTGACGCCAGCTGTGAAATGACGTTATGTGATGTTTACAGAGGCAAGATTTCCTCTCGGAAAGAAAAGGTCCCCTTCAATCACAGCGACTGACTCTCAGCTGCCGGGCAAAGCCAGAGCCCGAGCGCCACAAATGCAAACAGTGAAAGGAGTCTCACGACTTCTCCTCCTTACACTGATGAAAAACGCCAGCTTGACAGCACCAAAAACTACTGCCTGCCCTTCCCAGGAGGGTCACAGAGGGCTCCGCTGCCTCTCGCCACCAGCTCGAGAAGCAGCCGACAGCACGGACACGTCTCCCTGCAGAGGCGGCCAGCGGGACCTCCCATGGCAGAGGTGATCCCTGCGCCCTCTAAGAATTGAGGTGAAAAGCACAATCGCCATCAAACACAGACTTGGACAAATCTCCAGTGTCACCAGTCCAGGGTTTTAAATCCTCTGACCGCTGCCCCATGCCAATCAGGAAATATTTTTCTCCGAAAATCTATCCCCAATGCAGGGGGACAAAGGCATCAATATTGAACCCAAAATAAAACTTGTTTCTCCCAACCTTCAAAAATACAACCATATAAAAAATGGCCAATAAAAGCCTTTGATAGTCTGCCCTTTAAACACAATAATGGCATTTTATTGATAAAAAAAAAAATACCCTAGCAAAATAACCTGCAAAACTGCGTATTTGCACAAGAAAACAAGCAGACAGCACAGCCAAAACAGACTCCATAGGAGCCCCAAACTTGGTCGGGATTAAACGGAGCTCCTCAGCCAAAATTAACAACCTCCTTGGCAATGAACCTCGAAAAGCCACAGAATTCACTACAACAATCTGAAGGCAGCAGAGCACTTCCCTCATGCAAAGGCATAAGGCTGCCCGTTATAGTCTAAGAAACTTTAAGAAAAGAACCGTAAGTCAAAATTTGCCCTCAGTCACAACTCCTCAGCGCTGCTCGAAACAAAGAAGAAATTAATGGAGAAACGTCTTCGTTACCATAGGTAATGAAAAGTGTTTTGGGATGCTAGGTTTTATCAATAACCACTATTTAGTGCTCTCAGGAACAGAGCCAGAGCGAGCTATTCATCCTTTACGAGAAGGTAAGCAGGGAAGACTTTCTCTAAAGCCGGGCAAATACAGAAAACGTGTCATCTTTTCACTGTTCTTCATTTTGTCTTAAGATTTACATTAAAGCAGAAATCTTACTTCTCGTCACCACTGCATGGTGGTGACGAGGTTATTTTGCTAGGGTATTTTTTTTTTATCAATAAAATGCTATTATTGTGTTTAAAGGGCAGACTATCAAAGGCTTTTATTGGCCATTTTTTATATGGTTGTATTTTTGAAGGTTGGGAGAAACAAGTTTTATTATCTGCATGGTTTTTGGAAGAGGTTAGATTCCACATGAAAAGTCTGTTTTTAAGGGGCGGGGGGACCCACTCCAAATTATAACGCTTGAAATACAAAGATTTTTCTCGGAGGCTGCACTGGGATTTTTCACTGACAACCTCGCGAATGGCTGCAGGGTCACCATGCTTTTTTGAATGAACCCCCGTCTGGCTTTTCTGTTACAGACGTAAATTATTGACCTCTTTTTCCAGGTGAAAACTACGAGATAATCAAATTGCAATGAGTGCTGGGGGAGATCGCAGTAATCCAGGAAAAGGAAAAACACTTTTTTCTTTCCACTCACCTCAGGCACTTCAGCTCGGAGATGGGGAGGCGAAGAGCTCACACTCCCCTCTTTAAATCAACCCAAACATCTCTAGATTGACAGCAGAACAGAAATAAATTCTCTTCCTCATTACAGGTGACAATTGACTTACTCGACTAATCCCAGCCTAAACTGCTTTGCAGTTACGTCTGAATGATGAACGACAATTACGTGAGCTAGAATTATATTAAAGAGAAATTTCATAAAGATCAAGTGCTACATTCCTACAAGGCAAAAGTTAAAAAAGGCTGACATGATGTTATCGATGCCCACCCTCGCCTGGGCTACCAAGACGATGAGGGGATGGAACACCTCTCTTGTGAGGAAAGGCTGAGGGATTTGGGTCTTTTTAGTCTGGAAAAAAGACGGCTGAGGGGGGGACCTTATCAACACTTATCAATACTGAAAGGGTGGGTGTCAGGAGGATGGGGCCAGGCTCTTCTCAGTGGTGCCCGGGGACAGGACAAGAGGTAACGGGCACAAACTTGAGCATCGGAAGTTCCACCTAAACACGAGGAGGAACTTCTTTCCTTTGAGGGTGGCAGAGCCCTGGCACAGGCTGCCCAGAGAGGTGGTGGAGTCTCCAACTCTGGAGACATTCCAAACCCCACCTGGACGCGTTCCTGTGCCACCTGCTCTGGGTGACCTCCAGAGGGCCCTTCCAACCCTGACCATTCTGTGATTCTGTGATATGAAGAATGTACTCAAGAAGGTTTAAAAAAAACCCCCGATCTACAACGTCTGCACCAATCAACTACTAGTGAGCTGGAAGAACTGCCTGTGCGATCAGCAGTCCCGTACGGGATGAGGGCAAAATACAATCTCAGACATTTGCACAACCAGTTTCACAACTGAGAATCATTCCAAATGTTGAAAATATTTCTCAGAAATATCCACCTGATTACAGCTCGCTGGGAAGCCTTCAACAAAGCTACAGGAATTTCAACTCGATCTGGATTTCATTGCCGAGATGAAATTCAGGCAGAAGTCACATGAATCACGGTAAATCAAAGCAGCTGCTTCTAAGCACAGCTCCTTACAGAAAAAAAAAAAATAAACAGAAAACCAAACTCAAGCTTCGGGACAAAATCTTTTCTAACAAACCTTGGAGAAAATCAAAACGGCTGCTTCATTTTAGAAGAACGTCTGTTCGTTCTGTTAATTGCATCGCCCTGCATTTCTAAAAACAAAGTTTCCCCCTCCAAGAAAAGAAAATATACTGAAGGTCACAAAAACTTTTGAAATCAAATTGCACCCTTCCTCAGAAAAAGAAAACTAACCGATAGGTTTTGTAGCCCAGCCTCAGAGAGTTAGATAAACAAATCCCATTAGCTTCAGCGGGACATGAAATTTCCTTTCACCGCCTTTGCAAACCCAGATGAATATACAGACGGACATTGTTCAGAACATCTGGGTATACAAACAAGGGTTGTTCATTAAATTATTAGACTTAAAGGTGTTTTATTTTTTATGCTCTGGAGGGAGGAAATGTTCTACCTCTTCCCTATAAATACCCTCTCCCTTCTGGCTCAGTGTCCCAGATATCGCCAAATAAGGGAAAGACGGTTCCCTTCCTTTGACGGTGGTCCACGTTATCTCCTCCGAACTGGTGAGAACACGCTGTTTATCTTGCTCTGAAGCTCTGAGACCTTTGTGTAACTCTACTCCCCAGCACGGGGATTTAGCCACTGAGCATTTAAGCAGGATGAAAACGGACTTGATATGGGTTTTTTTTTCTGTTAGTTGGATATCTATAAATTACGTAAACTCCTAGGAAAAAGCCTCAGATTTCAGTCTTCTGGATTTGACTGTCAGTTGTAGCAGAAGCTGCAAATTCTTGAGATAATATGAAGATCCTCGGGGGGAAGAGGTTGTGCCTTACGTCATTCAGCACCAACTTCCTGATAAATCATGGAGCAGATAGCTTATCCATCTCCCCCCGCCAAGGAGATCCTGCTGGCGAGATGACACAAGGGAGGGATAAAAGCAGATGAGAACAAGAGTATGAGAGTCTACGGGGGTTGATCAGGATTGTGAAAAAACAGCCTTGGGGAAAAATCCCAGACACCGTCAAAAGGGTTTTCAAGTCACCACTAAGGTCAAACGAGAGCCCTGGACCCAAATTTCCCCACTCTTTACTAGATATAGAATAATGGAATCATAGAATGGTTCGGGTTGGAAAGGACCTTAAAGCCCATCCAGTGCCACCCCCTGCCCTGGGCAGGGACACCTCCCACCAGCCCAGGTTGCTCCAAGCCCCGTCCAACCTGGCCTTGAACCCCTCCAGGGATGGGGCAGCCACAGCTTCTCTGGGCAACCTGGGACAGGGGCTCACTGCCCTCACAGTCAAGAATTTCTTCCTCATATCTCATCTAAATCTCCCCTCTTTCAGTTTAAAACCATTCCCCCTCGTCCGATTGCTACATTCCCTCATAAAGAGTCCCTCCCCATCTCTATGCCCTACACTTTCCCAGGTGGACGTGGAGCTGTGTTTCCAGCAGGCTAGCACACTTGTGAAGATTAGGGAGCTTCAGGCGAGGTTTATTTTGTCTGAGCTTCTGTCATGAGCCCGAAAAATGGAACCAGAATTGCAGTAACCCCCCTGCCCCATTTGTGCCTCAGAGCCGTGGACGCCCAGCAGACCAACTCTCAGAGCAGCTTACAAAGATGACTTAAAAGCTTATAAAGACGATGTATCCACAGCTACCCTGATGTTTTGTTAGCATTTCCAGTTACAAAAATTCTGGATGAGACCAGGTTTGACACATTTATGTTCACCTCTAAAAGTAGCTGACATCGAAGATGGGAGAATATTGTCCAAGTAAATTAAGAGATGATGCTCCCATTTAGTTGATGAAGAGACTCTCTTATCAACAGCTTCTGGTGCCTAAGTTACGACACTGGTTCTTTAGTCTTTCAAGATAAGTGCATAAAAATAGAGTGTGAATATCTCTTCTCTCCCTGCCCCAACCCCCCGGAGTTTGCAGGACTCTGTGCTAACGAAGCGATGCTGGTTATACATCTGAGCAATTCGTCCTGCTGAAGAAAAGACATAAACTGAGCCTCAACCGGGTAAATTCTTGCATGCATACACATTGACATGAACCTGGGAATGTACTTTGCTTGAAATCCGCATAATGTCAATATGTTTGTAGCATATTCATCAGTCATTATAGAGCTGGCTTAAGTGCTTACTTTATGTGATTATTAGGTAAAATAATCTTTAGTAAAGAATCTGTGTGGCCCAGCTAATGGAGTTGACCGGTCGACAAAGGTGTATTCTCAGCATGTGAACATCAGAATTATCTGAAAGCCATAACCGTTTTTGTTTTCTGCCTGGACAAACCATTTCACGGCCTATTCTTTTTGAGAAAATACAAAAGATAAAGAACGTTCAAGAAGCAGGCACATTTCCAAATCGAAACAAACCAACCCACAAGCTCGGTGATGTTGCGAGAGATAAGGTAGAGGCCCGAGAACATCACACTGGAAATTCCCTGGTGTCACAAATTAACTGTGGTTTCTCAAGTTCAGACTAGTGCCCTAATTAATGCATCCTATTTCCTCCCGCTTATTAAAACTTAAAGAAAAGCAGCATGCACAGAACACACAAAACATATTTCTAATTAGATATAAGTCTAAACAACTCAGCCAAATAGCGTTTGCTGAAACTATTTAAAAAAATGCAGCAGGAACAGTAACACTATTCAGATCTCATACGTGATGCTGATCCATACTCACAAGATTCAACACGTCTCTGTTTCCAGTAAATATTGTTTCACATTTCATTACTTGGTATAATACTAAAAAAAAATAATAAAAATCACATATCCTGACAGATATATTTTAGTCTTCAGAGTGTTTTTTTTTCCATGTTACTAATAACATCACTGTGTCAGTTTTGACGGGTTGTCTTCAGGAGACAATCTTGTTAAATCTCCGTATTTTACGGAAATAAATACATTGAGGGAAATGAGGAAAGCTGCACTGATTTGGTGTATTTTGGACACCATTTATGACAATGTTTTTTTTCTGCAGAACATTTCTACGTTGGTATAACAGAGGTCTTTATTAGTACATACCCAGTCACCAGTTCCTGGATAGAAGAACACAGAAGTTATGTATATTGCCATAGTGTTTCTCAGCCTCTGCGCTCACATGGACCCAAAGTGATGAAACTAAGCTTTAAAATCTATAGGATATACAGGCACAGATACATATACAGCCCAATAAGCTCGCAAAACAGATTCAGGACCAAAATAGAAAAGAATGGACAGGATCTAGAATGAGTAAGTAGAGGAACTTCGCCTGGTTCCTGTCTGCATTGAATCATAGCTCCCTCAATTTCCCTTTAATTTGCAGGCTCCGGGTTCACAAAAACCCAACTTGATACTACTAAAAAATAAAAATAGAAAAAAAAACCTAACCACTTTTCCTAAATATGCTATAAAGAAGAGAGACGCAGAACAGGACAGGGTTGTATCAAGAAAGCGTCGCTTCTGTTTCGTTCTTATGTTGCCACCCCTTCTGCAGCACGTACTGACAGCTTGCGGAGCGGATCCCACGCAGCTCAGGGAGAGCTAGAGCTACCCACGTCTCCTGAGAAACGCCCGTCAGCAGCGTGGGCAGGAATATGAAGCATCTGAAGCAAAGGTTGGGAGTACCTGAAGGCTCCTTCAGTGCACAAAATCCATTTTACAAAACCCTCAATGTCAGGAAAGAAACATCTTTGAGTTTTCAAGCTGGTTGTACACATGTGACAAAGGTCCTACAAAAGTTTATGATGTATCTATAGTCTGCAACAACTCGAACTCTTGAACAATTCCAATCTTGTTTTCTCCCTTATCCGTATGTAAAGCATGCCAACTCCACATGTAAGAAACCAGCTGCTCAGAGAAATGAGGTGGACTCCAGGTTAGCGTTGATCACTTCGGGCAACTGACAAGCAAGTCTGCTTTTCAAAAAACAGTTAGACGAGTTCACAGACAACAGGCCGACAAGTGGGGCACCAAAATGACTAGGCAGGACTCAACCCTCTATCATGCCCAGCAGACCTGGATGCTGGTGGAGGAGCAGGGACTGGTGCATGGGATGGTGCTGGGCTTGCAGGTTCTCCCCCAGCAGCATCTCCACCACGACTGCTGAAGACTGACCAGTGGGCTAGATGGGCCTCTGCTCTGACCCAGGGTGGTGAGCCCCTGGCCCAGGTTGCCCAGAGAAGCTGTGGCTGCCCCATCCCTGGAGGGGTTCAAGGCCAGGTTCGACGGAGCTTGGAGCAACCTGGGCTGGTGGGAGGTGTCCCTGCCCAGGGCAGGGGTGGCACTGGGTGGGCTTTAAGGTCCCTTCCAACTCTAACTGTTCTATGATTCTATGACCCATTAGGGCCAAATCTTCTCAAACCACCACAAAAAAAAAAAATAAATTCTTTATGGAACACTTACATAAAGATGCACGTGACTCCCCCCAGCGCTCCCTCCCTGCCCAGGCTGCTCTGTTTATTCTGGCACCCAGTTCCCAGCACCCACCCAGCTCCCGGACAGGATGCACATAACAATCCATCTCCCGCTTTCTACTTTTACCCATTTGAAGTGGTTTAGTTTGGGCTATCTCAGGTTCTTCAAACTTGAATGAGGATTAAAAAAAAAAAAAAAAAAAGATTTTTATCTGATTTGAACGAAGAAAAAAAAAAAAAAGACGACGTTTTATGTTTTATTAGCAAATAGGGGAAAGCATTGTAAGAATGTTCACAACTGCTTATGTTCCCACAGTACTTGCAGCCGCACACAAAACTTCTCAAACTACCAGATCCCTACATGACCAAGAAATGAACCACTGAGCACATGAGAAGGAAGTGACTCAGACTGAAATTCATAAAGGACAGCATGAATGGGACAGGATTTCCGCTTACAGCTCTTTTTACATGGCGAGGTTCCTTTCTAAGAAAAAAAAAAAATAAAATCCAACACAAAACCCCAACCTTGATCCCTCCCTCTCCCATTCAGTTTTTAAAACAGCTCTGCAGAAAAGCTACAGTATGGATTTTAAATCAGAATCCCTGCAAAGGCTTCTGCCTGTACAAGACTGCATCCATCCTACCAGAGCAATAATTCCTAACTTTTCAGGCAATTATAAGCCATCGGTTTCCATTTTTTGCCTTAAAATACCATATTTCCAGCATCGCTAGAAATCTTTATTTACAAGTGCACCTCCCAACACAAAGGCACATTGCTCTCAATGGAAAAGGGGAGAGGCAACGCACTTAAATAAATCCCTAATCTGAAACTGTGATTTCCCTACTAAAAAGAGTTTGTGATGCCAGGCTGCAGGGCCGGCCTGGGATAAGGGTTCATAATAGAAGTATCAACGTACGTTTGACGCGCTGTCGTGCTGTACAGAGCACAGAGCGGCAGAGGAGCACATGCTGGACCTGCAATTGAAGAGGTGACTGAACCAAAAGCACTCCCAGAGTCACTGGCTTATTTTAAGTGCTATCAATGACGCCATTACCCCATTTCTTCCACCAGTGCTGAATCAGCTTTTTGGAAAACCCCTGCTTCTGTTCATATTAGAAGGAGTCAGTAAATTATTGACCCAGCACAATTTTCCTTGAGTGCTTACTCAAATGTCATGGGCATAATACAGGCAAGTAGTGTATATATTGATGGAAAAGTATGTTTTTAACTAAAGTATCTCCTGTCCTGTGATACACATCATGCCTTTTCAAGGAAAAAAGTAGAGTTGTCTTTGCATTGTACACTAGAACTTTTTCCTCAATATTATTCTTACAGTATTCCATAACAACCCCAGTGCAGTGGCAGCAGAGATTGCTTGGAGGAGCTCAGTAAGGAGCAACACGTCTCCTATAAGGACAGACCGAGAGTTGGGGGTGTTCAGCCTGGAGAAGCGAAGGCTCCAGGGAGACCTTAGAGCCCCTTCCAGTCCCTAAAGGGGCTCCAGGAGAGATGGGGAGGGACTCTGGATCAGGGAGAGGAGCGATAGGACGAGGGGGAATGGTTTTAAACTGAAAGAGGGGAGATTTAGATGAGATATTAGGAAGAAATTCTTGGCTGTGAGGGTGGTGAGCCCCTGGCCCAGGTTGCCCAGAGAAGCTGTGGCTGCCCCATCCCTGGAGGGGTTCAAGGCCAGGTTGGACGGGGCTTGGAGCAACCTGGGCTGGTGGGAGGTGTCCCTGCCCAGGGCAGGGGGTGGCACTGGGTGGGCTTTAAGGTCCCTTCCCACCCAAACCATTCTGGGATTCTATGATCACACCCCTCAAAGAAATTACTACCAAGCACCAAGGAGCAGGCCAAGCATTTACTTAAACACAGGGGTAGCAGATCCAAGAACAGAAAAGCCTGTCTTCCACTTCCCCGTCACAAACGCCACCATGCAGATCACATTCCTCTAACGCTTAAAACAGGCTCAAGTCGCCTCTCAAAGCATCGGCTTCGGAGCGGCTGGACCTGCCAGCAGCGAGCTCCTCCCCGTGCTCCCAGTGCCGCCAGTGCTCTGCTTCCGAAAAGCCCAGTCCCTAAGGAAAAACAACTGGGATTTTGGCTGTGCAAGCGTCAACTCCAGCAGCGTACAGGGCTCCCAAAGCCCCGCTCCCTGGATCGCTCCGACAGCCAAACGCCCAAAATAAGCACAGCGGCCACCATCGCACAACGTCCCCGCCCCCAACCAGATAAGAACTGACAGGCTACAAAACACATCGCCGTCTCGATTAAGAACTTCATGCAAACAAACCCACCAGCTCCGGTTCTCCCTCACCTTACTCTAAGTTTCACTCTAACTTCCTACATTCCTACTTGTCTCTTAAGAGTTTTTTTGGCTAAGTGGTTTTCTAAATAAAGGCTCGTATTCTCTACGTATTATATAGATATTTTTATAGTTTTTCCAGGCTATTCTGCAATTTGGGAAGCAGCCACACAGCACCATCAAATTTTTAACTATTAGCAGGCTTGAATCGATACACGTCCACAAAACGTGCAAGTTTAAACAGCTTTGCTGCTTGTTGTTTCTGACACATTCTTTTTCTCGGCTATTCTAAACATTTCAGCATTCTGTTCTGTCATTTTAGCAACATGAATTAAAATTATCAAGCGCTCCCAGATTGCTTTTAACTCTCACCCCAGTTACCTGTATGGCCACATTAGTCAGGTATCAGGCAATAAAATCCCCAAATAATTCAAGAAGAAACAGAGAAGGTAAATATAAAGCAGCAGATATGATTAGAAGCTTATAAATATCAAGTGGAAACTTATTTTAGGGCGTTGTTTTGGTGGGAGCCATTACAAATCCGCTATGACAAAATCCATAAATAAGAATATTAAAGGTCATATACGCTGATTGACAAGGACTAGTTGGGAAGTCTAACGTAGTGATTCATTTTCTTGCATTAAAGCATTCCCAACCACAGCTCCTTGCTAATTCTGAAGACCCGGAAGCACAGCTGCAAATCCTCATTCCTTACCAAGCCAGCAGCATTTTTTTTCCCTTTTGGCTATCAGTTGAGTTACTTTTCATGAGTATTTATTTCAGTGTTGTCTCACGAAAGTAAAAGTACACGGGCAAATAAATACACACAATATATAGATAATGGAAAAACTACGCTGTATGCATGAATTCACATGGGAGATTTCAAAGTGCGCTACATTATAAATATCCTAGACCATGTGGATATGAGCCTACTACAGAAAACTTTGTTCAGCCTCCTGCAGTTGTTGCAATCAGCAAAGAGACAGGCAGAGACCAGATCAGCGGAAAGGTGTAATAGATTATAACAAGTTATTAAGGCAAATTTAGGTACAACGGGCTACGTGTAGAATGGCTTGTGATAAATGAGAGCTGATGAGACAAATGACCTCATCTTTTACCGTCGACTTTCAATTTCTTAATGATAAGCCTGCAAAAATGTTGAGGAACATTATTTTCAAAGTTACAAGATTTATTTAACCACTAATTCCAACAGCTGAGACTAAGCATTTTCTTCTCAAATTTCTTCCGCATCAACTACTCTTACTTTCATATAAGCAAACTCTTCAGCAATCATCTCTAAACGTTTCAGTAAGTTTACTACGTTCACCTAGGAGATGCAAAGTAGTGCTACCAAGTGGCCACATTTTGGTTAGAGCTCAATTATCCGCAAGGATTTTTGTGAAGTGTCAAGATCCCTGTACGAAAAGCAAAATAAAACCAAGAACTTGCCTATCAAATGCATTTCTGTTTCCGATAGACAAAAAGAGAATGATGCCGCATCTACCAGGGAGTAGCCATCAAAGATGGGGAGGCAACTGGGTCGGCTTACAAAACAAATAGAGTATAGCAAGCTCAAGGTTTATATTTGAGTTCACACTGTATTAACACTGTCTTTATGTGTGGGTGGTAGTGTTTTTTGGCATAGTCACCAGCTCCATATACAGGCCGTCGTAAGCCGGAAAGGTGCAATAAAAAGGAATTAAAAATAAATAAAACCGTCTTTACCGTGTGGGTCTTGTTCATTTGACTTCGGGCTGCTTCTGGCTCTGCGCTCCGGCTTCTTCACGGCCGGAGCCCCCCCGCCGCCGCCGCTGCTTGCTCCATTGTGGCTCTTTGCATAACCATTATATACGGTCGCGCAGCTGCCTATATGGCTTTTGTAGATGGAGGAAGGAGGACTGTTCAGACGGTTTTGGCGATCGATCTGCCTGTCTTTGAGTTTTTTGTGCTGTGGTTTGCTGTACTGGTCTTCCCTGGTAATATAGCTGGACATCCCGTATAGTGGTATGATTTCTGAAATGCAAGGATTCACCCAGGTTAACGCAGAACAACAAAAATCACTGAATTTTTTTTTTCAGAAAACCAAATTCCTGACCACCTCTAAATCAAACCGTGCCAGATTTTCTTGGAGATGGATTTTACAACCAGGGTTGTTTTTTTTTTTTCTTGTCTTAAAAAAGCTTTTCTGCAGGACTGATCCATTTTTGGTATTATATTAAGTGTGCTCATTTGCTCTTTGAGATTTTATAGCTCTTTGGATGAGCCCATATGAACAAGAAAAATACAGCAATTAGGGCCACATTTTTCCTCTCCTTTTCAGTCTCTGTTTTTCGGGGACGCAGATTTCAAGGAAAAACCCAGGGAGACCGATATTTAGGAAAAAGCCTTCATGAGTTCACAGCAATTTAGCAGTTTCTTCCCCAGGGCCCGACTGGACAGAATAAGCTGAGATGCCCTGGTTTCAAGCTGCCATCACTGATTACACATAATTTAATATCCCAGTACAAATAGATTTTACAATCGTGTCAACTGTGCCTGCCTAAGGAGAGAAGTGCAGCATGAAGTGGAAGCTCTGAGTAAATAAAACTGTCTAAAAAAAAAGCTTGGGAAGTATCATCAATACCATGTGTACACTTCAGAACGACTTCATTAAATACAATCCTTCCCTTTCCTCTCTCCACGAATGACTCTCTCTAACCTAAGGCGGGTCAGCTTGCAGGAATCAGAACATTGTCTGCTTTTCTCTATAGTTCAGTCCTCCTTTTTACGCTCCGCTTTCAGTCTGAAGCTTGAGCAAATTTGTGCCCAAAACAACAATTTTACCTTTGTCAGCAAAGTAACCATTGACGCCCGATATATTCTTCATATTTTTTTCTACATCCATTCTGAAGTTATCGTAGAAACTTCTGAAGCAAACAAACACCCTGTTGGAAGCTTTGTAAGTTGAGATTGCCATGTATACTGTAATTATAATTATTTATATGCACATATATATAATTATATATGCACTTACAGTTTTCGAAGTTGTTTCCACTAGCCAGATTCTCTTTCTTCGCTATTTCATTGAGTCTTGGCCTTCACCTTTCCTTATCCAGCTACATGATCGTATTCGCATGCTCCCAGCAGCTAACTGCCTAAAACCAGCATGCTACAAATAAATGCCATCTCTTTTTTTTTTTACAAGTCATTGTATGGCAAACGGGCAACAGTGGATTGATACTCATCAGTACAATATTCGCCACTTCAATTATTTTCACAGAATCATAGAATTTGAGTGTTACAGGTATAGGGCATCCTAGTAAAGCAATCAAGGATTTTTTTATTTCATTTTGTAAGTTGAATCGGCTTTTTGGTATCTCCTAGCTATAGAAATATTCATCAGCTACTTAGCTAGCAGCTCTATGTTCCCTTGGCACAGCAGCATGTTTGCACACAAGACTTTGTCTAGCAATCTGACAGGCCGTCCTGCTCCTGTTCTGCCTGTCTACACCATCCTGCTGGTTTCCTGAGCTTCCCACTTCCTCCTTTCCCAGTATAACGAAGCTAAGCGTCAGCTGTAAGGGGTCCATTCCTCATTAGAAAACTAGGTCTGTTGGTCAGCAGAACCTTCAAGGGGTAGCATCAACAGATATCCCCCCTCCTCTCTTTCTGCCTCTTCCTTCCCACTCCAGAGGAACCTCACTTCTGGTGATTGACGGAACCTCACTTCTGGTGATGGAACCTCACTTCTGGTGATTGACGGAACCTCACTTCTGGTGATGGAACCTCACTTCTTCTGGTGGTATGGCTTAAACATAGTCTTTAGAAAGGCTCTTAACTGCAGGCAGTTCAGCACTAACGTAAACCCATGAATCCTGAACTGATTTCCATGTTAAACATCTCAAGCAGCTTTGCCGATTACTTTTTTGGTGAACACCCTCTTTCAGATTACACAAAGATTTATCTCCAGGGTGGCAGAGACACAACAGAGCATAGTTCAGACAAAAATATGCCCCTTTCACTCCTTTTCTTGCAATTATTTACTCATGGCCTGATTAGGGTTGCCATGCTACCCTTTGGTATCGGACAATGCTTTTCAGTGACTTACTGCAAGCCTCAACCAGAATAACAAACAGAAAATGCCTGCTATTTCTTGGAAAACCACTGTGGCCAGGAGCGGCCGGGGGGCAGAAAGCACATCACGGCCAACAGGAAGCGGTATCCGGCTTTTCCCACTGGAAATGACTGCGGCAAGCCCTGCTCGGATCCAGCCCTCCGTATCCATCCTTGTTCCCAAGCCAGGACTGACACATTTTGTCGCTTGGTTTTCTGTGCAATGCCTCATCGTGACACAGCAAGAGCAATCGGCGTGACTCACGTCCCTAGTTCAGAACACAGGATGAGGCATTTTTTCCCACTGTATTTACAAATTAAGTTAAAATTGACTTTGTTTCTGCAACCTAGTGCTGTGACACAGGATTGTCCAACATTGCTGCACTCTGGATGCACTCCCCAAAGCTTCTCCTGATCTGGATGTTAAAGGAGGAGGCTCCATCCATGTGGGTACAACCACTCTACAAGTTCCCCAATTAACTTCTTTCCACTCTTGGTTTCACTTGTCCCAAAAACTTGCTGAACAGAGGTGTGAAACACCCATATCTTCCTTCCAGCTCACCTTGTTCTCCATATATTGTAGGGGGAAGATGATGCTGTGGGAAAAACTGTGGTGGCATGTCCCCAGGTCCAGTGACAGGAGGATAAAAAGCTGTATGAGAGTTGTGAATAAAATGGGGATGGTGCGTCAGGTATGGAGGTAAGTGATGGGTTGGCGAGATGGCCGAAGGATAGCTAGGAGGGTAACACTCTGGAGATTGGGGGGTAACCACCACCCTCCGAACGCCGGTGTTGTCTTCTATCACCTGGAAGGGAAGGCAAGGAAATGAGCACATTATCTGAACCAAACATATTTTTAAACCAGCACTGTTTACGGTTTGTTCTCCCATTAGAAAATGGTGGATCCTCAGGTTTATCCATAAACACATTTCTAAAATTAATATCAGCAGATGTTGTCATAGTGGTGATGTGGCTTTTCTTGGAGACTCGGATAGCCACACTAATCACTGGGAGACTCGCTGCTGCTGGTGATAACTATGTGGCTAGGAGACAAAATAAATAACCTGTATTTAGGGAGTGAAACAATAGAAAGAGGAACACAAGGCACCAAAATAAGAGTACTCATTGGGACCAAACCTCCACGTTCTGCCCATAAAATTACTACCACTGATTCTGACAGCGCTCTGAGTGAGTACGGAGTCAGTAACGCTTGGAAATCAGCTGGCACTGCTCTTGTGGAGAAGCTGCGTGTGTGCACAGAGACGCGGACTCTGCAGGAACCCCTTGTGTTGACACACATTTTCAAAAGAATCGCTCTGTTCACAACGGGTATCTCTTCAAGACAAATCATAGGGCAGAAGGGTTTTTTTTCTGCTGCAGAGCTGGTCTATACGTCCGTGCAAATCAGCTCTGGAATATGCATAACTTGGCCCCCGATGCCATAGTCAAAGCATGTAAAAACAGATGTAGGAAGGTGGAAATGTGCTTAGGCTGAAAAAAGGTTTTCAGCTTATAATTTTTCCAGAGCTATATTTCTGGAGAACAGTCAACCAGCCAAATATCAGTCCAGACTTCGGAGCCAAGCTTTTCTTGAAGCTTATTCAAAAAAACTTCTGACATTTCTGGAACTCAAAAATACAACCGCGTATGAACAATCACTATCCCTTTGATTCTGTACCTTGAGGTGCATAAGGTAGAAAAGCACAAAGGAAGCGTAATTTAGTTTCATACAACAAACAGGATGTTAAAAGTCTAATTTTTTCTAACCGACTAATGACACACTGGTGGAATAATACAGGTGATGAATGTGTTGTATGAGATAAGTGCATGTGCGTCAAGGGCACCTGCCATAAGATGCTGCCACTCTCAGCTGATGACCACCAACATCAGCAGGAGTTATCTACCCCCATAGGAGCATCAGCAGAAGCCCCTGCTATGGATCCCCACACTCCAGTGAGTCTTGTCACATCACAGTGTCAGCCTAAACCACAAAGAAAAACTGGTTTAGGCTGATATACTCTGAAGTGAAGCAACAGCACGGGCACACGGTCGCTTCCGCTGACTCTGCTGCAGAGGACCAAGCCCCATCTAAGAGGCCATAGAATCACAGAATATGTTGGGTTGGAAGGGACCTTCAAAGGCCACCTAGTCCAACCCCCCTGCACTAAGCAGGGACATCTTCAACTAGATCAGGTTGCTCCAAGCCTCATCAAGCCCGGCCTCGAATGTCTCCAGGGATGGGGCCTCCACCACCTCTCTGGGCAAATGCCTACAGCCTCCACTAAACACGAGCCGTGGCCCAGGCATCAGCTCCGCAATTTATCACCGGGTAAAATTTAACTAATATTAGCAGACCCCGTGCCTTCCTTAGGCCATCCGCATTCTAAGGGTGTATGAATTTACGCCTGTTAGCTACAGGCTGTGACCACAGTCATGGACAATTTCTGCGGGTCGGCTGGCGTCCTACAGAAGAACATTTGCTGTAGAAAGTTAATTCACTCACTTGTAATTGACATTTTACATTAAAAAAATGCTCTGCTGAATAACCCTAACAGAAATAGTTTAGCTTCACATACTTGATCCTAACCTCTAAATTTACAACCTCAGCCAGCAATTTGTCATCTGCTAGCTTAAAATTTTGAATTTACAGAGTCCTCAGAAGAGGGCTGAACCTCGGAGATTCAGACTGTTTAGAGATTTAGATCGGTGTCACCCCTGCGTTTTCAGGCCTCCTATCTCTGCTACTGGTTCTACTCAACCTCCACAGCATCTCTTATCCTGGCGCCAACTCTGAAACCCACACTCCAAAAGCCAGAGAAGAGGAAAACCCTTTTCCATTTAGCACACACAGAAGTACTTATTTAGGACTGTGTACAGAAGTGTTGGACTTAACCGACTTAGACTTGGATCACGCTCTAATTTGAGATAGCAAGTTCCTACATCTTGATATGAAAAGTCTTCACCCATGGCTTTAACTGGTCCAAGCCCCAAAGACAACTTTAACTTCAGTCTTCCAGGTGGGTATAAGCTCTCATCTGTGCATCTAGACCGGACTACACCTGTATTTTGTGCCCTAGTGAAAGATGAATATGTTAAAAACCAGATTTAGACAGAAAGCTTGTACTCTGTAGCAGCACGCAACGTAAACTCGTATTTAAAATTTTTCGGATTTCTCTCCCTCAACTATCTTCTAGGGAGACGGGAAGAAAGCTCAGAGTTCCTCCAAAGACCTTTTGGATGAAATTATCCTGCTAGATGAAACCATAAACCACCAACGGTAGTGACAGAAACGCCAGAGACCAGGGGATGATCCGGCCTTCCCCAGGGCTTTCATCCAAAAGCTAAGAGACTAATATTAATATATTGTATTTGTTTCCTCCCAGGCCACTAATGGTGACAGCATTCTTCTTACTTCATGTGCACGTGTTCCAAAGAAACGCAGAAACACAGGGGACCTTGCAAAAAAAATACTTTGTTTCCCTATCCTACAGGGCATTTTCTCCCTAAACTAGGAATTGTGGATTTATATGTAAATTTTTGAAGCTGCACATACCATCTTTAAATATGATATTCTCTCCTTAACAGATCGTAAATTTGGTAATCCAATGAATTATGTATTCTCTGCATTAGGTAGCTATAAAACCAGCACAGGTTAAGACTGTAAATACATCTTGATTTGTAAAACTCGCAGCAGGGAGATGACAGCGGTGCCACTCTGGGAGATGAGGCTCTTTCAATTCATCAGAAAGACGGAATTCAGTTCGAAGAGGAAATTAGGTTTGATCCATTAACGTAGCAGAGAGATTAAACTTCGCTATTTGAGGAAGAAATCCCCAATTCTTTGTATCTGCTTAAAACCGTTTGTCGTGAAGATCGTAAATTCATCAGGAAAACACATTCATCAGCTAAATGTCTTCTACTCCAGCGCCCGGAAGCAATGAAACCCTAATCCCCGTTGAGGTCTCCAGATGCAACTGGAATATTAGAAGTAATTGCCATTGCTAATTTTAGCAGTTTATATTTACAGAAAACAAATTATCTCTGGTCATTTGGCACCTAGAGCTAAACTTTCATTATTTCGTGTTTTTCAAACAGCTACTAGGTAAGTTGTCTTTTGCTGTTATTTTTTGCGCTGGCTGGTGTAATTGGCGTGCCGCCTCAAGAACAATATTATTATAGCATAGTTCTGTGTGGGTTTTTCCATATTTTAGGGAGCTTAATTGCTGAGTGAGGTAGATAGATGATCGTGCAGGAGAATCTGGATGAACATTACTGAGACACAATAAAATTGCCTCCCCCATCGGTTGCCACATTTTGAGAATAACATTTTAAATGTTACTTGTTTTACATTAAAGATATCACTGTAGCAATGGAAACTCAATCTAACTAGAGATAATTCACATATTCAAAGTACATCACTACTCCCCATTCTCTTATTTTTCTCCATCGAAATTTAAGGCTACACCCCCAGCAAAAAGACAGACATGGTAATTTTGCACCGGTAAACTCTGCCTGTATTTTGTCAGTTCCAGTTAAAGGAATAGAATCATCTCATTCTGTAACACACGTTTACTGAATGGGTATAATATGGTGATACAGAATTAATTCCCACTTGATTTCAAAGAGTTTTTCTCATTTCACTTAAACTTAGCGTGCTAGATTCAGCAAGGACATCTGGAGCATGGCCACTGGGTGGACCACGACCAATACTTTGGGGATTTCATCTACTAATTTGAAACTTCACTCATAGATCAATCTGTACCAGAAAACAGTACAGAATGAGCTCATCCACGAGGAACCTGGACGTCAACATTTTATTTATTGACTTCATTTATTAAGGATGCCAATCCAAGTCCAGGCCAGCCCTGGCAAGTTTGCCTCACTATCTTTGCCATCCATCACGTACTAACACCTGTATTAAATCTGCACCTTGAACCTGGAAAACAGACAGATGAACATCTATAACGCTGGTAAGGATGGTGGAGCGTTTTAAGTCTAGAATGATACAGGTCTTCAGGACCAAAGCTCACGAACTTAAAAGGATCGTCCCTTTATAGCTTGCTCCGTGTGAGCGTGAGATCTACACGACCTTCCTTGTGTTCAGAGCGTTGGGGAGGATCATCCTCTTAAAGGATGACTCCATCGATCGCAGCCTACAAAACACACGGAGAAGCTCTGTGAGCTGTAAACCATATGAAAACAAGGAGTCTGTGGCTAAAAGCTGATGCTTGCCAAACGTGATTTTGGAGAACACCTCTCAGTGTACAGGACCCGAGACCAAGATGACCCCGATTCCCAAGGATGTGATGGATTTTCTACCATTTTAACTGTCATTTAAAGACCTTTCTCTTTCTAGAAGTTACGCTCTAGTTCTGTCAAATGCTATATGCTTGATGCAGGAACTGCAGCACCATGGCTTGGGCTGCGTAGCTCAGCCTACGTGACCCCAGCGTTACCTCATGACAAAAGGAATGTTACCAGTTCTATGCATACTTCAAGCTCCAACCAGTAAATTAGTCCTTTAGCCTTAAAATATCTGTGGCAGAAACCACATATTAACAACTCTGATAAAAAAATAAATAAATAAATAAATCAAAAGTGGGGTTTCATGCCAAATTTCCACATCCAACTACACGAGTAATTCCTCAAACTCCAGTGGAACTGCTCCAGATTTATTTCAGAGAGAGCAGCCCTCAGCCAATAGCCCTAGGCAAACAAGTTCACGATCGTGCTTTTTGATATTTCCATTGTCCTAGTTCTCCTCACTAGAACACCCCAAATCCTACTTCCCTCCTACCAAACATACACTGTGAAAAGCAGAAACAACAATCCATGAAGATGTCCCCAAATTTAATGGCTTGGCATCCAAATCATGATCTTGAATCTTCAGGTTAGGCTAACACCAGGGAGCCAGAGTGCTCTGCGAGCCAGGAGGAGGCACCGGGCCACAGACCCCAAGGCCACGCAGCCTCTGGTGGACATCCCAGAGGAGAGCATGGTCCCCGCCTGCCCCACGGGACTCGTGCAGCAGGGAAGCAGCTCCATCCACAGCTTGCAACTGGAACGGGCATTAACAGCTTGTGCCCTACAAGTCATAGGACCTGCTCCCTCCTCCTCCTTTAACATGCAACAGTTGAAACCAAAGTTGTTGACTTCGCAAGCACTGAATACAGATTCCTCTACCATGCCACCTTCCACAGCTAACTGTCACAGTAGCAATAGTGTCCACCGAGAGCACAGCAAGGAACTTTTTCTCCCTTTCATATTTAACTAACCCTTAGCCAACAAAGAATTGCAGAGACATGAACTCTGACCTGACAGCTCATATCTGCCAGAGGTGCACAGAGGCTGGTCCGCTGAGAAGGAAATGCAAAATAACTGGCTGTATTTCACCCGTCTTTGAAAGTAAAACCATAGCATGAAAGATCTGAACTGGCCGTGTGTGTTTCTCTATTATTTCCCCAGATTTTTGCCCACCCTGGCTAAGCCTCATCATTGGGAGCATCCTTAACATCAACCATCCCAGCTTCTCGTCACAACTACTAATAGAAATAGAGTCTAACTATTTTTCCGCTGCTTCCAGCGGAGCTGGTCCGGCAGGGCACACAACCTCTGGCCGATTTTTTGGCTGATCATTTTGACAACACCGAAGAGGTAACGAAGCATCATTTTAATCCAGGTTTGCAATCACTAGATAACTAATGTAATATTTAGGTCTCATACTCGCAGCTCCAAGAGGCTTGGCATAACAAAACGGAAAAAAAGTTGTCAGGCTTTTTTTTAATAGTCACCGTTACTTCTCCACGGGGGTATTTGCTTTCTGCCTGACTCTTAGATGTACACTTTGGGGACAAATCAAACAAACAAACAAGAAAATAATCAAGTATCTTTTGATTCCTATCTCAGAGTGCATTAATTTGCTTCATGGCCTTTCCCTTACCATTCTAAATTGACGTTGTATTTTCATTGTTTGTCATAAAATAGAGTTTTTAACTATGAGGCAAAAGACAAAAGGAAGAGCAAATAAGGCAGGGACCTTTATTACAGTAAGAACTAATTTGATTATTACACACTTTCAACTACCGCTTCATATGACACAGTCTGAAAGGCAAGAGCCTCGCTGGTCACACAGCACAACGCACATTCTGCTGCCGAAAAGCACTAAATACAGAGCTTTCCCCTAAAACTTTCTAACATATTTCCATCTCCTTGGAAAATTTTTTCAGAAGAGGGTTGGTTGGGTTTTTTTGGTTAAGAAATTACTCAAAGGCTTCTTTAGTGGGATTATTATGGTGCCCTAAAAAAAAAAAAAAAAAAGCATTAAGGAGGAACTGGGGTCAGACCAAGATACAACTGGAAGATTTCACAATTCTGGTTTGGAAAGCGTTTCAAATATACCCACCGTTCATCTCAGCACAGGGGCTGAGAGGTATAACCGTATTAATGAAAAGAAGGGGTTAAAGTTATTTCAAAGGAAGGGTAAATCTTTAAAAAAAAAATGCCTCCGTATGATGTGGGCCAATTTATTAAATTAGGTGAGGGCAGGAGGAGTATTAATCAGCTCTGCAAATGCTGCCTCAAAGCGCAGCCCAACCACCCACCGCGGGACGCTGGAGGAGGAGGAGGAGGATGAAGCCGGACCACCCTGCGTCCTGCCCTCTCTCCTCCCCTGGCGAAGAGCGTCGCCTGTACTCGAAGCATGTTTTCACTCTGTTCAGAAGTTAAAATACCACAGAGCGACTGCAGTATTTTGTGGGATTTAAGTATGACGCCATCCACAATTTTTCAGAATTACACAAGCTCACATGTTTCCTGGGGAGGGGAAGGAATTCCAGGACATCATCTATTTTCTGCTTAACCAGATGCCAAAATATATGTACCAAAAGTTCTTACGCTATTGATCAAGGATATTTGAAATACTTTGTATATACTCTTAATGAAGTTTTCGGTCTAATCTAGGCCTCAAAGTGGTGAAATTATTGGATTTATTGTCTTGTTCACAGTTACTCTGCCTTACATCAACTTTTTTTTTTTTTCCCCCTTTTTCTTTTTTTCTTCCTTACTTCAGAAGGAGACTAAGCTTTGCAGAAGATGGAAGGAACACAACCAACCCGGTAATCTGAAGCGGTTATTTACAGAGAGGAGCAGGAGCTGTTCAAGAGCTCCAAAACCTAACAGCTTTGTGAAAAGCCTTTTTTCATTTTTTCCATAGACAGATAATTAAATCACATTTACTCTTGAAAACAAACCAAACCCCCCAGTTCTTGATACGCTGCGGGATTTCTGCTGGGAAGATACCGAGGATCAACAGCACATTTTATTGCTACAGTGGCTCCTTTTCTCACTTCCACTGGTCTCCTACCCCTTCTGACGGTCACACTAGAACTTAAGGCATCACCCTAAGAAGGTGGACTCCTCTCCCTCTCACAAAGGGAGAGAATTCGCACAGCTCGGCTGAGTCCGTGTGCATCGCTTTTGCTATTGCTTTTATATACGTTTTAACTCTTGAAGAAGCGTACCTGTGAGATATAACCGGGAGGCACATGAATAGGGGGAATGGATCCATTGGGTGACATCATGGGAACCTCTGCTGGTCCTAAAAGAAAGAGAGAAATAAGATATTAGGGCTTTTTTCAGTTAAAAAAAATTGCACAATCGCTCAGAAAAGGCTAAAAAAAGCTTTATTTTTGAAGCCTGCAATAACGAAATGAGCAGCTCCACTAATTTCTGGTGTATGGAAAATGCCTTGTGCCATCATTCTGAGAATAAGATCATTGTTCAACGACTTTACCATATATTCCGTTGAAATAATATTTTCATCATAAAACAGCTAAAACATAGACTTTATATTACCCACTGATCAACTTTTACAGCATTAAGCAGTAACACAATATGTCCTTTAGCAGCCCACAATTCCTATACTGAAATCTGGTTAAGTTATTCTTGTCGAAGGAATGGGAGCCGAGAACAAAGCAGAAACTGTGCAGCCTGGAATTAGGCAGCTCCCAAGGAAAGCGTCCAATTGTAGCCAAAAAAAAAAAAAAAATAAAAAAATTCATATATGTGAAAAACTATCTATCTATTTAAGAATGCACAAAGACCAAATTCATTATCTCAGCTATTCAGCCTAACCTTGGAATGTGGTTATACAAGCAAGAAGCTTATGGTTTCCACTCCGAAATCCAGCCCCTGAACATGCAAGTTCCATTTTGAGGCACCGAGTACAAGTATAACAAAGCAAGTGCCATAAGCATTCGGCTTTTGCAAACAGAGCCTCACGGCTAAAAGAAATCGTCTAGATAAAATGGAAATAGTTTGCTCAATTGCTCAACGATTCAGCCATTAAAATCTGGAACATCACACAGAGAAGTCAATGAAATGAAGCCCCCCAAAATCATGTTGGCAATGAGAGTTTCCTACTTTGAAAAATTAGTTTAACTACTTCCTCATTACATACTAAAATGTTTACACTAACCTGTTCGTTACCCCATTTGCCATGGGCTAAGAAGATACTCATGCTGGAGCTCTTGAGAAGAGCTCAGAGAGAACTCTGCTCCTTGTTACTGCAAACTGAATTTTAGCTTTGACCACCAATACAAAAGATAATTTCAAAACCTTCTCTGCTGGAGAAGCCATCTAACATCTCCACACCAGACCACCTTCTAGGTAAGGAACCTAAACACTAAAACATTTGAAGGACTTCAGGCCCAGACGGGATGTAATGGCCTTTAGGAAGGACTGCTCCCAAAGTTTAGACAAATCTAATTAAATCCCCAACAACCAAGTGAGCCACAGTCCGTTGCTTGGCATCAGCAAAACCAGTCCGCATTAAATTACCGAAAAGTCATTCTCTGTCCATCTACATTTTCACACCCCTCAGGCTGCTTATTGTACAACACGCAGGACTTCCCGACCTCCCAGAATCCAAGTGACACACAGGAATCCATCGCAGTTATTTATATCTCCTCTGATCTTGGTTCGTTTTCTCTATGCAGTTATTTAGAGTCTAATCAGCACGTGCGGCTTCTACCAGTCACATCTACATTTGAAATATGGCAGTTTATCGTCAAGTGTATTAAGCACATGGGAACTCCAAGGTTTAAATTAAAAGAAGTCGTTTTAGGTGTGTGGTTCTGCTGCTCGTCGCACTTCTCTGTACTGAACTATGCAGGGAACCTCACCTGTACTACAGCCCCGATAAGGAAAAAAAAAGTCATTATTATTTCTCCTCATTCAGCTCTCGTGGGTTTCCCCCCGCCCCTTATTCTACAGCCCTTTCAACATTATTTGTCTCCCCAGAGAGTCAACAGTTTTAGTGTGAATGGAAAAAACACCTCAGCATAAGCAGTAAGCGATTACTGGTGTGTGTGGGGGGGGGGAGTTGCCATAAAAATGTCTCTACTTAAACCCATCAAAAATATGAAATGACAATTGGTTCAGAAGGAACTTTACAGGAACGTGATTTGAGTTAATGTGTTTCCCCTACCAAAAAAAAAAAAAAAAAATCTCGGCAAATTTCTTTTGAGGAATACGGTTTTTTATTTCCTCTCTGAAACTACTTTGGCCTATAGGCACCGCCAAGTTTCACTCGACGGTAAACGGGGGAGTGTATCTGTACGTAAGGGCCCACACTGGTAAATACACCATGACACGATCCACACTGGATTATCCAGGGCTGTGCAGTTCTTCAGGATGGAACGTGCCCGAGATTAGATAAAATGAAGAGATAACATTGGTACGCGCCTCATTCCTTGTCAGTGATTCCTCAAACCTGGAAAAGCTGCGAGAAAAAAAGCCGTTGTAAAATCAGAAATCCCGACTTCACCACTAAGCAGACAAGAATTTCAATGTTACACATAAACGTTGCCTGACAGAATAAAGCTTTAACGTGTAACCTGTTCAGCCCCTCACCAGAGTGCCACCTACTTATATTTGTATTGGCTCTAGCCAGTATTTCTCAAAAATAGGTACTCTGTCGTGGAAATAAATTTAAAAACGGAACAGTCTTGGAGTTTCTACGTACAGACCAGACAGCCTCTACACAACAAACGCCTCGTATCTCTCCTTCTAAACCCTGTGCCAGTTGCTCATACGGATCTACGTGCAGGAAGAAATCAAGCTCCCACACCGCTACTGTTGACTGTAACGCTTCCATATCAATAAAAAAAAAATAATATTGAGTTTTATCATCAAAATGTGCACCGTGCAAGATCATTCTTAACCTTGCGGATGCCCCACAAACTGTTAAAGTCATTCGGATAACAGGCTTTAAAAGAACGACAGCCTAGTGATTTGCAGCCAGATTTTGTTTCCAGCGCTCTGATTTCAAGGCTGGCCAAATGACTTTAGCACACGTTATTTCATCCCTCTCATCAACGGTATCAAAACAACTTCAGGCGGTAGCGAGTCAAATACAGACCCCGTCTCTGCAGCATGACGAGTCCCAGGAACTATTAAAGACTATTCTTGCAGTGAAGCCATTCCCCAATTAACACTAAAACGTAACTATACCTTTTGGGGGGGGGTTATGTTAGCGTTTTTGGTTATGTCAAATATTTTTGAAGTGTTAAAAAGTCAATGTTTAGAGAAGGATGTTCCTCTGTTGCTTGTATCCACAGGATGGCTGTAAGTAATGTGTCCTCTAGGGAATTAGAACTTTGCGAGTTTTAATTGAAGCTCGTGGCTCAATACAAAATTTAATTTAAATGGGAAAAATTCAGTCCATTCTAAGACGGATGCCATACACGGAAAGGAGCTCGCTTTAATACTTTTCGAAGCTGTTAACAAACTGAGGTTGTCTCCTGAGCTCATAACGAAACCGAGCCAGAAGAGCTTTGGCCACCTCTGCTGACAAAGCCAGAGGCCAAATTCCACCCCGAGCTCCGACACCGTAAATACGGAGCACCGTCATCGCCTTCTGGAGGGCTGCCCCGAAACGCTGGGGCTGGCTCCATCCAAACTGCAGGTGCAAGGGAACGATTCCCCTTCCTCTGCCGTCAGAGGGAAAGCAGAGGAGCCACCAGGCTGAAGGCACCGAAGTCCACCAGCCGGGCAGGTGACAGACCACGCTTGTCCCTAAGCTGCAAGAGTACACAGTTTTCATATTTTTAACACATGTCAATAATTAAGGGACAGTAAAAGAGGCAGCTCAGTCTCATATTGTGGCAGAGCTAATTAACAGCTTGACACCCCGGCAAAAGCCTGTTCTCCTCTTCCAAGCCACATGCTCCCTCTTCTGTGCTGCTCTGTCACTCCTCTGACGCTGTGGCAGCTAATTATTTTAACCATTTTAGATGACCGAAAAAGGTTTTGCAGATCTATTGCCTTTTTAAAAAAACACCTGCGCACGTGGCCTAACAGAAATGACAACAATTATTCTATTCCTTCTTGTATCATGGTTAATTGTGCAAAGCCGCAGATCAAGGCAAGTCTCCTCCTTCCCATCTCTGTCTCCCGCGTCCCCGGCCAAGAGGATGCTTCTGTCGCGGAGAGATTGTCGGTTCTTCTGCCTGTTTTATTCCTTCAGGAATCAAGTCACAACCTACTTGAGAAACTTCTGTCCCAAGGTTTCCAAGGTTAATTATAGCCTTGGTTGCAATCCATGACACTTTCAAATTTCTTGTATAAAACCGCTTTTGGAATAAGTATGCTTTTTTTTTTTTTCCTTGTTCCTGAGTGACCTTTTATACATGTATTAAAAATCGCTTTAGTTTAGTTAGGCTTTTTCCTTAAACTATAGAAGCCAAAATTTGGCATTCCAGTTCCTCCAGCTATAGCACTACGTCTTTCTGATTTCTTTCTTTCCACGTTGCACTATAGGGCAAAGAAGTCATTTTACTACGCTATTTGCCCTTCCCTACTGCTATTTATTAATACATTGCTTTTCTCTGTTTGTTACTAAATTATGTCCACTGTAGAATATGATTCAAATCCAGCTCCAGCACACGGGCACACGTTTTACTCCACGTTTCTACTGACCATCTTGCATAGCTTATTACTCAGAGCAAACCCTACCAGGCTTCACTCTAAAGTTCCCGTTCTGAGAGCAGTTCCCGAAAACTCCCTGAAGTTCAGGAATTTCTCAGCCCTGTTTCTAGCAAACACGGACCGACTTATCGTTTCGCACCGCAATACCGGCACTAGTAGAGAAACAATTTGGTGATTTGGGCACTTTTTCTTTGAAATTTAAGAATCCTGTACATTTTAATAACAAGAACCTACTGCACTAGCTAAGAGTGCAGTAGAAAATTAAATCCAGCCAGGTAAATACATTATATTTTATAAAGTTTAACAGTTATAAGTAATCCATGAATTCACAACAAAACTGGTATCACATCTTTCACATAAGGCATTTCTCAGGAAGTAAATCTATGGGGCAAGAGATGTGACCGAACGAAAAGGAGAGATAATTAAAGGGCAAACTGGCCTGCTTTGCTAAAACAAATGACCCAGGGCTTGCTGACCTTGGCCGGGACCCAAGGGTTTGCATTTTCACATGGATGAGCAGCTGTTCCGGAACAATTTCCTCAATGAAACAAGCACAAACAGGCTCGCCATCGCTGTCAGGCACGCGTGTCTTCTCCCTCCACTCACTTATTCTCAAAGCGGCCCATGGGCCAAACAAGGTGATGACAAGGCAAACAAAACCAAAACCAATCCGGGATTCTTCCATTCACCTTCCTTCCCGCCCAGCAGAGGTGCGGCGAGTGGTTTTCCCAGCCTTTTGGCCACAGCCTACAACTGCTCCTTAGCAACAAGCTAACATCAGTGCGTCAGACCACTTTATAAAAACCTTTGAAGTCAGATGTAAAGAGCTTTCATATATAAATATCACCATCATTTTGAGGCGCAATCTCTCCTAGATAAGAGCTAACTCAGATGCTCACTTAAGTCTGTTAAAAGCAGAGGAAGAGTCAACTCCTGGGTGTCTACTGAAGTTACCAGGACACCGAGTCTTAAATTTCCTGCTGGTCAAGATTCAAATACTTTGTCCTTAGATGAGTATAAATTTGTAGATTAAAGCAACTCCACATTGTGGAGAAAAGAGGAGCAGCTTTTACAATACAAAGTGCTTGAGGGGGTAAAATAACAGCTTTCAAAAATACCTTTGGAGAGGTCTAAAATGTCAGGAAAAAAATCCCACCTATGCTCAACCTGCCAAAGGTGGGGTCATGAAAGGTGCAAAAATAGTGTTACGAGTACAGCCTATCGAGGCACAGGGTTAACGGAAGAATCCAACACTCGGCCATCCCCATGGCACCAGCCTGTGCCAGAAGAAGGCAACATATAGAGAGTTTTATACTGGTTATCCATACACATTTGTCAATTTTTTTTAAGACAACCTCATCTACACAAAAGGATGTGAATACAAGGATGCCTACCACATGTCCATTCACATTGTCTGGCACCTCAACTCTTCGTTTTCTGGTCGGACCACAGTTTAGTAGTACGGAGTAATTCCTTCACCTTGTAAGAGCAGTACAAAAACATTACCAAAACCCTCAAGTCGAACAGAAATGACTCCACGGATTTCAAATTATCTTAGACCCAGACTTTAATGACAACTTAAATGCAAATGAAACATCTAAAAAAAGTCTCTGGCACCTGCACGGCTTTGCCATCAAGCACAATCACCTCCAGCTGCACATCCAAACACGGGCTTTGAAAGTGGAGAGCGAAGCATTTTTGATGGAGGTAAAACACGTTTCTTAAAACTCCTCTGCAACTTCTGCAGCTGCTTTATGTTTTTTCGATATCCTTTCTAAGTACTGTCACTACCTGAGAAGTCACAAATTCATTCTACCAGTCCTTTACCCTCCCTCCTGTCCCAGATGAGGTTGGTTTGTCATAAGGATTTAAAAAATAATTAAAGTTATACAAAATACATTGGTGTCTCCGCGTTTCGGTGCGTTATCGTTATTAACATGAAACTGCAAAGGGTGTACACTTGTTCCCTACTTGGCTCTCTGGGCCACAGCCCCTGCAGTAACATCCAGGCCAAAGTCTGCCTCTGACTGATGTTTTCAACATGCGCAGACAAACTCACTCCGCCAAACATCAAATCAAAATACTCAAGAAATCTCTGCCAAATGCATCAAGCAGACAGGTCCTGGAGCATTTTCTGGTTTATTTACGTGACAGCAGCTTTGCTGTTTACACTCGAGGCTCTTGGAGAGGGTTTATTTTACCTGCGTTTGCTACTTGACCTGTTACACACAGCGGGAGGCTCAAGTACATTCAACTTGTAGTTAAACAACAGCACTCCGCGCTTTAACGTAAGAACCAAGAGATTCCTACTCAGCAGCAGGCTCTTTCTGCAATGTGTGTCTTCCACATGTTGAATTCTGCTTTGGGGCATATTCTAGAAATAATCCAGTAACCCACAAAACCAGGAAATGAACTAAAATCCATCAGTTGCACTGAACGCGCCCTGTCCAAAGCTATCAGGGTACCCCAAGCCGGGACACAGAAGTACTATTGCATCTGAATTTGAAGCGTATTTTTATTCCCTACAGAATTACGGATTAACAAATTTTCAAACATTTGACATTTGAAATAGTAAGTGTGTTGCTTTTGAGATACTTAATCCTGAGAGGGTAAAGAGTTGTCCCACTCCTCACCTGCCAGACGACCATGCCATCCTGCACCTTGCATCGTGGGTTCATCACACTTGGCTAATTTAATAAGCAGAAGAGAGTCCAGACGGGGTCTGTAACAGCCTGAGACATTGTCCCCTTGTGCATCAGCATCTTCTCCTCCTGCCGCGGGGCTGGAAGGGGAACGGGAAGCACCTGGGGACAAGGACCGGGTCCTGCAGCCACCCTACCCCAGGCACAGAGCGCTATCACCCGCCATCTGCGGCAGCGTAGATTAAACTTACACATTACAAGAACCTTTGAGATTCTAAAGCTCACTGAAGCATTCAGAAATGGTTAGACAAGTCTACTTGTTCAGCCGCAGAGAATGGAGACGGATGAGATGGATTCTTCAGGTCTCCTGCTATTATTCTTCTGCATTCCCAGGTGGGGTTTGTTTCTTTTTTTTTTTTAAATAGGCCCATATATTATTCTAGAGTTTCAATTTACAGGCAACATTTTGGAGTAGAACATTTTGGGTTTTGTTGTTTGGAATAGAAATGGAGGGCTTTGGTGCCCTAATCTGAACAAACAAGTCGGATTCTTTTGCTAAAATAAACCTTTTCTGATGGCTGGCGCATCAGCCGCTACTGCAAAAACACTTGCAAAGAGTATGTCGCAATACTTCAAGCATTGAAAATAAGCATACTCCCATGGCAATTCACCAGATGGGCTACAGATTGTAAATCATAGATGTCTAGACTAAAACACAAGAGACAAACATCTGTCTAAAATCAGTCGACTTGAATGGCAAATACTGTTAAATAAATTAGGACTACATTGGAAACAAAGAGAACAACCAACTATGTTGAAAACATCTGAAGTTAATCCATTAGCACACAAGCCGCTACACAATAACCTGAAACTGGAGAGACATTAATTTCATGATGAACATTAGCCCAAGATGACACCCTGACAACTGAAGCGGGAGCACAAAAGCGTTTCTATGACCCAGCGCCACGTTACCCTGCAAGGGCTCACGAATCCATCCCCAGAACATCTGGCTGGAGCAGGGTTGTTATTCTCCTCGCTTCACAAGTAGAACTGAGACAAAGAACTGAAATGCCTGATGCAGGGTCACACAGGAAGCTTGTGGGAATGCAACTGGACCCGAACCCAGAATAGGCTTTAGGTCGTATGACAATACTTAAGCCTGAATAAATCTTTGGACTGTTAAAGACCAGTAGGGCAACACATAGAAGAAGACTCGACTTTGAAAAAAATTCACCCTCCTTGTAGCCACTGACTTTTTCCTTTGCATAACCCTTTGTTTTATGATAGAAATATGCCAGGAAGCCTATGGATGAGCAGAGAGAACGGCCGTACCAAGAGAGGTGAGACAGAAGCGATGTCGCACCGAACACCGCAGCCTGCCTGACGCAGGAGGCTCCGCGAGAGAAAAGGAGATCCTAGAGCCGAATTCAGTAATGGAAGAAATTCAGCAAGGAACTATTGCCAATCCACGCAAACAATGGGAGAGCTCGGTCAGCATCAGGCTTCATTTTAGAACCAAAAAAATCTCACGTATCAAGTTTTCACGCTGCTAAAAAGCTTTGTCCAGCAAGAGAAGGATTAGCATCCTCCCGCTGCTCCTACAGCTCTGCAGCTGAGCTGGAGCTGTGTAACCACCGCACCAACTTTTAGGGGAAACAAATGCCATCAAATGAAAGTTGTTTGCATTTTGCACCAGTTATTAACACCATTATCACATACATATGATAGAACAACTATCAGGTGACATCAAGAAAAGTTACTTATTCGTAGAAAGACAAACAAGCCACAAGATCGTCATAAGGATGGAAGTTCAACTACAGACGTTATTTTTCCTTTGCAATTTTGAGGCAGCTCTTCAACACGATCTAATGATGTCAGTGCTCCTGGGGAGTGTGTGCACACGTGTTGGCTCTCTGGCACATTTATCAAATGGCATTCACTTGCAAAACGTTTTGTTGCCTGCAACAGGTTTATACAAAAACAACTTCCATTAAAGGTAGCGGTAATTATACAACACCAGTTTTCTGCAGCAGCAAAAGAAAACGCTCCGGTTATTCATAATATAACTATTGCATTCCCATGGCAACACCAAAAGGATTGTACAACCAGCAACAGACCCAAACCGCAGCCACCAGTGGAGTTACACAGCACGTTCTCTTGCGCCTGCCCCAGAGGAGGCGGCAATTAGGCGACGGCTGTTCTTTACCTGTCCACCCACAGCGAGAAACATCAGCCAGCCAGCGAAAACTAAAGCAAAATTCCAATCCTACCACTGACACGGTGCCACCAGTCACCGTCACAGGGGCTGGCGAGTTCTCTTCCTGACGCGTTTGGATCCCGGGCTTCAGTGAATCATCTAAACTTCCCCTACTTGAATGTTCTCACCAAAAACATAGCAATTAAAATCCACCTCTCGCAAACAAGCGCTCTTCATCACGTGGGGGCAGGGAGGGAAGGAGAAACATCATCACCGTTGGTACTCAGGTACGAGCCGGGCTATTTTGTGAGGCAGAAATAGTTATTAAAAACTGTATTTGCTGTTTCACACCAAGAAACAACTAATAGAGCCATGGTGGTAAATTGCCATCTCCCTGGGGTAGCGGCACATTTATTTATATATCTATACTTTTTTATATATATCTATAGATCTACATCTATTATTGAATAGATACTACTGTATCTATATTACTATATATTACTATATAGAATCATAGTATTGCCTAGGTTGGAAGGGACCTTTCAGATCATATGATATTACTATGTAAATATAGCTCAATAGATATACATTAAGAAAATCTATGTAGATCGATATATACATGTACATTCACTAAGTATTAAAAGCAATTTTCAAGATATTTAGTATTTTCTATCTCTCTGCTGGGGAGTTTTATTACAGTATTGCATTTACACCAGCGTAAGTTGGAAAAAACCCGCAAGCTAAAATTCCAAGTGTGACAATCAGTGCAATGCTCGGAGTTGCCCTCGGCAAGCCCAGGGTCTCCCAGCTGAGCTTTGCTCCATCACAGGGAGAGCCACCTCCTCCTTCCTTCACAGCAGATCACTAACAACTAAATAATATGAAGCTGCATCTTAAACCGAGAAGCCTCAAGCAGAACATCACTCTTCTGGGTCGGCAAGCATGGCATACAAATAAAACATCTCCCTGAAACAGGGAGGTGCCGGAGCACAGCTCTTCCCCTCCCCAGGGAGAACCAGCTCTACCTGAGCCTCTCCCGACTGATGCTGCCCAGTTTATTTTTCAGCATCCCCAGTGATCGGAGTGCCACAAAGTCCCTGGCCAGTGTCTTCCATTGCCACCTGCATGTGCGTTGGAAGTGTGTCCAACTTCAGTTTCTTTCCCCTAAAATTTCTGCTTGTTAATTTTCCATCCACAAGAGTGGATGGAGGAACATTCCATTATTGTCTTTCCAACAACCTTTTATGAAAAACCCCACCCATCCCTCTTCACTTTGCCCTACCTGCCTTGAACCCTTGAACCTGCCCTTCCATAGACCAAACAAAACCCATTTTTCAAGCTTTTTTCGTAGCTCATGCCTACAACTCACGCTTTGCTGCTGTGCTCAGAACCTCTTGCAGTCAGGGCCAAACCAAAAGACGGTGTTCAAATCCCACCGCAAAGCCCAGCAGGGCCACCTGAATCCCAGCGAGGCACGGAAGGCTTCTTGCATTGACTTTGGGTCCTCCTCACCTCTTCTACTCCAGCAGACTCTGTAGCTCTCAACTACACGGTGGCTGCCCCAGAGAAGGCACTAACTTGCTTTTTCACAGCCTGCGTTCCTTTATGAACACCGAAGGTGATGGGGAAGGCCGTGACTCACCAGGTTATGTTTGAAGGGCCCCCGTCATCCTCCCCTCATTTTCACATCATTTCTCATATTTCTACGCTGAGCCGCTGCAAGGAGCACGTTAGTTGGAGTTGTGTTTTAAAACATGCCTCTCTGCTAATGACAGCACTACATCCTTCAAAAAATAAACTACAAATTCTTTTTTTCCCCTGTGTCCCCAGATAAGCAATCCTAATCACATCGTATGACACAGCGGGGAGAATTAGACTCTTCCCCTTCTATATAGATGAACTGCTGATGAGAAACAAATACTGTATAATTAACTACATTCTTCTAATTATTAAAATAACACAGAATTTGAAAAGAATGGATCTAGGACAGTTTCTCCATAGCACATCTGAAATATTCTCATTTTTCAAACGCAATAAAGGAAGTTTCTTGTTGGCTATAGCAACTGTGAAATTAATTGACTATCCGAAACATCCATCACGCAGTTTGATGGAGATTAAAAAACTCCTATCCTCCAGGGAGTAAGCGTTTCAAACATATGATAAAGTTCTCCTTTCAAGTGGCTCCCAGGTCTCCAGCGTGTCCATCCCAGGAGAGGAAGAAAAGCCCTGCCTGGCAGGAGAGCGGGCTGGTGAGGCTGCCTCCGCTCAGGAGGCTTCATGGGGGCAGTTGGGTTGGAACAATCCCATCGCTGGGGCCCTTCCCAGGCTGATGAAGTTCCCAGAGGGATTTACCCACCAGGACAACTCCACCCGCAGGGTTGGGAATTTGCTGAAAGCGAGCAGGGCGCGGGGAGATGGGATTTAGCCACTTCGCAACTATTCAAGGAATGCTCTTGATTTCCTCTTAAGAACCTTAGGTTGAAAAAAACTGTCTTCTGAATTAGTTGAATTTCTTGGTATTTCAACTCCATTGTTGGGATCTAACATCTAAGTTAGTAAAGTAAGTGAAGAGCCCACATTCCGTATTATACCATTTCTCCTTACAAAACCAGGGGAGGGAGGGGAAGTGGCAGCTAAGGAAATATATATAGTGCGTTATTAAAAAATATATAGATATGATATTCAAAAGGTAAAATTCTGAGTCATAACTTTGGTCCCTGTGCCTGCAGGAGCACATGTGCTAACAAGGGCAAGACAGGAACAGGGAGGCACAATAGCCTTGACTTAAACTAACAGATTAAAACACAAATCTCGCCCACCTTGCTTCATTTAAATTATTTTTGACCATTAAATAAATAAAGAAAAATCACTCTTCCTAGCATTTCTGTACCTAAGCAATTATCACACGTTCACATTCTAAGGTAGAAACCATCATTTCTGTTCAAAATCTCTCTTAAGTTTGAATGGTATTTCCATGCCCCCAAAAATGCATGCGGGTACAACTGCGCAACCTCTGCGTTGCACCCAAAACCAACGCGCTTCTCTCTCAAAGGAAGAAACCCACAGGCATATTCTTCCTTTTCTTTCTCCTCACTTCCACCCAAGCCATCTCTGGAAAGCTCCTCCAGCTTAGAGAAAGGATAAAAAGGATGACAAGCTAAAACAAATAAAATGCATCTGTCAAATCTAGACAGTATATACCGTCCCAACACTCGGCCTTGGAGGGGCTGCCATCGCCCAGCCTCCACGCCAGCCCCTGGGGCTCTTGCACCGTGGCCAACCCTTCCCCGTGGCCAACCCTTCCCCGTGGCCAACCCTTCCCCGTGGCCAACCCTTCCCCGTCCCTTCAGCTGCTCCAAACCAAATTGCTCATGAGGTCAAGCAGTGAACAGCATCTCTTTTCATTTCTAAACAGTTTGAGTGATCCCATCAATCAGGCAGCACTACCGACAACAGCGGTGGCGATGAAGGGACAGGAATACCTGGAGTCAGAGTTGCTGCACATCCAACGGTATTTGTCTAACAGTGAGGAAAACAACTCTCTGGGTCATATGAGTTTGTGCATTAGCCCTCCCAGCACACAATTTAAAAAAAAAATAAATAACGAAAACAATTTGTCCTGGTGACTCAGAATCTCCACCGCTTGAAGAAAGGCCTGCTTCTGTAACACTGCATCATTCTGGCTTCAGATCTATTCTCATGGGTCTCAGGCTCATGACTCAACCGCTCTCCTCTGTATTTGCTCATGCAGTTACCCATCAAGAAATTACTGAAATTTGCATGCATCATAGGGTCTGGCTAAAAATCTAGAGAAATTAGCATCACTGAAGAATATTAAAAAAAAACAAAACCCATTGTTATTTTCCTTGGAAGTCTACAGAAATTACAACTCGTCAACCTTTCTGGTTAAAGACAGCACTGTTTACCACAAGCCCTTCTAACGTTAAGATTACAATGATGTTCTCAACTGTTCTGGAAATATCAGAAAAAAGCATCCTGGAGAAACACACCTCGTGCACTGGCCACTTTCTTTACTCGGACTGTTTAACAGGTTAACTTCATTACGTTAAACCCAGAGCAGTTTTACCCAATTTTTATCTCACTCCTAAGACTGCTGCTTTTATTTCAGACCTAGAAATGGGTTTCTGTCCCAGAAAGATGATGCCTTCAGAAAAAACATACTTCATGCCACTGACACGTCCTTTTTCGATAAGCTTCTTGCCTTTATGTGCAGCGTCCCTGAAGACCTAACGCTGTGATTTTTCTCAAAAGCAAAGAATTCCAGCTTTGTCCCTGAGCTCCTCACCTCCTTTCCTTTCAGCTGAACAACCAGGCAGGCACTGCAGGTTTTGGTGCTTATTCTCTGTATCACTCCCGGACTCTGAATTTTATGCCCAGGTTACCCCAGCCTTAGAAGGCAAGTTGGCCTTTGATTTGTAGGCATCACCACCACCTGCCATTATTTGTAGCCAGAGAAACCGAAGATGCGATGTTAAATATTTTATACTGAACCCCAGACGTGAGCTAGCAGGAGAGCCTAGCATAACAGAATGACTTCGTTTATTTGCCAGGAGAAAGCTTCGCATCAAAAATTACATCTCGCACATTAAAGAACCTCTAAACCCTGCCATACATTATCTCGCAAGCTATAATACCCCCTTTTATAGGAAAGCGCAACAAAGAAGAGAAACTATCCGACACCGCCACATCAACAGCAAGAGAAAGCATCAGGAAAAGGAATAAATTGCAGCGATGCTCAGCTCTAACCACTCAAACACTCGCCCTCAATACCCGAGATTCAATAAGTCATAGAACGATCCAGACCCACGACGAAAGAAAACAAAGAATTCTCTGAAAAATGTGGTTTGTCACTCTGCGCTTTGCCCTGCATCTGAGTTACATTAAATCAATATCGTTTTCATTACGGAAATTATCTTTTCTAAAAACTTTGCTGTGTCAGCGTAATGGAAATATTGCTCCACACCATGTGTTTTAAGGATTTACCTCCTTTCTCTGTCTCGTTTCTATGTGTGCGTGCAAAATATACATGTACTTGTATACACTTACGCTGGCACACGTGAGATAAAATAAATAATTCTGAAAAAAATTAAGAACAGTGACATTTTAACCCATAAATTTGTGATCATGAGAGATTTTAATCTATTCGGTGTGACAGTACACTAGCCATACCCAAGTCAGGTTCCAAAGAATGTAAAATGCCCTACAATGATACAAACAGAAAAATAATGTTTACAGCAACTGGATGCAAGGTGAAACGTTCACATTTCCAACATCCATCCAAAACAATGGATAACGTTGTGCCAAATCAGTAAGCCGCAACTTTCAAGCAAGTTGAAAGCCTTCCAACAAAGGTTTTCCTATAGAAAACACAAGTTTGCCAGAATTCGAGTATCTCACGTGAAAACTCTGATGACACTGATGAAAACTGGACTGGCTTTCAAGTCCCACTTGCCACCAGGACTTTAAAAGACCTGACAAACTAAAGACACGTTCCAGGATCCTCTTGCATCTACTACAGCAAACGCGTGTCCAACTGATAGGAACCAGCTGCCTCCTGGAGGTTAGACTGGGCTGCACTGCCCGTGGGCTGCGAGACCTCTGAAAAAACATATGTTAGCTTCTGAAATGCCACATGGAGAAACTCGCACCTCTGTACAATGTGTGATATTATCATCTTTACAGCTGGCACTGCTGCCAGGCTGGGAGGAAGCCACAGCCAGCGTCCCCAAGCCCAACTCGGCGTTAGCTGGTGGTACGAGATCGATGGGGACAATACATCGACTTGCACGCTCAGGTTTCAAACTCAGCCCGTTTTTATCTAAAAAGCCCAGGTCCAAATGAGATTTTGGGAGGATGTGGCCATAACTAAAGATTTCCTTATAGTCTACTCTGCTTTCAAATCGTGCTTTCTGATTATCAAGACATATATGATAAAACGTAAAGAGATTGTCTGGTAAAAACTGCTACTGCGATTGGTTCTTCCCGCTTTAAGATAAATATAAGTTTCTTAACGTCATGCACTTATGGATATTTTTGTATCTCAATATACTATACTGAATCCGTTAATCAGGGCCATTTACAGGTATTTTATAGAATTGTGCATCATATCTGGATATTTTATCAGCGTCTTACAGTATAGTAAGCTATGCAAACCTCAGAGTGAACTAACTTCCACCTACAATCTATAATATACTGCGAAGAGCTCATAAACACTCAGACATGGTTAATTTTTTTCTTTTAAGTCTTCTCGCTATAAATTATTGACTACAGTTTATGTCGATACCGTCGTGAGAATGAGCTGTCACTATAGAAACAGTGACAGCGGCAAAGTCCTTCCTCCCTCTCCTGCACACAAAAGTCTACGAACAAACACATTCTTGTTATTTCTTCGGGAGTGCGTGCCCGCTGTGAAGTCCTGAGCAGAACTCAGCAAATTCGAGATTTTTCATTTCATTTTAAAACACATTTTTATTTCCAGCCACTTGCGCTCTTCACGTCAGCTTTTCCGGCCATGTGAAAAAGCTCTCTAACTTTGGAATTGCAAAATCACTCGTGAAGCATTTTGAAAACAAAAATAGATGAGCAGCGCACTTAAAGGAATTATAAGCCATGTTTATTTAAGTTAGAGATAAATATAGTTGGGGAACGGCAGAACGGTTCTTGGGGGAGGGGAGGGAACAAGGGTGAAATTTTACTTGTGCTGCAAAGAGCCTCAAGTTACTACACTACTCGCTACAATTTTCAGATTGATTTACCAAAATCATGTCAAGTTATCTGTGCTATACGACTGAATATGAGATGTATAGAGTTAGGCTTGTACCAAATCCTGTGCTATCAGAGGAACTTGCACAGGTAACGGAGCCGCTCATGCAAGTGCTGCTGCAGAATCAGGCATTACTATGGTAATTTTCCACTACAGAAGTATGTTTACAAACTCCAACTGAAGGCTTAAAAGATGAAAAGAGTTATTTCATGGGCACTATTTTAGTCTCTTAGTAAAGAGTTACGATGAACTTGTTAGTGAGAGCAAACATTTTTTTCAAAACGAACTGAATGGTACGTTAAAAATGTACACTTACAACGTTCTTTTTCAAGAAGAAGTAGATACAGCAACAGTTTATCGCTAAACAAAAAAGTTTAAATCTAAAAATATAGCAACAAATGGTAAAAATCCCATCCCTTCTTTTTAACTTCCTTCCCTTTCTGAACCCCTGCATTAAGGCAATGCTCTCATATGGTCACTAAAGGGTTTTTTTGCCGTTGCAGAAGGCTGAAAGGAGTGTTTCTCTCTCTCTCTCGCATTCAGAAAGCCCGAGCACAAGAGGAGCTATTCAGGCCGGGCTGGAGTGCCTCACAGAGACTGCAATATGTTCCCAGTTGGCAAGCAGAGATGTGTTTGGACAGTGAGCCCAGCCATCCCCTCGGCAAACACCGGCATTCCTGCCACTCCGCGGCAAGGAGCACCACGGGCCCTCGGCAAGGGCTCTCCCAACCCATCAGGTTCGGGCTCCAGAACAAACACCTCTTTGTGTCGAGCTTCCAATTCAATAGGCTTTATTAAAAAAAAAAAAAAAAAAAAAAAAAAGGCTGTCTCCCTCCACTCAGCACTGGCTTTGGATCCAGAAAAATAGTCAAAAGCTGAAAATCAGAGAGGAAATACCACAGAATTATATTTAAGTGTATCTTTAGTAGCTTAAACTTTTGGACAACGTTACAAATCTGTCTTTGGATACCGATCGGGTTCCTAATGCTAGGGCTTTTTGAATGTTGGAGCAACAAATAAAAGAAATCACTGAGCGACAAACAGAGGGGTAAGTACTAGTGTAACTGCAAGTTAGCAGTGGACATTAAAAAATCACCCTCTGCCAAAGCAAGAACAAGCTGCAGCCTTTACACAGCACCACGAGCCCGCAGTGGGAGCCTCCCCCAGACCTGCAAGCAGCCACAGGGCTTCTGCCTCTCCTGATCACATCTGCTTTGCCATCAAGCACTAAGGTATTTGTAGACACTTGCCAACCTCCCATCAACCAGGGGTTAGGAGCTCCCCAACCTTCTTCTGGCAGGGTCAAAGGCACAAGGACTTTGCCTTCACGTCTGCTCTCCCTTCGCTCCACCTCGCTGCATCCCCGCAGGGATGGACCAGGGCTTCATCCCGATCCCTGGTTATAGCGTCAGCTCCTGCCACAGGGAGCTGAGAAGCCTCTCCAATAAACAAGACCAACATATGGCACCAGGACTCCAAGCAGTCAATGGAAGTAATCAGCTTTCTCTGCCCGACGTGTGCTCCATCCTAACTATTGCTATTTTGTGCTTTTGGAATTCATTAATGCAACCCTAACAGAGAGACTCGCAACGTCTATGTACTTCATCAAAAAAATCCTACTTCATATAGACTCATATGGTGGCAGATTCAGAAAGAGAAATGAAACCCAAACCACAAAATTCCAGGAGAAAAGCACTGTTTGAACACGTTAGGTTATGCCACAAAGTCACCTGGGCATAGTCCTTCCCTCACCCTTCTCCCACCTCCTGTCCCAAGCCTGATGCTTGTCCCCAGCACATTCAGTAGATTGGTTTTTTGGTTTTGTGGTTTGTCTGTTGTTGGGATTTGAGGAGGCGAGAAGATTAAAACCAGGAGAGATTTTCTACTGGGATATACCCCAGTTCAAGAACAACCACTGGGCTTGACACAACTACCTTTGGTCCTATGGCCAACATCACATGGTATCAGATTTATGAATGAAAATTATGCTTTGAAATCTCCGAGTTTTTGAATCTCTCTGTTTCCTCCTCCATTCTGCCTGGGCAGCATTAAATCAGACCTCTGCTTCTGCTTCCTGGTCGTAGCCCACTCTTGGCTTCCATCAACCACGAGCAGCAAAGTCCACTCGTTTTTCACAGCCTGAAGTACATTCAGTGCACACAGTCTTTGGAGAACTGAGCTGTCAAAAGTACAAATCCCAGAAATGGTTAATGCTTCCCCCACTACCATCTCGCCTGGGCTGAGTGAGCTACAGCCTCTCCTCAAGTTTGATGGACATCTACGGGGAGAAGGGACCACGAGGACCTGAAGAGGGGACGGAGGCTATGCCCCCCAAGGGGGGAGGAGGAGGAGGAGAAGGAGAGGCTGGGGAGGGGAAACAAAGACCCAGCAGAAGCAGAGAGGACTCGAAGGGACACACACACAGTTTGGGGCACCTTCTAATGAACTTCTTGACACATTCAATGAAGAGGGGTAAATTCCATCTCTGAAGCTTCAAAAGGCAGAGTAAGGTGGAGCAGGGGGAAAAGGGTAAGTGGGAACCCTGAAGCTCGTGGGATCTTTTTTCATTTCCTCCCAATTTCCAAGGTTGCTCGCTGGCAGCGCTTCATCTCTCAGGTACGCCCTCCACCCCTCCGCAGAGCTCCATAAACGTTAGGAGAGCTTACATGTATGGAAAAAGTCTATATTTACACTGCAATAATACACCACTCACCGTAAGCCTAAAAATGAAGCCCAACCAAAGAGCTCTCTCTAGAAGAGGGGGATGGGGGTCCCTTTAAACATAAAGTGCAATGAAATTATACCACGGAAACTCTGGGACATTATTCAAACCATCCACATGAATAAAACATCCCACTTTTGCCAAGTTTTGTTCAAGCTGACTTCAGCTTTCTGCTTAAAGAAACCTCAGGCAACACTGACATCATTTGTAGCAGAGGCAGCATTTTATTTAAACTTGAAATCTGAGGGTGTTGGGTAGGTTACCAAATAAAGAGTTGATTTTTCATCTAAAGAATCTCAAATGACCTGACTTCAAAGGCTGGATTTAGATTTACTAAGCCAACGGAAAACAAACGTCTTTAATCTCCATACTGACATTAAACTCAAACAGAAAATAACTCTGGGGAAAGCCCTTTATCACCAGACACAGAAATAGGGGAAAGGCGGGGGAAAAAATCCAAACTATTCTACATGATTAGCCTGCCTCACAGGCAGGGTTACCTAGTTCCTCTCTTCCATCCCATTTTACTCACCTCTTCTTCAAATGTTAAGTTATGCTAGACATTACGCCTAGATTAACACACCTGAACACCGAATGCTAAGAATTCATTCTAGGGCAAACGCAGACATTTAAATACGTATGCAAACCCCTAAGTTATCTGTATTCTGCACCTAGGTGCTACTGCACTTTGTAACTAAGAAAGGAGCTTTGCACATGGAAGAAGAGAAGTCTGGCAGCACAAAGTGATCATTTTTGGCCCTGGAGATGTCAAGTTATTAGACCTGAAGCCTTATTTCTAGTACAGGATTCAACGCTGCTTGTTCCTCGTTTTTGAAAACCGACCATGAGAACAGCAACCACGTGCCTGGCTAAAAAGGACACGCTAAGGTCAATTATCTTCTTCCCCATCTTCAAAACAACGGCCTGCAAGAAACACCCAGACGCTCAAAATATATAATCCTCCCCAAAAGAGGAGGGAGGGTAGAAGAGGAAGCCACGTCCTCCTCCATAGGAATTCTGCCACCAAACGATGCGGGGTCCAGGCATATACAGGTGACCATCTGCCACCGAGATGAAACAGACTCTGGGTTTAAAGGCAGGAGCTGTTTAACAATGAACAATAGGAAAACAACATTCAAAGCAGGAAAGATACCGTACATTGTCTGAAATTACTAGATGAAATTTATTTGGGGGAATTCCAATACAGAACCCAAGACAGCACAAACATCCTTTATTCAGGCACTAGAAGGTAAGTGATCTAAAGAAAGCTGTTGCAAGGTCCACAGCTCAGACTTATAAAAACATACCCACAAGTAATATTTAAACAAAATCATTGCCCTTCTTTTGAAAAGGAACATCAAGTTTCCTGCTGGAATAAACGGAGGCAGCCTGATTATTTTTTAGCACACTAAGCGAACCTGTCAATCTGCCTACATCAATACAGACAATTAGTCTGATCCAGCAAGATGCTCAACACATGTAATTCTCAGACTTTAGAAACCTGAGCGACTCACAGGGGTGCACGTAGTATCTCACAAGTATGGTATCTAAGCTACTACATACCGTGTGTAGCTTAAAAATACGAAGGGGCAGAAATATAGCATTTAATCGGGAAGTCCAAGTGCTGCCTTTGGACGTAGGCATCAAAGCATTCATCCAAGTTTGGGTTTACCATTCCAGCGTTGTCCAGCTGCACACATGAAGTCACACACGCTTTCACGAAGACGTGCAAAACTAGAATGTCTCCGAAGACCAGAGCACAAAGCCATGCTCTTTCCATGTGCCTTTCTACCTGTAACCTCTTACCTCAAAGCAAAGCTGTGTCCAGACGCCAGGTGTTACACACGCACAGTGAAACTCACTCCCCTGCCGAAGAGGGGAATGAGTCCTGGGCACTCAAGTGGCATATGGGCCTGAACTCCACCCCTAGGTCTACATCTTTGAGTTGTAAACCATAAATCAGCTCAGTCTGATAAAACGAACAGTACGTTCTCTTGAAACACATGGGATGTTTGGTGAAGCTTTGGAAACTTTCTTCCAAGTCACCTTCCAGTTGTAATTGCAAGGAGTACCAGTCTCCGCAGGGCAGAAGAACACAGAGAAGCCGTTACCAAATGCCACTTGCTCTCCAAGGTGACCGAGCAACGCACTGGGAAGGTGCCTCAGCAGCAGACAGCAAGAGCTTCTGCAGACCATTACACCTTAATTTAACCTGCAGGCGTGGAGACAACTCCGGGTAGATGTCTGAATTCGACTTGCCAAATCACGAGTTCGAGAACACAAAACACACAATGCTGCTAGGTGGAAAGCACTTAAAAATATTATTGAATGGAATTTTTGAATATTTATGGTCAGAAGTAGATCAGCTGTAACTGGAATGGAAAACCACCCGCGTTCCAACCCCCTCCTTCCAAACATCAAGCTGGGAATTTGTGATGTGGACCTTCAGAAAGGTCTTCAAGGAAATACAGCCCAGGGTTTAACCAAAAACTCTGCCTTTCTCCAGACGTATAAAATGGCCTTTGTAACCAAAGGAAAATCCATCACTACAGAGAATATTGAGGATATGGAAGAGATGGAGCCAGACTCTTTTCAGTGGTGCACAGCAATACAATGGGAGGCAACAGACACAAACTGGAACGTGGGAAACCGCAATCAGATATAAAAAGAAGTATTTTTTCTATTTTTTTCCTTTTCCTTCTATTAAAATACACCATGAGGGTGATCAAATGCTACAACAAGTTGCCCCAAGAGGTTGTGGTATCTCCATCCTTGGAGGTGTTGAAGACTCAACTGCAGAAGTCCCTGAGCAACCTGCTCTATTTGGCTGGCTTTATGCAGCTGGTCGGACCGGGTGGCCTTTGGAGATCCATCTAATCCAAATTATTCCACGATTTAACCCTGCACTAAAAATCATTTAGTTTTAATGCTGAACATAAGCCTTGGAAGCGCCATCCATGAAGGCTTCTTGAAAATACAAAAATTAAAAACCAAACAGTATGAAACGTATCATAATAATCAAGAAAGTTTACATAATACAAGGTTTCTACTCAGGTCTGCTAAGTGACTTATGGTCTGTTAATTACTCCACTTGATGGCAGCCCGTTTCTTATGAATCCAGCAAGCATGAAAAGAATGCGAAGAACATCAGGTAGAAAACACCTGGAAATTTCTTCTGCCACTATTTGTTTCAACACTTACTAATACTGTGTGAATTATTTATAGGAAAAAAAAAAAAAGAAAAGACAGAAATGCATTAGAGTACCAAGCAAAGTCCTGTAAGAATTATGGAGACATTTCAATTTTAGAAGCTTAATCCTACTACCTATTATTTTTCCCCTGATGTAGGCAACATTGAGGGTAAAGCAGCTTTTCTCTTGAAAGCGTTACTTTTAAATACTCAATGCCATTAACAAGAGCTCCTAAACCTGGCAGGTCACTGTTGATATGATCAAACAGCCCACAATTATTTAATGAAGTCCATTGGATAAAAATTACCCGGCCTGCGTTCAGCTTTGAACAGTGAAATTGCTTTGGCTTTATTAAATTTTAAGACTGCCATGAAGAAAGCCTATTAAGAAAGATCTTTTTAAGCTCTCAACAGTATAGCTGGATACTTTGTACCACTGCTACTCATGATCAGCATTAAAATCATTATAATCAGATAATTTCAGGGCTTTAGGGAACCGTGCTCTACCATCTGGGGACAGACCATGCTGGCGTAAATCAGGCGCAACTCCATTGATGTTGAAGGATTTAGTATTGTGAAATTATCGAAACTAATCTTACAGGCCGTATTTTGCTGTGTACTAACATGAAAATATACCAGATGTCTTTATTTTCAGTAACGAGTAGGGGCCAAACTACTAAAGAGCTCTTAACAACCAGCAGACACGGACCAAACCCAGTTTGCAGCCAACAGCAGCATAACAGCCGGGGGCCTGCAGGACTGGGGAGAAGCGGGCCTTTGTGAAGATCTACTAGAGAACCTTTTGAAGAGTTTATCAATTCATTTCTGCAGTGCCTAAAAGAAGAGGACTTTCTCTATCAGCATAGAATCATAGAATTGCCTAGGCTGGGAGGGACCTTTCAGATCATCTAGTCCAACCATCAGCCTCACTGACAGAAACCATCACACACACAATTCTCACCCCGTAGAAATACTTCGCGGTTTATGGAGGTCCTCAACACCTGCATCAACCAAAAACTCTGACAACCTGTGCCACAAGAAAAATGAGATTTTACGAGATGGAGACCGGACTAAGAAGATCCGGAGAGTTTAAGAGTTTGGCGTTACCAAGTATCTATAAAACCAACCACCTTGAGATGGATCCAAATAACATTTGTTCAATTACTCCTGTATATAAAGATGTAATTTCCTACACTCAAGTTTTCTAATGCCTGGGACTGTTTCCAACACAAGCAATGCAAGTTCATCCCAGTGGAATAATGCACTAATTACCCTCAACTTAATTTTCTGGCTCCCATGATAACACTGTGAGGACTATAATTCTAGAAGAAGAGGTGCTTCAGGCAACTCCAGGCTTCAAAAAAATCAAACTTAGAAAGCGTGCTGACTGGATTGAGGCATCTTCTACTGAAAAGAAACCGTTACGGCCCCAGCGGTACAAGGTAGGGCAGGCACCCACAGGTTAAGCCAGAAGAAGAGGCATGCGTGTGCTTCATTTGAGTATTACGAATGTTAAATAGGTCAGCGGTTACTAAATAAACGAGGCATTCAGACTTCCAACCACTCCGACAAACCAACCCCCCTCTCAAGTGTCAGGATACAAGAGCAGCTCAGAAACAAATTTGGAAATCAAGACTTTGATCAGCACTTTCTCTCCAAGTCCCAGATTATCCTGGTTTGTATCTGTGGCTAGCACAAGACGCTCAGTTTTTTTTTGTGGTAAGCAAAAGCTCCGTCAGAGCACTGTTTTAAAAGGTAACGCTATTTCTTTTAATGATGCATCATTAAAATGGATGAAGCTACCAGCAACTGTCTATACTGGGTTCGCACTATTCATTGCTGCCTGTGTGCGTGCCTATTCCAGCAAGAAGAGCTGCGTAAATGATAGTTACTTCCCTCAGCAAGAATATTTAATGCACGCGAAAAATATTCAGGTTTTTATAAACCACTTCTGTTCGTTTCCTGGGTTTTACGGAGAGATGGGAGAGAATGATTTGCAATCATCTTGCACAGGCAGCAGCAGGCACGTTTCCAAAGCAAACTGGCAAAGCACGATGCAAGGCGGGGGGAAATAAATAAATCACAGGAGCTTCGTTAGGCAGAGGCATCTCGATAATAAAGCTGCCTGCGACGGGCAAAACAGAAGGGCTGAGGATCTGGCAGGGCTGCAGGTTGCCCCCATCCTGCCATCGGCCCTTTGGCAGGGTTTTTTTTAGCAGGAAAGAAAAGAAAAGGGGGCAAAAACCCCCAGGAAGTAGCTACACACAGGGAGTAGTTCAAACTGATTATTCTTTTCGTAAACATAAAAAACAACCCCAAACAACAAAACTAGCTGAATTTTCAGTCCTCCTAAACAGTACTCGTCCTACAAGAGGTACCAAAGAATACATAAACTATATTTCCATATAGGAAAATGACTTAAAGATTAATTATCCCCTAGATTCTATTTATATTAAATCACTGTTACTTTGTAAAAACGAGGATAAGTATTAAAACCACTTTTTCAAGACAAGACCACGTACTTTTGCATGTACCCGCACTGGAGAGAAAATTATCTACACTTTTTAAAAAAAATAACTAAAGGCTTTTCCTCCGGTATTTAAAAATTAATCTTGTTTATTAATTGTTGCCTTTTGAATGAGCAAAGCTTTTAGTTGTGTCAAAGCTATTAACAGTGACAGTTACACATTAAACACATTAAATATTCAGCAGTCTCATTCCAATGCCCTTCTGTAACCCTGCAGAACGTTTACCAACCACCTTGTCTCTTTTGTAAATAAAAGAGTATTTCTGCATTTGTTTTAAAAGGTAGCTAATTTCAGATTTCAGCAGAGATTTTATGCTAATATTTGTGACAGTAACGTAAATATCCAGGGAATTTTTGCTGCTACAGAAAATCATGGCAAGAGTACGCAGTTCCTAGGAACCTTCCCCACTCCGTGTTTAGAATTCCTCGGATTCTTGAGCACCATCATTTCAGCATCAGGGCGACAGTAACTAAAGTCCCAATTAGGGCTGGCTAAAATGTCCTGCAAGAATAACGGTCTGTGCCATTTTGTAGATAAAATATTATGAAATAAGGATGGTCTGAACAGCTTAGAAATAAACACGTTCCATTTCACAGCAAAATAACAGAGACTATTAAGTGGAAAGGTCTCCTCTATTAATAAAAGCTTGAATGTGTATTGAATTCTCACATTTGCTATTAACCGTGGGGAAAGACTACATGTGTTTGTTTTCCACTGCGACCAGTGACCCACCTGGGAACAGAAACGAGCAGCACTTTCTCTGCCACTCACTTTCTTGCTATGGCAGAGCATCACCTCTCGCCATCCGCCGGCTGCACCCATTTCACTTCTTTTCTTGAATAAAGCTGGCTCGGTCATTACAGAACTGCTCGCAAGCAGGAGGAAGGTGGTATCAGCACCTTTTTCTACAAGTTATTTGATCACCCCCTTGGGAAATGAAATACTTGAGGTCAGCTCCGTGCCAGGAGGGACCGAGAGCTCCCATCAGCTCAGACCCACCTTACACAAACAAACCCTCTCCGCTTGAGATTAGCGCCCAAATATCACACGTCGGTGAACACTAGGTAAAATGCTTCCGCTCTCTATATTATGTTTAAAAGGTCTGCAAGACAGAAAAAAATTATAATAGAGCAATCAAGGGAGAGGAGCTGCTCTGGGCACAAGCAAAGCTCTCACACGGCTATTTTGATAGTCTCGTGGAGGACCAGAAACTGCTGATTTTCATCCATTCTCTCTTCAATTCAGGATGGAGATTTTCGTTTTGGCCTTTTCCAGCCCAAATTAGCTGCCCGAAGATGACTCCCTGGACCCACAGACCACCAGCACAGCCTCCTGTGCGTTGCATCCCCGGCTGAAGCGATCAGCGAGGCGTGATATCTAACTGGAGCGCGACGGAAACAGCCACGCTGGTCCCAGTTTGCATTTGGTATGCGCTGTTTGCCAGTCAGGTTTACCAACCTACTAAGGGGAAAAAGATAAAATAAATCCATAAACATACACCAGCCGTTCTGAGGCACAATGCATCGTATTTTACACATTATGACTTACAAGAAGCGGTGTTTAATGGAAGAGAAAAACCTAAAGTCTTCAGAGTTCAATAGGTGTTCAAGCTCCCTTCTGTATTAATTAGCATGGCGCAATATTGTCATGATGTGCTACATACGTGCTGTGCATGCACACATACGCACTCAGCATGTATCGTAATTACACACATACTTCATACTATGTGCAGAGCGAGAAAATTAAAAGCACTGTCCCCAAACCAAAAACGCGAGGATGAGATGAAGAAAAGCCCTCGAAACGATGCTACGTGCAGAATTAGAAAGACAAGATGGAAAAGCATCAAAAGTGCGTGATTTCAGAGAGCGTTTCAGGGTTACACACCATTACAGCAGCAGCTAAAATTATACTGTAGCCTGACTTTTCTCGCTGTATCAAATAATCAGCTTGAATTCAGGTACTGTGAACCAGCCTGCTGAGATATCTTGAATAACAGATTGGGAAAGTAACACGCCCATTGACACAGGTGCAGTGAAAACCCTTTTTTTTTTGTTTGCCTTCACGGCCTTACAAAAGCTGGGCTTGCCAGACGCATTTCAAGCAGCCTGCACCATCTCCTACGCCGGCACCGCACGGACGCACAAATCGGTACGTTAGCATGCAGATGGGACGTGCAGGCTATTTTTGGAGTCATCCGAACTAGATATAAATAGTTGCCTAAGGATTTTATAAACGATCTCCCCGGTGGATGGCACGGCTGAAGAGCAGATATCCTTAATCCTCACTACTCGCCCAAAGAGACCGGAACGCGAGAACACAATCCCGCACAGGGCTGTCACCAAATTCAACAGCCTGAGGTTGAAAGCAGATTTGAAGATTAAAAATTAACAGGATTAACACACAAAGGAAGTGGAGAAGAAGTCATTAAAACTGTTAGCACTAATTTTTTTTTTTTTTTTTTAATTACAGAAGGCTGAATATATTACCACTGATTATTCCTCCCAGGGCTTGCACATGAATCTAGCAACTTCTCATTCAACTAAATGCATCACTGAAGATAGAAAGGTTTAATACACAAATAACCTTTGTAAATCTTTTATTTCCACAAATAAAGGATACCAAAAACTTGCACTTCCCCCTTCATGGGGAAGGTGAATCCCCGCAGGCATCAAAACCGCTTGGCACAAGCCTAAGCAAACAAGTGATGTTTTTTCAAATACAATGATTAGGGTCTATGATATCGAAATATTCATTAGCATAATATATACTATGCTAATAAATGCACACATATGCAGAGTCTATACGTAAAGTTGTACAACAGAAAGATACCCTTCTCTTGCCAAAGACTTTCTGAAGCATCTTAACACCCCATCCACTCCTGCACTATCGCCCGTCACAGGGAAAACGCACCTCTCGCCCCAAAACCTCTTGCAAGTCTGTTACACCCGATGGTTTATTAAAAAGAAGTTTTACATATTGTCTGGAACTCATGTAACTGACCTCGTGGCGTGCTCATCCACCCCCCCGTACTGCAGGCGAGACGTTGCAAGTATTGCTATATTCTTTCTTTTCAGCTTTCAGTCACAAAACACAAGAAATCTCGACCCAGGAAAGGATAAACTGAGGGGCTCTGCCAACGAGTTCTAGTCTATTGGTCTAATGGTTTAGGTCAGTCTCTAACAAAGTATTTGTTAGAGCGCACAACTATGAAATTTTTATTATTTTTTTTTTTTAAGGTTATAACAAGCTTCCTGAAGGAAAAGAAAAATCAAAGTTGTAAATAAATCCACAAATGTTAACTGAATGTCTGGTATTCTGAAGTTGGACTTGAGAGAAGGCATTTTTCCTTCTTTTCCAATCCAAACCACGATCCTTGATTTTTAATACTTACATGAATCTATAAACATGTATTTGAAGCCTCCACTTTGTATTCTGCACCGATTACACGTCAGAGACACGGATCATGATTCACTATCAGGATATAGCGAACTGCAAGGACACGTAGGGATAGGACGAGGGGCAATGGTTTAAACCAGAGCAGGGCAGGTTTAGGTTAGACATTAGGAAGAAGTTCTTTACACTGAGGGTGGTGAGACACTGGCCCAGGTTGCCCAGAGAGGGGGTGGAGGCCCCATCCCTGGAGACATTCAAGGCCAGGCTGGACGGGGCTTGGAGCAACCTGATCTAGTTGAAGATGTCCCTGCTACTGCAGGGGGTTGGACTAAATGGCCTTTAAAGGTCCCTTCCAACCCAACACGTTCTATGATATAGTCTCAAGAAGAGAGTTGTAAACACACCAACCTCACTGAACTTTTTTAAAAAATAAAGTAATTTCAGAAATGTATTGGAAGAATCCCCCATTCTTAACCTGAGGAAACACCACACAAGTAACAACGTAACAGGCGTTAAATGCCGCTGTCCAATTTCCTTAATTTTTAATATTATTTTGTCATTAAACAATTTCATTACCAGCTTATACTCCATGTCAAGCAGCTGTTATTGTTTAAATTCTTCCGTTATACTTAACACAAAATGCACATAAAGTTTGGCAGAATAACAAAGTAAAAACTGAAATTTGTGGTTCTTCTCTGTATATGTTAGAAACACCTAATTTTTATTTATTTTTTTTTTTAGAACAACGATTTCAGAACAAAATCGAAACCAGTTAAAACATCAAAGCTAAATAAACTTATTAATAAGGCTGAAACATAACATAGGCAGTAAACAAAACCCTAACAAATTTTGAAAAGGCACATGCAAGAAACAGCAATGCTTTTAAAGTAAAATAAAGTCTTCAAGCTCCCAAGGACTCTCATGGCTCAGAAGTTAAGAGTAGAATCATAGAATGTGTTGGGTTGGAAGGGACCTCTAAAGGCCATCTAGTCCAGCCCCCCTGCATGAGCAGGGACATCTTCAACTAGATCAGGTTGCTCAGAGCCTCATCCAGCCTGGCCTTGAACGTCTCCAGGGATGGGGCCTCCACCCCCTCTCTGGGCAAGACAACCCTAGCCGGGCATTTCTTTGCATCAGCTAGACGCAGCAGATTAGACAGCAGAAGAACACTAGAGCACCACAGACATGCTGGTTTCCAGTTGCACACCCCATTAAAACTTTCTATACGTTTAGGATGTTGACAACGCCATCAAGGAGGGGAACTTTAAAAGAAATGGGTTAATCCCAGCCCCCCAGTGAACGCGGGTATTTATTGCCTGCAGGATGGATTTACCATGACAGCTGGTCCAGCTTACTCATCTTCCTACTTCAGAATAGACATCTCCAAACCAAAACATGAAAGACCACATGCAGACATTCCCTATTTTCTTCCCTAACTTCAAAATGAACAGTTTGTTTGATATTGTCCTGTTTTGAAACAACATACTTCTGCCTCCCCGGCCGTGTTTATGAAGCCGAGGTTCAGTTAAGGAGTTTGAAGGACACATTTTTACTGCATTACTGAAGGAACGCAGCAAGTTATCCTGGCAACCTGAACATTAAAAAAAAAAAAAAAAAAAAGAAATGAAGTGAAATTATAAAACCTGCAAGCAACCAGAAAAATATTTTCACATAATTTTGCTAACAAGTATCAAGTCAGGATTATTTTTTTTTAACAAATATTTGCATTATTAAAACGTTATTAACATCTGCTGAAAAAGTTCAAGGTGAGGGAAAAATGACCATGCTGAAAGACAGTTTCTTTCACCCTCCCTTCTGAGAAGGCTTTCGGCATTCCTGTGCCAACGGCGTGTCTGACTAACGATCGCTATCTCGGCTGCTGCGATGAAAGCAGGCATCGCATTTGATCCGCTGAGAGCTTCACCGGGGTATTGTCCTATTGATCCTGTCGGAGCCAATGAAGTAACTGCCCGGGGAGTTCCCCAGCATCCCACCAGCGCGTTCCCATGCATCGGCCATAGGCTGCAACATGACTCCAGGCCTTGGCTGCCCAAAACTGTCGCCTTTGTAAGCAGAATACGTGTGTTTCACCAAGAGCTGGGCTACCAAAAAGCCCCTCTTAGAAAGCTCTTTGGTTTTCCTGTTTTGTACTCTCAAGGTTTTATATGCTACTAAGAGGAGATATTATTTTTTTTAGATCACGTACTACCAAGGGCACCCAAAATTATCAGCCTGTGAAATGAAAATGTTCTTTACACCTTAACTGTATTGTATTTAACTGATGGAGTATCATGGCTATACCCTTACCGCTTGAGCAGATGAAGTGCCTATTTCAGAGTCAGGCCATCGGAAAGCAGCAGATGCACATCCTTCCCAAAACACTCGCCCAGGCAGCGTTCCCCAGCTTGTACCAAGAGAGCTCCTGTTAGATGAGCTGAGCATCTCAACCAGCTTCACGCAAACCCGATTTTTGTAAAGACTTTAATCCAAATCCATGCCATCGAACTTTTGGCTGCTGAGGTGCCCATGAAGACCCTCATCCATGCCTCCGGCTGCCTAACGCACCCTTTGGGATGCCCTTATCATTAAGGAGGTAACCAAGGTGGCTGGATGTCCACTTTGGCCAACTCAACTAAGTGCCTGAAGTTACATGAAACGCTAAAAGCCTTTGGTCCTTCATCAGACTAACAAGCGAATCGGGCACAAAACCGTCTCCCAGTCATTTCATTTTAGGCTTCCTGGAGCCCACAGGATTCTTCGGATTTCTTACCTTCTGTGCACTTCACTTCTTTCCCACAAATACACTTCCAGTGAAACATTTAGTGACAACTATTGGTAGCCTAATATAAAAACAGGGTCTTAAAGTTATTTGCTTCTAAGGCGTGAAGACAAAATATCTGCGAAATCTCTCCAAAAAACCAAAAATCTGAAAAATTGAGCAAGTCTCAGCGTGTTAGCTGAGAAAAACATTACTGCAGGGACACTGGAAAGGAAATTACTGTCTCTGTGCTTTGATGTGCAGAGAAAAGTATCCTTCTGTCTTCTAAAAAAGTAAGTATGATCACATTCTGCTGCTGAATACCTCACATTTCAACAAGGAGGACTGTTTGTTATTTTTAACAAATAACAGAAATAAATCAAAGCTCTATTTCTGAAGTGTCTGAAGACTTGTGCCTCCCCCGGCTCCCCGCACAGTCCCTGCTGCTCTCCCTCCTCCTTTCCTCTTACTTCAAAGGCCAATGACCTCCCCAAGGCAATATTCCTTCTGATTCTATTTAAAATATTTAGGTGGTCTCTATTATACACTGGTTTAATTGTAAGCAAGTTATTGTAATCACAGCTGCTTCTGCTGAGAATTTAGACATGGAATAAGGGTGTGCATTACAAGGGCAAGACGAGGGGTAATGGCTTCAAACTGAAAGAGGGAGGATTTAGATGAGATATTAGGAAGGAATTCTTCACTCTGAGGGTGGTGAGCCCCTGGCCCAGGTTGCCCAGAGAAGCTGTGGCTGCCCCATCCCTGGAGGGGTTCAAGGCCAGGTTGGACGGGGCTTGGAGCAACCTGGGATGGTGGGAGGTGTCCCTGCCCAGGGCAGGGGGTGGCACTGGGTGGGCTTTAAGGACCCTTCCAACCCAAACCATTCCATGATTCTAATAACAAACTGCCTTATGTAGGTGGAGAATGAAGGGAAACAGATCTCACTGGCCAGAACCTCACACTATTTTGCTGTACCATATATATTTTCCCATATGCAAGTTAAGCAACAGTTACGGTGTTCTCAGGGAGAACCCAGGAGGGGTATAGCAGACTATGAATCCTTTATCGTCCGTTTAACAGCTGACAGTAAGGAAAAGAGAAGGGAATTTACATGCATTTAGTTTGCGTTGAGAAGCCAAGACACATTTGCATCCACAAAACATTATTATTAAGTAAGAAGCAATAACAAGGCAGAAACATTTTCTTCCAATTTGTTAAAATTTTCCAGCCGATGGATCCCAGTTAGTCACAACATAACTATTTCATCATACGGTTAAAATAAATGCCTCCATTCTGGCAGGCGATATGGCAACGCCGCACCTAGGAGCATGACATGACGCACAGATGCTGGCAATCTGGGGAGGCGGGGGGCGGCCCTATGCTCCACACATCTGTTATTGTGGGAAAAATCCATGTTGGTGTTTTGTCAAATTGCTCTATTAGTAATGAATACAGCTGTTTCGCGTCGGATAATCTGTGTTGCAACACTTCACTAAGTGACTCCGCGCAGAACTATGCCCCGCTGTTCATGCTCAGCTGTAATTCTGATTATCAAGGGAGATGCCACTGTGCTTTAAAAAAAAAAAAACAACATTGAACGCAGCTGTTTCTGCTTCAAGGAATGTCAAAAGAAGTCCTTTCTCCCTGCCATGTATGTATTTTTCACTGTAAATTGAAATGGGTTCTGGCACTAAGGCAACTGCCCACTGGCAAAACACAAAGACGTGCCAAGCGTTTATTCAGCCTAAGCTGAGAGCAAGGCTAGTGCTGACCAAGGTTTTAGGATTTAGGATAAAGACATGCAATGCTGAGAAGTTATCACCACCTCATGCCCCAATTTAAGACCTAGGTAAAGGAAAATATGATCATCCTCCCCTCCTCCCCTTCACAGATCCCTGCATGGAAATCACAGAACGGTTTGGGTTGGAAGGGACCTTAAAGCCCACCCAGTGCCACCCCCTGCCCTGGGCAGGGACACCTCCCACCAGCCCAGGTTGCTCCAAGCCCCGTCCAGCCTGGCCTTGAACCCCTCCAGGGATGGGGCAGCCACAGCTTCTCTGGGCAACCTGGGCCAGGGGCTCACCACCCTCACAGTCAAGAATTTCTTCCTCATATCTCATCTAAATCTCCCCTCTTTCTGTTTAAAACCATTACCCTCGTCCGATTGCTACACTCCCTGAAAGAGTCCCTCTCCACCTTTTCTAGGCCCCCTTTAGGGACTGGAAGGGGCTGGAAGGTCTCCCCGGAGCCTTCTCTTCTCCAGGCTGAACCCCCCCAACTCTCTCAGCCTGTCCTCACAGCAGAGGGGCTCCAGCCCTCCCAGCATCTTCGTGGCCTCCTCTGGACCCGCTCCAACAGGTCCATGTCCTTCTTTGTGCTGAGGGCCCCAGAGCTGGACACAGTGCTCCAGGTGGGGTCTCACCAGAGCGGAGCAGAGGGGGAGAATCACCTCCCTCGAAATAAGCAGTTATCGGTGCTCACAGACTGACTGCAAGTCAGCAGTGCTCAAGGTTACAGCTTTTGTTTCCTACCCTCTTGTCATATCCGAGAGGGATGTTACACCAAATACGTTCCCTCTTAGGAAGTCATTTCAAACAGAAAATGCTAAGCCCTAAGTCTACCGAGACGGGAACTGTACGATAACGTCTACAACCAGGCTGCAGGTGCACCACTGCGCCACTTTGAAACACCTGACGTGCAATCCGAAGGTGGAATTCGGGTCCGTTTTCCCCACAGAGCTCAGCTTTCAGACTTTGTGAAGGCGCAGAAAAAGCCGAGGACAGAGCCCCTTTGTGTGCAAGCCCAGGTGGGAGCCGGGTCCCGCTGCCGGCAACGTCTCCAAGGAGCTGCTCTTTGTCTGCGGGTAACAGGAACCGCAGCCTCCAGCAGGTACGGAACAGCAGTTCACGGGACAGGAAAGCACGGGCACCCCTGAAACGAAGCTGACGCTGATATTTTACACTGAAAAAACCCAACTGGCTCCTCCGGGCAGGAGAAGGTGCTCATGCAGCCAGGTGCCCACCATGCACTGGTCAGTGACTAATTAGGAAGCCATTACAAATTATCCTGCTAGCTTTAAGAAAATAGAGCACAAATATAGGTGCAAGCTTTGTTTTTATTCTAATGGGACCGCCAGACAGGATACCCCAAGGTAAGAAAGGTTTTGTGAACACACATGCAGAACCAACATTAGCATCAGACTGAGCCATTAATGACCTAATAGACTAATGACCTACCGATATGACCTACCGATTAAGAGATAATTCAAGTCAGCCTGCACAGAATAAATCAATGTCTTTCCTAAAATGAATCCACTAGCCAAGAATTTTTCACAGCTTTTAAAGCCATGGCAACACAGGTAACACTTGGGAAATGCATTGAAAAGAACATGGAAGGAATAAAAAGTTCTTATTTTAACAATGTAAATATTTGGATTCTGTGCCTTAACGTACAGCGACTTAAGACAGGTATTTATTTTTCACTCCAGAAACAAAATTGAAGCTAAAACCAGACATACACCTTTAGCTGCTTTACGCATTTAAGGCACCAGGTTTTATTGAGGTCCCCTGTAGCAATAAAGACCGTGGCATGAACAGTCACCGACGCTATACTGAACACATCAGTTCACTTCCTGCAAGCGATCTGGTTACAGACTTTGCACTTCCGACAACCCCAGCATTAACAGGATACCAGCGAGATGGATTATGGTCACCTGAACAAGAGCTACAAGACATCCCGGACAAACCAAGCACCAGAGACACGTAATTCTCTAATGGGAAAGTTTTCAAGATTAAATTACGGTTATTAAAGATGCATGATGATAACCAAGGAGCAGATTCCAGTATCTTGATTCTCAAGCTTACAGAATCAAAAACCTCAAAAGCATTTGGCAGAATTACATCAAATTTGATCAAAGCTCAAGCAGACTAATTGGCGATGCAACTTAACGTGAAAGTTGTACGGATGAGCTGTTGTCATGTCATTCTTCAGCAAAAACACATTTTGTAGAACAACTGAGAAGTCACCTTGTATCTCGATAAAGCATCAATTCAAGAAGATGATGCCAAGTACCATTTCACTTTGGTGAAAACTGGCTAATTCAAGCAGCTTTGGAGGCTTTCCACGAACAACCATGTCTTTAGGAAAAGTAGAACATGGTCAGTTGTGTTTGCCTGCAACTCCACCCATCACGTAGAGATGACCATGTCAGAAAAAACAAAGCCAAGAAAATCCAAAAAAAACCCAACCAACCAAACAAAACCAAACACAAAACCACACCACTCAGCATTATCGCATCTCAGGAATCCTAAAAATTCTCATTATTTGAGTTGATCACAAAACTTCTGCTTGTTGAACTTCAGCCACAGCATGGTGAGGTGCTCAGCAATTGAAAACGTGCCATCTGAAATGCTGAGGACAAAGTTCTCCCAAACTAATCGGGTGACTCTCGGTTACAGCTGCCAAAGGGAAAAGCTGACTTTTAGCGTGGCAAAATGCTGCAGGTACAAAAGCCACAGCAAGTGTTAGCCGTGGAGTGGGGGCACTGAGGCATCAAAATACAAAACATGCACATCAAGTTGCAAGAAAGTCAGGAAGATGCAGAGCAGGGCAAACTGGCGTTCCTCTTCTGAATTTGAAATAAGATGTGTCAAGCCCTCCTAAACCCAAAAGAAGCTGTTATTCTCCTGGTACTCGGACAGAAGAGCAAGACAAACAATAGACAGAGAGATCACTGCTTGTGAACTGAAGAATTTATATCGCTCTGAAATCAGGGAGGAATTTTCTCTCAACGCAGCACCCTTTAGTGAAAGGGCTCTTGAGTCGGGGCCAAGAAGGAGCAGGGACTCCACGTATTTACAATTTACTAGTCCATGACAGTTCTGCTCAATTTTCCTTGAAAATAAAGTAAAAGGTTCCCAGATAAAGAATAGTCCTGCTAGTAGCTCTCAGTAGGACCAAAGCACCAACTGACGGCCTGGCACCTCCTTTTTACAAGTCCCCCTCGGGCACCTGGAGTTTCCACTTCTTTCTGGGTGGTTCAGCAGACGTTCGATGCAGTTTGCAGTCGAAAGAAGCCTGAGGTGAGCCCAAGTATAATGGATGGTTTCTTTACGGGCAGGGTTTCAAAAGCCCCACAGCAAGAGCATAGGCAGAAGAAATAATAAAAAGGACCTGAAGGACAGGAGGATCCCAGGCTGCTCTTCTGGGTGCCCACGTGCTGGTGCCCCACCGCTGGCCAAAGCCTCCAGCACACGCACCCAACAAGCAGTGTAAGCAGATGCTTAAAAGCATTCGTAAGCCAAACAAACTAATTCAACATGTGGCTTTCTTGAATTCAAACCTTTGTAACATGCAGCTCATATTCCTAACTCACGTTATTTTCCTACCGGGGTCTCTCCTATGAAGACAGACTGAGAGAGTTGGGGTTGTTCAGTCTGGAGAAAAGAAGGCTCCCAGGAGACCTTATAGTGGCCTACCAGTATCTTAAGGGGGCCTACAAGAAAGCTGGGGAGGGACTTTTTAGGGTGTCGGCTAATGGTAGGACTAGAGGGAATGGATTAAAACTAGAGATGGGATGATTCAGACTGGACGTTAGGAAGACGTTCTTCACCATGAGGGTGGTGAGCCCCTGGCCCAGGCTGCCCAGAGAGGGGGTGGAAGCCCCATCCCTGGAGGTGTTCAAGGCCAGGCTGGATGGGGCTCTGAGCAACCTGATCTAGTGGGAGGTGTCCCTGCCCAGGGCAGGGGGGTGGAAGGTTGGAAGGTCCCTTCCAACCTTAACAATTCTATGATTCTATGATAATTAGTGACTGCCTAAATAGGTTTGTGAGCTCATGACAGTGAAGTGGCAAGTCTCGTCCTCCTTTCTTCCTCCTTCTTACCTCCTCCTCTTCTTTTCTGCTCCTGAACTGTGGGAACTGACACTAAATGGCAGAGAAAACTATTCACTTTTTTTTTTCCCCCCAAATAGGATCAGTTTTCCCATCTGAGCAGGCCAACGGGTGAGGCAAATGCCAGCATCAGGCAAAGGAAACAGTGGGAGATGACGCAAGGGGTGGAGAGGACATCATGAGGTCATGTCTTCTGCAGCAGCTATCCATCAGGTCAGGTCAGGACACTTGTATCAAACCGCAACTTTTCCAAAGTCCGAAACAACTGCCTTGCATCGGTAAAAGCTTGCTCTCTTCCACTCAAACAAAAAAAGCAAGGAAGAGAAGTGCTTCAGAGTAGGAGAAAACAGAGCAGCCATTAAATTGTGCTGAAAGCTCCATGAGCAGCACCACATCCTCATTCACAGCAAGACAGGAGAATCATCATCCAGCTTTTGAGACACCATTAAAAAATAGTTTGAATGTAGGTTAGATATCCTGGAAGATGTAGTAATTTGCAAGTAAAATGTGAAAGAGAAAGAATCGGTGAGGGGCAAAAAGGGTTTAGTTTCTTTTGTACTATGAAACAGCGATGGCGGATGCCATCAAACCAAATAAAACGAAGACAGGGAATAAAATACTATTTTCACTGTTATCTCTGTCCAGAAATCCAGCACAGGAAAATACAACTAAAATTTTCAAGCATGATCCTCTACAGCCTCTTATCTTTGGAGCAAGTTACTTCAGAGCTGAAGCTCTCTAAGGTTTCTGGCATCTAGTTTCCCCAATTTACTCAAAAATACTCTTTAAAAAAAGCAAGAAGTTGACTTACAAGCTCAGAAACTCCTTCTGAAGCGGGCAAATTTGCTGAGGCTGGGCATGGGCTCTCACCCCGCTGTGCCTACGACTCTTCTGGCCACCTTTCACCGGAGCACGAGGGACTCAAAGTGTCAGATACACACACGGCAACTACAACCATGTATGAAAAAAAGTCATTTTTCACTTGGAGGGTGGAAAACACATTGGGAGAGCAACCTCTGGTCCCGGCTGTTGAGGACACGAGGAGCTCCACAATGCGGAAGCGTGTACGGCTTAAAACCCACATTCCTTATCAGCAGCACCGCACGCTGCCAGCTTTTAAGGGCTCTCTGGTTTGAAAGGCAATTTTTCAGTCTCTAACTGCATTTGTACTTAGAATAGAATTACTGCTGTCTTAATGACTCTCATTACATTTTTAATTACAAAAAGTTCCATCTAAAATTGTCCAGACATTTGCACAAACTGCCTTTAGCAACTCCCTAAACCCAGGCAGATGAGACTAACCACTGGCACATCCATCTTAAAGTAAAAATAAAGTAAGGAAAATAATGCTCCACATTGGATACTCAAAATGGTCTTTGGAACGTACCTTGTAAAATGATGAAACAAGGGCTTTAAAAAGCTGCAAGCAGAGGAGACACAGTAGTATCGAAGGAATATTGCAACTACACAGCTTGGGGTTAGAAAATAGCTATAGGTCTATTTCTAGCATAGCAGTTGGCTCAAATAACTGCCTAATTCACTTACCCCATTTTGTGCATAACCGTTTTTGGATATATATAGAATGGAAATAACTATGCGAACGAGTAGCAGTTGGTAAATGCCAGATATTGGCTTGTAAACCTCTTATTTCTTTCCTTCTGTGTATATTCCGTACTACAAAACAGAGCATCCAAACTTGATGCTCAGGTATCTGGGATGGCCTTAAAAACTGGAATTCACCCTAATTCATTTCATTTGCTGTGCTCGTCCACAAAACAGTCTTCGTCTTAGACTCACCCTGAGGAAAATGTAAGCTTGTGCTATTTGAACATATAAAAGGCCGTAGTTCAAATAAAGACAAGGCATCAATAAATAAACTGCAAAGCCTTTGAACACATCCCGCTTTTCCAAAGAGTTCAGCCCCACCTGCAGAGGAACTGTAGGAGTGGAGAGCAGGAGTGAGATTTTAGAGGGGTTTTTTTTGTGGTTTTTGGGGGTTTTTTTTCCCCGCTTTTATGAAACAGACGACTTACACCAAAACACACTCGGGATGCTTCCATATGTTCTGCAGGACAAGTATTTCTGCTTGATTGGAACCTCTGTAACACTATTAGCATTTACAGCCATAATTATTGTCTACCGCTTCCACATGCCTCACCACAAATAGTTCTTTCAATTGAATAACTTCCCATGTTCTGAGAGATAACTAAGTTACCAAAGACAACTTTAAACTTAACAGTTTGCTTAGAACTTCTGCCATTGCTTACAAGCTCATCAAAAGCAGCCCACAGCAATAAGCCCCAGCAGAGGATAAGTTTTCCAGTACACCCTCCTGGTCATAAATAAAACCCCCTCGTTAGCACAGCAATACTAGCCCCACACAAACATTCACATCCTCAATTGGAGAAATTACTCTCAGAAGTGTTTATCATTACAACTGGCTTCAAAATAGCACCAGGTTAAGTATTTTTTTATATATATATACATAAAAATTTATATTTTTATATATAGTGGTACTTACAAACAGCATTATATAGTGCAGGCTACCCCTGGAAACTGCAGGTCGCATTACGCTACCAGGTACGTGACAAGACAGACAATTAGGACAGGTTTGTCTAAATGAAATCTTAACTAGCACATCAATTAATTCGGCAGTCAAAACCATTTGAAGGAAAGGTATGGAATACCCTAATCGCAGGAAGGGGAGAACCCCTTTATGTAGTAACTGCGCCCTCCCCAAACGCATTTTGTAAGCCAGGGCTCCTTGGCTGGGAAAATATTAGGAAAATAGTCAATTCCTGTACTAAATAATGTCGCTGCCGAGCGGGGAACAGGGGCACCTGCCAGCCAGGCTGCACAGACCCTCTGTGAGCAGAAATTCCAATAAAACCCAAAGTGAACTCTAGTTCAGAGGAGAGAGTTTCTAGAAACGCAGGTAATAAAAAAAGAAGATATTGAATATATCAGTATTCTGGGGTGGGTGAACTTTTACAAAGACATGAAGACTTTTAAATATTATACAGCTGTTTCTTCTGCTATTTTCTGCAGGCTCGGGGCAGTTCCGATGGGCACACTGATACACGCGATATGCACACAAACACAGGGAGAAAGTATCTTTTAAAAAAATAAGTGTACGGAATGAAAATAAATAGAAAAAAAAGAATCAAAATAATCAGACAGTACAGCTTCCTACTGCTTTCCAAGTACATCACAGAATCCCAGAATGGCTCGGTTTGGAAGGGATCTTAAAGCCCACCCAGTGCCACCCCCTGCCCTGGGCAGGGACACCTCCCACCAGCCCAGGTTGCTCCAAGCCCCGTCCAACCTGGCCTTGAACCCCTCCAGGGATGGGGCAGCCACAGCTTCTCTGGATAAATACGGAAATAGATGGGTATACATGGAAGCTGTGGGTGTGCTGGAGGACAGCCGCCAGCTCAAGGCCGGGAAGTTGAAGAAGAGCTGCCCCACAGCCCCCAGGGATTCATCTCCTCCATCTCCCACCCACGGGTACCCTCGGCATTGTATTATCCAGGGACAGTCCTCAGCCACCTTTCCGGAGAGGGGTCAAACCTCACCTCTGGAGCTAACGCAGGAACTAGAAACTGTTAAAGCATTTTCACTAAGTAAAATGTACACTGGTATTTCTGTCCAGAAAGGTGAGACACCTGGATGACCTTGATCCAATGATCCAGTCTGGATCATTAACGTGCGCATTCATTCTCCAGCTGACAAATTCGTTATCTCTCTTACCTACTCTATTCTGACACATAGTTATTTGAGCAGCTCATAAGAACACAGAATATCCCAAAAGAGAACTTCAGGAGAAGCTTAATTAAATAACCGATTATTCTTAATGTTTAAAAAATAAATACCCGCGCATACACTTCCATGTGATGAGCTCCCAAGGGAAAATTTTGTGAAACAAGCATAAAGTGTTTATTTAACTCAGAGAAGCAATTAAACCATTAAGAAGAGCTCAAAGTAGACATTATGCTGATTATCCCTTAATTGCACGCATTCACGGCGGTGACATACAAACTGCAACAGTGACAGCTATTCCACAGACCAATTTTTTTCTGACCCGGGCAGATTGCACAACAAATCCATCAGCAATATATATTTAACAAAAAGCTAATTTAAGAGTGCTGCTCCGTAACTGCTCAAGTTTTTCCCTCCCAGCGTGGAGATATCTATGATTACTACTCCTCAGACCAACTTAAACCTGCCTAAGTTTGCTTAAATACAAATCGATGAAGCTGTTTATTTTATCTGCTTTTCATGAGAGACTACATAATGTTAATGAGAATCTAATTGCAACACTCATCTACTCTAATCATCTGCCCTAACTGCAGCCACGATGTGGCGGTACCTGACGGTGTCCCCTGCCACGTCCTCTCCTCTACTGGGGGTGTTAGAACCTCTCAGATACCACCACAGATGGTGGCAGGGAGGTCCGTGCGTGCTGTTGAGGTGGGACTGGCAGCCAGAGGCAGACAAACCACAACCTTGGGAGCTCCTTCAGCGAAACTCCACTTAAAAAACCCGAATATTTAAGGAACACTGCCGAGACATCCCAAACTTTCCGTTTTCCTTTAGCTTGCAGACAGGCCTTCCAGCTGCACTTACCGACATGCGAACACGGTCTGCAAAATTACACCACAACCACGGAGCAGCTGAAATGCAGGAGGTTGAATGCTTTTTCCACTCACCAGCAGTCGCATCTCCCGTGTCCCACAACGGGGATAAACAAAGTAATTTTATAATTCCCTTGGCAGCGGCGGCAGAAGGCACCGCCGACAGGAACGCGCCCTGCTCCAACCGCGCTGGAAGAGGAAAGCGGCTGCCAAAGCATCTAGTCGCCAAGAAAATTACAATATGATAGTCTTAATTATCCTAATTGCATTTCCTGGTATTGAGGCAGGATTAATATAGTATTTCTTATGCTAGACTTCATAAACACAATCGGTTTCAGCTTAACTCTTCGTAATTGTATTTCACAGTTCTTGCAAACAATTAGCCACCAATTATGTTCATTCCGTCTTGCAGATGACTGATAAACACTCCAAATATCAGAATTCTCCCTCAAGGGAGGCAAATTACTTCTAACTTGTTAAGTAATCTTAATGAACCCTCAGTGAAAATCCTGCAGGCGAATCACCCAACGGCGCTCACTTCCCAGTTCCACGCTGTTACCGAAGACTAGAAAAACTTCCACCAAGATGCTTGGACCAGCTTTGGAGAACTGAATAACAGTTTTAAGGTGATGAAATGGCCATATACACATGATTTAAAAAGAAAAAAATACTATATAAATCATTTATGATCTGGCACATATAAAAATCATTTATGATCTAGCACATATAATCATCTCTATATAAGTATATGTATAAATATAAATACACACAGATGCATTTATGCACAAATACTTGTTTTAGAAATTAGCAAAGTGTTCGAGCTAATTTAAGTTTCAAGGTAATGGGTGCTGGAAACAGGACAGGACAAACTTTATTATTTTCTCTCTCCCCCCTCCTCTACTCGCCATGGCCTGGCCACCAAACCCAAAGGCTCACACAATTGCGAATGACAGCCATTGTGTTTCGGGCCCCTCTCCAGGCACGGCTCCAACCTTCAAAACAATTCGGCTAGAAATGTTAAAAAAAAAACTTTCATGATGAGATAATATCGTCTGCTGCGATAAAAATAGTATTTTATACAGTTGCGCCGAGGTCAGCTGGAGCCACCTCGCCAAGATGGCGTTTGGAGAGACTGACCCTTAGCAGCGGCGGGCGTGATAAGCAAAAGCATGAGAGTTTCTAGGAATTTTAGGCTGGATTTTCATAAATAACGCAGCGTAGCCTCACTTAACACATACGTCACTTAAAAGGTGACATTTGGATAAACAAGACACATAGCTATAGGCCACATGGTTACTTATGCAACTTTGTTTGAAAGCGGTATGGACAAAAAACCCAAGTATTTTGAGCTAAAATAAAATGAAGACTCTTGCTTAGCCAGCACGGGCAATAGGGAAGCGTCCCCATAAAATTACAGGAATATACCTTGTGACAAAGCCTTAAGCAAGGGTTTCTGCAAGGGTTACTTGGGTTCTGCAAGGGTTCTGCAAGGGTTCCTCCTTCCGTACCTGTGGGGTCACCAGCCCTTCACTTGCCAAGAGAAGAAAAATACACCTTGCTGACAAATAACGTGCAATACTTGCACACTGAGTTAACATATTCCTCTGCTACTACACATTTTTTAAAAACCTCCTATGGAGGGTATTTGCAGAGAATTAAGAGCGACCCAGAGGAGAAGGCACTGCTGCTGACGAGCCATGGACACTCTAACATTCCCCCATCCCACCCCCAACGGGAGGGACAAGCTTACAAAAAAATAGCAGCAAGAAAAAACAAAAACCAAAACCCAAACACGCCACCAAAACTGTTGTTAATAATATAATCGAGAAGTCTTGAAGCTGTAAGCAATAATCAAACACAGCTTATAAACAAAGCATCTGCAGAACCCTGCAGCTGTAGGTTTAACATCAGGGGGTACATGGCTAAAAAAATAAACTGCACAAGTTATGACGGAGAATTTGGTCTTGTGCTGAACATTGAGAAAAAAAAACAAACGAAAGCCCCACTCGTCTCCAGGAGTGGCTTGATTTTCAAGTAGTATTTGATGGTCTCTGACCCATAGAGGAAGAAAAAAATTAAAATTAGGCTTTGTGGTGTTTAAATGAGGAAATCACAGAATAGGTTCATTTGTTTCTATTACATTGGCCTTAAGTATTTTAGAACACAAATTCAGATTCTAGATTTACTTTTTAGATAACAATTACTGATACTACTGGATGGCAGACTACAGCCTTCGAGGCTGTCCCAAGTTAAGCAATTTCGGAGTGGACAATGTGGTTGAGGGGGTTTCTTTCTTCCCTTTACGTTTTGAAGCCAGTGATGCTCTCATTACAGAGCAATGAGCAAATTGCTCATTAGTCAGCAATTTGTTTCTGTTAATAACATCTATTCTTCAAACCTGTATTAATGAAAATATTCATGATATAGAAAGTGATCTATTGACGTCACAAGCTCAGAACCCACCAAAACGCAGTGACTACAAGAGAACGCTGGTGCAGAAGGAACAACCAAGACCCTTCAGGATACGATCACCCAGACCATACCTAAATATCAAAGAGGTTAGACTTTTGGAGAGTGAAAGCTGCCCAACCCAAGAAATCCATCAACAGCAGAATCAACAGCTGATTCAAATGCAGCTCCCAAAAACCACTACAGATTTCTTTTTTTATGGTGGGAATAAATACAATTTAAACTTCAGCAAAACCAACAAACAACCCAATTTACATTTGTTACCATCAAGACATTGAAAGCCAATTCATTATTGCTCCTTATCCAAGTTATGATTTGTTTTAAAATTAGAAATAAGAAATGTAACAGTAATAAAAGCCCTGTAATGATTATAAGTGACAATGTGCTTCATCCACATGTCCTACCTTAGTCCCACAATTAATTGATAGATAATCTGCCTTGCTGCCACAACAGTGAACGTAGTGTATCTTCAGCCTCCCTCAGGGAGGAACTTCCATCTACAGTTCCCTAAGTGAAATTCCCAGTACAAGTCTTCGGAAATTGTTACCGAGCTTCTTTCCATCTCCCCCTTCATCCCTCAAATGGGCAACTCAAAAGAAGGCTGCACTTAGAGCCGGCTGCTTAACGCCTGTTTCCCTGGGTTAACAGTCTGACTCCACAGAAGGAAATGCCCACCCCAGCCTTTTTATAAATATCATCAAAATATTCGCTGTGCCAATTGCAGGCAATCACAATGGAGCATATGAAGTTAATAAAAAATAATATATATATATATAAAACTGGCAGAACCTGCTTGGTGGAGAATATAGTACTTCTTTCCTGCAAGGAAATAGTTCTTGATACGCTAAAATACAGGCAGTGCCTTGTTAGAGGCAGGAGGAGCGCGGTTTTGTACAGCACTATGGTTCCCCAGCCTCACGCGCTTGGGTTTGAAGAACTCATCTGCCAAACACAAACCTCCAGTCCTTGCAAGGCAGCAAAACCTGGGAATAAATGTGTTCAAACAGAGATTACATCTTTTCCAGTGGAAAGTCTGAACTGAAGAATAGGTTAAACACAAGAAGTTTATAGCGCTGCAGCTTGAGGTCCGTCCTCAAAGCGATGCAAGGGTGTTCCGTCCATTCCCACGGACGGCCAGCAACGCGTGCACAAGCTTTGTAGAAGCCCGTGCCAGAACTGACCTGGAGGGTTAATTTTCTCCTCTCATTTCGATAATATATTCTCTTTACATCAAGGTTAATGACACTTGCCACAACAGTTTCTTCTGGTTTCACCATGAGGAACAAGCAGGACTTCAATTTCCAGAATTGCGTCCTCTTCGGAGGAGTGTCCCACTGCATGTCACACCAAAGGCACGGGGACTCATCAGATCTGGTGTGCGAGACGAGTCCCACGCTATAACAAAGCCAGGATACCTGTATATTTGTCATCTTTCTTGGTGTCCTACTCCCTACTTCCTCTCCAGGAGACTGAAAAAATGGAAAAGACTTTTCCAATAAAATTATACAAAGAGCTATTTCTGGCTGTAACAGCTCACGCTAGCTTTATTTTGTAAATGTTAACCTTTACCTAACACTGCAAATCATATTGCACGACAAAGCGATGTCACTACATATTCAGAACAAACCTGAAGCAAAAATCAAAGAGGGTAAAGGATAAAACGTAGAGGAAATCAAACACTTGCCAGCAAGGAGGAGTAATGGAATTTAATAAGGCTGATGGAATAATTTCTTGCCTTTTCTAGCCAACAAATATAATTGCTTCAGATTAAGAAAGCTGAATATAATTGCTTTACTAACTTAGAACAATAGCTGCACTAATACACTTTAAAAAGACTAAAAGCCCTGACTAATGTGTTTGCAATGCCTATACTGCGAGCAGACTGGGTGAAGAGTGGGCATCTTGGATTTTAAAATCCTGACACCACTGACTGAAATGTACTGGGTCCGGACTTGGAGGATTATTTGCTGACCGCCGCTGACAACCGGAGCGTTCCTGCAGAGCTGGGCTTGTTCTTACCGCGGCACTCAGAGGGGCTCTGCGCTTCGGGGAGAGATCCAGGGATATTGGGCGACATTTAAGAATTGATAGCGTGCTGGTACGAGACACTGCCTTTCCAAGAGCCCTTCAAAGTAGTTCAAACACACCACACCTACTGATTCTTTCAGACATATGTGTGTGTGTGTGCATATATATACACATGTATATATGTGTGTGTATGTACACATGTGTGTATATATACATATACGTATGCGTATATATATACATATATATACACACGCAGACGTAAACCAAGGACAGACCCAAACCCCAAAGACGAGTCCTGCATATTTACAAAGCCAAAAAAAGTTCCAAATTATAGGCCAGACCATATGTTCTAACCTTTGTCTTCAAAGTCTGCTGCCCTAATTCTAGAGATAAATGCGTTTCCCAGCAGTAGATTCTTAGGCATTCAAAAACAAACACACACAAAAAAAAAAATCTTCATTTTACCAAAGGACAAACTTCGTGAATGACTTTTCTGCTCATTTACGTGTTATTTCGCTGTGAAGCGGCATGTCTCGTTTTTCATATACTTGTAAACTGGAACAGTCGGAGCGTAGGGACAGGCAGCAGCCCGGCCCGGTTTCCCCAGCGCAGGGAGAAGCTACGGCCGTCCCTCCCTGCGTCTATTCAGGCTTTCAGATTTGGAAAGATTAAGCCACATCAAATTTCACTTATGTGCCAAGTTTCTTCTTTTTTCTTTCGCCTTCCATCAGGGGAGCTATATAAAATAATAGCTACCAATTCATTATATTTTAATCAAAAGGGATTTTTAAAGGACTACAATATTCTAGACAGCGAATCTCCTACTGCGGGTGAATCTTATTCAAGATTTAATCCACACACACGCAAGAAGTTTCTGTGATTATTCTTAGCATTATCAGATTTAAAATGGAGAAGCTGAGATTATTCACACAGTAAACAAAGAATCCTATTGTTTACTTTTTGGCTCCTTACACGGTTTCCTATACTTTATTGTAGTGTGCTAAAAACAAAACCTGTGAGATGAAAGAGGTCGGTGGTTGTGACAGTCACAAGGAGAAAAAAAAAAATCTGCTCTGAGTTAACATCCCCTTTGCTCTCTCTTCTCGTAGCAGATTTCAACACAAGTTTCACAAAGGTACGGAAGCCTGAAAGTTACTTATTTCATGTGGAAGGAATAAATGACGCACCATCAGGACTTTAGTTTTCCACGGTGACCAAACGCTAAAAGGCCGAAGGATCCATGTCAGAAATGCAGATGGAGCCACTACAAAAAGCGGAGGATAAAAGGTTCCACTGCAAATTCTGCTATTTTCTGTTTAATAACAGGGAGATGCTCTCAGCAGCCGGCACAACAGGTAAGCTCGCAACTTTATAAAAACAGCCAGCCACCTGAACCTGTATTATTTTTTTGTTTGTTTGTTTCATCTATCTCCTTAGGCTCCTTTCATCCCCAATCTTTGATCTGACATCCACCGACCGGTTCCCTCGCGTGTCCCTTCGCTTCTCTCATCTTGGCGCCTCCGTCCCCACCCCGAACACGCCACAGTTGTCACTCCTTTGCTTAGATGACGCCCCATCTATTTTCAACTCTTTCCTTCCCTCCAAGAAACTGACTCACTTCCTCATTGCCAATCTCATACTAAAGGGAAAAACAAAATAAAGACTTTTTTTTTTGGTTTGCTCAGACTAGACCGAACAGCTTTATTTCGCCGACGCACACACTCTCCCTACAGAAACCTACCGCTATTCAGCCTTTAATATTATCCATTCCTCTGCATTGCCACACCAAACCACACCCACCCGCCAAATTAAAGGAATAATAATTCCAGGAAATCTTTCATTTCAGAAACCACTGCTAGATTTTTAGCACACTTCTGACCTTTCTCTTGAGTTGCTCGCTCGTAGAGCCACCGAAAAAGCAGCACTGACATTTAATCCAGGCATTCTTTGCTTTACAAGATCAGAACAAGCAAGGGCCCCGTAGCGCTCTAAGGTCAGCATCAATGGCAAAATACTTGAAAAATGTAATTTGAAACCAATATCAGCATTAGTAAACCGTGTGTATTAATTATCCTGTTCTCATTTCAAAATGTAATCGACCAAAGGCAATCTAGGCTTTTGCCTACTACACGAATACGCCATCGCACATCTCTCTCTCGTCCTTGAAAACCAAGACAAAAGCCCATTTACTGCAGAGCCTTGCTCACCTGGGCAATGCCAGAATTAAAGCATTGTTTCTTTTCATCAGCATATTTGCTTTCTTTGCACACAAATTTTGCGCTTCGCTATTCCAAAGCGAATTCAGTGACACTGAATAAAGACAAGAGAGAGAAGTTTCAAGGGGGTATTTTCAGCAGCATGGGGTGGAGATCCAGAGTACACCCAGGAATTTCAATTTTTATCACGCCAGGTGCTTTTCTGCTACCTGTTTTTTCTTCTCTTTGTTACAGGCTTTTCACATGCTACGCATACGTATTACAGAACAGGAAGCTCGGTCTGGTTTGCTTCTGGCAGAAAATCAGTGCCAGCTTTGGGTATCATTTAGATGGACGGCAACAGAAAGTACATTTAGCAGTAATTGAGAAAATCTGCTACGCAGTCTGCAGCAAAGTCTCTGTGCGTATGTTTTTTCACCATGTGGGTGACAAGCAAGTTCAAGTGGCACCAGAATAATCATTTTGTCCGTATTATTCATACCACAGTGCGCATGACAATTCGGCACTACTGCCTTGCAGGATGAAAAAGCACTGAACAAATACTTGGGTACAGCGTCACTGCCCCAAACTACGCACAAACTGCTGTACTTTTAAGTAATTCAGTATGTGACACACTTCTCACGCAGCAATAGAAGTTCCTACCAAAGATCTTGAGCTATTAGCTAAAACCACCAGCCTTCAATCAGTCCCGAGGGACAGGGGAACTTCCTGAACTCGTTAGATTCACCCGGAATTTATTTATTCTGAAATTCAGAAAGCAAAACGATTTATTTATTTATTATTTTTTTCAAATACAGGGGGCTGTTTTGGTTCCATTCTGCAGTTGGTCAGATTCATGCTCTCCCCTTCTTCCATATTTCATTTAGCGTGGTTGCCCCAAAGCACCAGCTACAAGCCATCTTTCATATAAAGGAAATACAATGTCTACGGTTACAGCTGAGCAAAGAAACGGGTGAGGATATGCCTTGCCCTTGTCCTCTCCTTGCAGAGCAAGTCAAGTCCTGAGTTTGTGAAAAATTAAGTGGAAAAACGCAGAAAGGAAATGAAGTATTGACGTATTTATGAAGTATTTATTATCCGTCAAAACTATATAAAAAGAGCAGCTTTTAAAATACCGATGATATAGCACACATACACGTTTCATCGCTCAAAAATACTGAATTAAGATTCTAAATCAGTCCCCCATTAACCGCCCACAGAGGGGCGACCAGAAGTGGGCCAGGGCTGGTGGCAGCAGAGGACGAGCGGGGCTCTGCTCCCCGGGGACACGGTGGTTCTCGGCGGAAGCATACTAATACTTTGTCATTAAGAAGCACATGGCTGAAAAGGCACAAAGATCGGTCATCCTATCGCACACAAATAGAGGATGTGCTTTATGTTTCCCCTTCACGCCGCGGGGCGGGTGGCCAGGCTCAGCGTTCAGCAAGCACCCAAGGGTCCAACAGCCCGGGCAGGAGAGCACCAGGTCCCTGCCCCATCCAGCGTCCAGTCACTATTAAAAAAAGATTCTTCTCAATTAACCCCCAACATCCCCTTTCTGTATTCCTTTATTTGGTTGTTGTTATAAAAGCTACATACAGAAGTCACACGCCACAGCATCTCATCTATTAGGTGGGATGGAGGAGGCAAACCCTGCGGAGGTCAGCAGGTAACACCAGTGCTGGTGAGAGCACCTGGAATCACGCAGATGCTTCCCCAGATAACCCAACCCGCGGACTGTGCCATACAGACCTGTGGTCAAGGGATGGATTTCTCTAAAACACCAGATTTATCAATCTCTTTAAACCCGTCCTCTCAAGGAACCCTCTTCGTGCCCACCGACCAGCTAAACCACCACCTCTGCGAGCTGCTCCATCCAGCGCCCACCACCACCTGCGGGGCTTCGGAACCAACCTCCTAAACAAGTCACCTCTGGCTACATGCAAACAGAAAACAGGGATGAAGACAGCTGCAACACATCCCATGTTCAATTAAAAGCACCCATTTATTCCAGTTTTATAGAATTTCGGGGGGGGGGGTGGGGTGGGGTTGTTTCTCAGTTATGGGTATTTTTATTTTTAAAGTTTTCACTGATTACCTTATTGGTGAAACACTGAGGAACTGGAAAAAGTTTTTGTATTTAGGATTTCTCCACTATTCCAAGACATCAGAGACCTTCAAATGTGCATCTATTCTTTCTGTTTTTAAACAATGATTACTCAATTAGTGGCTCATTACACTTCAGGGTGTTTAAAACAAAGGATATTCCACAGAGGTTTTCCTCAAACAGGTGTCTTTCTTCCAACCTCGAGAAGACAAATGCAGATTCACTAAATTGTCGTCTTCTCTGCTATTTTCGCGTCAGTCCTGTAACACACATGATCACACCCCCCCGGACACACCAGAGCCACGGAGCCAAGTGGGGTCCCGGACACAAAGCCGTGGTTCACAGGACATCCAAAACAGGCTCCAGGAGCACAAACTGACCATTCCAAACCTCTCAAAAAGCCATATATTAGAAAAAAAAGCTTTCACAGAGATAGATATCACTCTACATAAGCAAAGCCAGCTGTCCCTGCAGAATGGACACATGCCAAAGGAAAGAGCCACTTTTGTATATCCTAAAGAATTTAGTGTTACCAAGTCATGACATCTTACATTTTTTAACAGCAGCATTCACTCCCTGAACTCAGGAGAATCACACAATTTATAATAAATTAGTCCTTCATATGGTGAATACAAAAGAATCCTATTTACCAGCACACCTTACGTCATAACACTGACTACGTGGCAGAAAGGAAAAAGTGAGCATCGGCCGTTCAACGGGGAGCTGCCCGATCTCAGGCCAAAAAGAGACTTTCACGCTGCCTAAACTTAACGCTGAATTTATTCCATAGCTTCCTAATCACAGTGCAATGTGGGAGCAAGGGAAAAGGCATCGCTGTTGTCAAAGTGCTGCCGTACATGGCGGGAATGTATTAACCTTTAAAACATACAGAATGCTCTATCACAGGGGGAAAAAAAAAAAAAAAGACATAAGTTTTGTGGAGCAGGGCGGGGTGTGTGATTTCCAAAAACATTGCACACAAAATAAACCTGTCTTTTACAATAACCTCAGATCACCAGAAAAACAGAATCAGCATGAATCCTAATAGTATATTCGCTGGCTGTCACAGTTTCTTCCACAATAGTTCACTGTTATCACAATATTTAAGTTCCACAATTGCACCATGAACACAGCTTTGCCCACAGAAAAGGAAAAAGCAACAGTAATACAGTCAGGTGCTCTTTCGCTTTTGAAGCACATACTTATTTCAGCAATATAAATATTTCCCAGTAAAGCAGGAGTTGAAGTTTTAGCGCAAAAAGAGTACCAGGATTTTGAGACTGAACTTAAAAGAGCGTATACAACTAAATGCCTGTGCTCTAGCAGTCAGTGCTGCAGCTCTACCAAAAAAAAAAAAAAAAAAGAGACAATCTTCTGCTACAAATCCTGAATCATTTTTATGAAAGGCTGCTGCTGAGCGCCAAACCAACCTCACTGGCACAAACACGTTAAATGGCTGGGAATACGGAACCAGGAGGTTTCAAGTTGCATTCATTTAAATACACTGTCTCAACAACACATTGAGCATGAAAAAAATTATAAATAAATGGTGTCGTAATTATATTTGTAATGGAAGTTTTTAATGTACTAACCAATATGAAACATTCACTTCAAGTCAAAGGAATAGCCGGCGTTATTCCTCTGTTAATTGCCACGTGGACCAATTTCTTACCACACAGCATGTTGGCCATAAATCTTAACAAGCAGTTTTAAATTGCAGCTATTATTGCTCATCGAGACCGAATAATCCTGGATGGTGTTCAGGGAAGCTTCTGTAGCGTCTATCTCAAGCAACTATTAATTCCTCATTTCCATGGGGATGAAATTTCAAGCAACAACCACCACCAACTGCACTGCTGAAATGGGGGGGCCACAGAAAAGACGCGAAGAAGAGTGCAAGATGGGAAATTTCAAGTATTTCAAAAACTCTTCGCTGTGGGAGCGGTGTAGCACCGGAGCGGTGGGCCCACGGAGCAACCTCCACCTCCGTGAGCTTCGCAACTCAGGAGGGTGATGGACAACCCCATCCACCTCTGACACTGCCCCTGCCTGCAGGAGAAGGTTGGATAAGGTGACCTCCAGGGGTCCTTTCTAATCCAAATTTTACTAAAAAGCACAGTTATCCTTGAGCAGTATGATTCTCGCATTTGACGCAGTCTTTCTTGAGTAGATTTGAAGTTCTCAGCCAAAATCCAGGGGCAATTCACCAGCTACGTAAGTATTAAACTGACTTTTACCCCACCATTACTATTACTTTTTTAGGAAAGGCTTTTGAATGAATAACGCCCTGAGATTGCTACTTAATGGCATAAGACCTGGAAAGGATGAGGGAGGCAACACCACGAAACCTCCCTTCTCAAAAAAAAAAAAAAAAGATAATGGCATAAGCTCAAAAAAAGTCACTGAAAACAGTATTAGCAGTACAGCTATGCGAAGTTTATTCCCTTTAAATTTTGATTTAACCTTCCTGTATTTACTGTCGACAGTGTTATACCTAGGGAAATACCTGCTTCACTTCAAAGTCGTATTTGCTGCCAGCTAGAAACCCCCTTCACAGCACTTAATACACAATCTGAAAGGTCTTTGGTCGCTTCTCCCTTCAGACCTGTTAAAAGATTTTGTGGGGGCTCTCTCATAAAAAACACAAGCGCTGTTTATCATATTTGCACACTTTTACCGAGAGGTAAAACAGCAGTCAAAAGACTACTTACGTGCTTTTATTCAATACTGCATAATTAACTTGCTCTGCTTCTAAAGAAGCAATTTAAAACTCCGCTCCAACCCAAGCTGGCTTCTCCCAGCCCTCTGCAACGTCTCTCATTTTCTGTGGAGACAGATTTTCTCTCTGCTCATTTCCTATCCCTCCCGCTGCCTGTATGAAAACAAAACGGTTTTTCCATAGATATCCACCTAATTTGTTACTATAGTCTAACTTGGGATCTCTCATTTGTATTTACTACGTGGTTCTAAGGCAATATGCTTATATACAAAATAAAAAACGCTGATAAACAATCGAGCAGAGAGAGAAATCTCCTGGTTTTCCAAGAAATTCATGACTCATTCCGAGATATTAAAGTCCTGTAACACGTACAGCAGCCACGTCTGCAACTTCTCACTCTCAAGTGCTTCACTGTATTTCCAGAACTGCGTATCACGTTTTTGTAGAGACGAGAGCACCAGTTTTCCATCATGCAAGCAATGCCCGTCCGCACGCTGGTGTATACCCTCTTACCTTGGATGCACTGCAGGGTTCCATCCTCAGCCCTTATTGTAAAGGTTTCACCTGGATTAACTTGAACCAAAAAGACCTGCGGGAAGAAAAAAAAAAAAAACAAAACAAACACATTTCTTCCACTGTCAACTTCAAAAATGACATTTCCCCAACCCAACAATTGTGTTATCCCTACTTTGGAAGGGGTATGAGGGGCAGGGAGGGAACAGACTGGTACATCTTTGGGTACCAGTAGGGCCCAAGAACCAGCAGAGATTCAAAGCCTGCCTACTTTCAGAGCTGAAATAAAGATGTAACTGCGTTGTGGGCAGGTGAGAATTATGGCTTTGGGTTCCACCACTGGACTCTTGACAGCGTGTTTAGCTTGGCCAAACGCTGAGGGCTGAGGACATAAATCTTCAGCCCACTGGCACACGAGAGCAGACGGCACACAACCAACTCCAGCACGCAGCACCAAGCCGTACTGGCATTTCAAGCTCACAGGAATAAAAGGTTTTTTTGCAGTGCGAGGGAAGTTGACCCATTGAATTTTAAAAAATTTGCCCTTCAGTCCTACACATAACAGATGTCAGTTAAGCAACATCTGTAGACACACACACGCAGCTCAATAGTTGCACACAGGACCAGTAATAAACTCTTGATTTAGTAACAAATATCATACTTTTTTTAAAATAATCAAAATATCACCCCCGTCTCCCATTGCTCAAATCTGCAGACGATGGGAATGCCACAAAGACCAAAAAGCACCACAAAGCATCCCAGTTCAGGGTACGCCATACTCATCTTTATTCGTTTTCAGGTGTCTAAAATCATGGTTTTAAAACTTATGATTTAAATTATTTCTTTAATGGCAAGTTTCACTGGGAACTAGTGATCATTTATCCCATGCTCTTGCTGCTTGTGAAACTTTCACTCAAGAATTTTAAACACACTTCTGCTAACTTTGCATTGTCAGAAGTTCAACCAAAATCTGAATTAATCTTAGTATAAATTGAAAATTTGGATTTATATCTTCTTGTGAAAACTCTCTCTAAATTTAGGTCTGTTCTTTATATTCTGGGACACCTGCATGCAGAATTTAATCACCCAATCTGGAAAGACCGAATTTGAATTAGTGTTGTGTTTCTGAATTCCTTAAACTAAATGCCTAAGATAATTATTGCCTAGATGACCTTTTGAATTACAGTAATCCTACAGAAACCCATTATTCCAGCAACATTTTTAAAGCACAAGCTGGGAATCAGAAAAACGACATATGAAAGCCATTATTTTGTCTGCAACAATAATTTCTCGGGGAGCACTGATCAGGATGGATCTGATCCAGCACAGACAGCACAATAAATGGTTCAGGAAAGACAAGAGGCACAAAGCCATTGCCATCCCTAATCTCCCAACAATCGACATTTAAGTGACCGTATTTAAGTGCTCCTTTGCTATGAATGGGCGTGGATTATCCACAACAGGATACGGGCATCAAATCAAAAGCGGCGCGGAGCAAAGCCGTGTCATTCAGCTTAAAAAGCAAACCAGAAACCTGAACACAAAGAGGCAAAGAATCATAAAAATATTTCATTAGCTCACTTGCATTATACGTCTAAACCGACGGCTCTAAAGCTGGTTACCTATTAACATGCTTGACTAAGGCAAACCAGATGCTCTAGCACACCATCACACCTTTGGAAGGACTTGGTCCAACTCCTCCAAATACATTCTCAAACTAGATTGACGGCTCCTATACGAAAAACTTTATCTTTTCCCTAAAGCAGGGACTTGACTTTAATGGCAGATATAAGACTGATCGTGGGAGAGGGATTCCTCTTACTCCACGAGGCATGTGCCTACCCCAGAGTTATCAGCCAAGAACTGCATTGGAATAAAGTACTGTAGCTGCCATTGCCTAAAATGTAAAAAAAAAAAAAAAAAAAAAAGAGAACAAAAATTAAGTTATTAAGATCTTAAAATACATTCTTCTGCACTGATGCTCAAATTAGACACCTTTGAAGCAGAAGAAAACACTTGTTGGGGAAGGGCAGCTCTATCAAGAGCAAAGGCGAACAGCCGAGGTGTGAGTGATGTGGGTCAACGCTGGACGCAAAGGGAGGACGGTCAGGACATGGACACATATACCCAAGGTGGTCTCGGACCCAGCAGCAGCCATCAGGATGCTCCTGGGGCAAGACCCTCTGCTTAGCCCCCACCGCAGGCTGGAAGCCAGCCCCAGCCTCTCCTCTCCACCCAAAGCTGGGGTAACTGCGGTTTGTCCCCATAACCCACCCCAGCACCCAAACCCCCCTGCACTCACCCCATGTCGCACACAACCCCCTGAGAGCTTGCAATTCCAAAGCAGCGACTAACGAGCTGCAGAGTTGAGCTCAAACCATTAAAGCCAGCCCACATCGAGTATTAGATACTGGGCATTTTCCAGCCAACGTCCCCGATTTGTCCCAATTGCCTGGGACAAATAATGTCAAGGCACACTGCGACTTCTTTTGTTTAGACACACTATGTCAAACTAATTCAAAGATTTATTTTTCCCATGTCCTCCTAAACTGCAAAACCATATCCTGCAGCCTGGAACACAGCTTTTCTGCTTCTTTTCTACACGAGGGATCTTCACGAGAACGCTTTGTTGCCGAAACTTTTAATTAAAATCCGAGGAAAGCAATAAAAAAAGTGTAAAGATAATGTCTTTATTTTAATGAAAACAAACACGGACAATCTCTAATTGCCCTATGTATCTTCCAATATTCATCACCCCGAGTACGCACATTGATGAGGTGGCGGCAGGACGAGAGTTTGAAGAGTCGCTTTGAGGGATGCCGCTGCCCTGCAGCATCACAAGGACGCGCTCCCAGGACACTGCAGCCCCGTTTTGGTCCCAGGACACTCGCTCCAGCCCTGTTTCGGTCCCCTGGCCTTCTCACATCCAAAAAGCTGAAGCTTGTGACAGCTGCGAGTAGGGTGTCAGCAGCACAATCTCAAAGGCTTTTCCTTTTCCCTAAAAACTACTCGGATGTTTGCTTTAGCAGTTTAATCCAGCCTGTGCTGAAGCCCAGCCTTACCTGCTGCATCCTCAGAGAAAGCTTGCTCTCTCCATAGCGCACTTTTTTGGCATTTATTTTGCCTTTAAGAACATTATTATATCTTACTTAAACAACCATGTTTGTTAAGACTGATTAATGTTACTAAGTTGCATAGTTACTATAAATATTTGTAATCACACACACACACCCATTTGCCAATAATTGCTCTGTGTCCAGACTGAGTTTTCATGACAAGCCAAACAAATGTCATGAGTGTCCCCCTCGTTGCTATTATCCGACTCTCGTATCTATGTGGAGCAGGGGAAGAGGCTAACGAACCTGCCAGCAGTCTAACACAGGCTTAAAGCTCGGGTTCAGGAATATAAAAATATATATATTTTGGGTAACAGTCTCATACAAAGACAGAAAGTGCTGCCTGATAAGGACCAAGGGCACGTGCTATTGCTGTTATCCATTTCCTATAGTATCATTTTACTCACACAAGTGCTTTATTAAGTAATAAGAAAACTCATGTTCAAAACAGTTTGTCACCTCGTAACTGCTTTGCCGCAGGTCACCTGTGAGCGCCGAGGCAGCAGCAGGAGGAAGATGTTCACCTGCATCCATGTCATGCAATGCAATCCAGCCCTCGCTTTAATATTTCCACTTTATAAGCACCTTTTCCTTGCTAAGGCCAATGAGCCACTTGCCCTGCTTTGGCGTATTAAAGCCCTGCCGTAAGTGTTTTCTGATTTGGTGAATTTTCCCTTCCCTGTTTAGATACCCCAGGCTCCATACAGCTGGGGGGGGGCTCAGCATCATAGGCGCCATCTGCGATCCAGCCACAGGTTCCTCACAAATGCTTTAAATTATTAACATCTACTGTATTTACAATCTCTACAGTGCATAAGTTTTGGAGTATATTGCACCTTTGGGAAAAAAAAAAAAAAACAAGAACAAAACAAAACCAAAAAAAGACACCACCAAAACCCAGAATAATCACTTGACTCCTTTCTCGATTCTACTTTATAAGTCTGTGCCCCAGATCCTGATGATTTTCCATCTCCATCCCATAGGAAGGACCGAAAGAGTTCCCACCATTCTGTGTGCAATATTCTTCCCAGGAAGGCATTCCTCCTCACCACACAGGCATAGGGAGGATAAATACTTCCAACCTCTCTTCAGTAAGAAAAATCAGGGAATATGCTACCTCTTAAACAATAAAACAGCGCCTTTTAAAAATTAACACTTTGCTCATAGTGTTCTGGGCTTAAGTATCCTTTTTTCCATAGGCCAGAAAATAGAGGCAATTCCATCACAGAATCATAGAATTGTTAGGGTCGGAAGGGACCTTAAAGATCATCTAGTTCCACCCCCTGCCCTGGGCAGGGACACCTCCCACCAGCCCAGGTTGCTCCAAGCCCCGTCCAGCCTGGCCTTGAACCCCTCCAGGGATGGGGCAGCCACAGCTTCTCTGGGCAGCCTGGGCCAGGGACTCACCGCCCTCATGGTGAAGAACTTCTTCCTAACGTCCAGTCTGAATCGACCCATCTCTAGTTTTAATCCATTCCCTCTAGTCCTACCATTAGCCGACATCCTAAAAAGTCCCTCCCCAGCTTTCTTGTAGGCCCCCTTAAGATACTGGTAGGCCACTATAAGGTCTCCTGGGAGCCTTCTTTTCTCCAGACTGAACAACCCCAACTCTCTCAGTCTGTCCTCGTAGGAGAGGTGCTCCAGCCCTCTGATCATCCTCGTGGCCCTTCCCTGGACACGTTCCAGCACGTCCATATCTTTCTTGCAGGAGGGGCTCCAGAATTGGACGCAGTACTCCAGTTACTTTCAGTAACAGTCAGTTACGGTGAGTGCTATTGCTAGCGAAGCCCACAAGTGACACATCCTGAACCCCCTGATTTGTCCCAAGTTAAACATTCTCCCAAGCAAGCAGTAAAAAAAAAATAAAAATAACCAAAAAGATTATCAGTATATCTGTGTAACAAATTGCTCTGATAAGAAATCTTAAGACCCGTGAAGTTTTTGCAAATTGTGTGTTTCGTTGTATTCATAAAGGAACATATTTGTGAGAACAGCTTCAGAGTTTGCCCACCAACATCCTTCAATTAAAATTCCTTCAAAAAAAAAACCTCATTCTAGAAACTTCCTAGATATCAAATGCTGCCTATGAGTTAACTTTGCTAGTGTTACTTGACTGCCATCTGCTCTAGTTTAAATGCCTTCTCTAAGACTACTGATTCTGCTTTAAAATTCAGTATATTTAAACAGAAGGAAATTTAATCATCCGTTATCTGATAGTCTTTTATGGACTGATGCTTCTCAGCTCAGGTATCTTAGATATGTACCAGCTATAAAGCTTTTTCTTCTTGAAACAAGCCCCACATGTGCAACTATCCCCCCCCCTCCACTAAAAGGACATTTATACCAGCATCTATAGAAAAAAAGGCAAGAAAGCATGAAGAAGTAACTCTAAATTTCGGCACGAAGTTCATTCGCTCAGCTCGGCTGCTGTTCAGGTGCAGTATAAACCCCAGCCAGCTCAACACTTTCAAGCTTTTCCAAGGTGCACAGATTTATTGTGCTACAGGAAGGTACCAAACCTTGTTCCTCATTCAGACATCCTCTCGTCTCCCTTATTCAAAGTGTGTGACCCTAAAAGACAAGAATGAGCAGACGCAGTGCCTGGGCTCCAGCCAAATACTGAAAAAACAGGATTTGGTAAACACGCTTTTACAAAGGGCAGGCAAGCAGAAAAGTTCCTACACCGTCGCAGGTGCAGCAAGCAAACCACACCAAAATAAAACTTCCCAAATTAAATTGCTCAGCTCTCTGTACAGACATCCTATGGCACAGCTAGCTGCCCTTCCACTTCATTCTCCAAGCTTTTTAGAGCTTGCTGTGGAGTACCTACAGGAAACCACGGAAATTCTTGCACCAAAAGGTTAATTATCGCTCCCTGAATCCCCACAGGAGTTACAAGTGGATTAGAAGCAGAAACAGAGTAAGCAGCAGCTCTGGAAGGGGCATGAAAGCATTAAATACAGTCAGCAGTAGTGGAAATTAAGTGTGGGAAACTTTAAAAGAAAAACAACAAAAAAAAGAAGCCAGTGCTAGAAATGCCATTTTGGGTAGTCTGGAAAAGAGGGATTACCGTCAAGCTGGCAGAGCCATTCCTAGCTCTGCCCTGTGGAGCTCTGCAGCACTTACCCCAGGAAGATAAAACAATTAAATGTTCCTATGCAATTGTCCGACAATACAGGAGTGTTTACTGGCAGAATTGCCTTTTGCATCGCCCTCCAGCTGGCTGCTGGCAAAAGCAAAGGTGTTTTACCAGCTCCACTCCGCTCTTTTCTACATGTATAAGGACTTTTGAGAAAAAGCTTTTATCTGAGGCTGAGCATCCTCAGGTACAGCTTCTAGCACAGCTCTGCCACGGCTGAGGCTTCACATGCCCAGGAACACATAAGGGTGGGCAACAGCAAGTGCCCCCAGAGCATCTCATCACAGGCTCCAAAGCACGAGGGACCGATCTGCGCCTGGCCAGGCTGCAGTCTGGAGAACCCCACGCGCCTCGTCTCTCACCAGCCGAGCTGTGACGCTTTCTTACTGCTAGCTTCTAATAGAGACTGTAATTACACCCTGGAAAAGCACATCTCCTTATAAAACTAGCACCTGTTTATGGAGTAATAGGAATCACCTTTATTAAGGAAGTCATTCTTACACGAATCAAATCTGAAGGCTGTTCCTGCCTGACAAGTAACTGAGATAAATCTCTTTCAACAAATATGTAAACTCTGCTTCTACAATACATAAGAAACCACGTTAAGAGTAATTAACGTAGTCCACTTGCTACTACTATATGCAAAGAGCAAGCGTTTATTCCAATTTCATTGCATTTTAGAACTGTACTTTTAAAAAGTGAAGACATCAACTAAAGCTTCAGGAAGAAGATGAAAACAATAAAGCATAAATGCAGCTAAGCTTTGCAACATACGAGGGCACATCCAGACTAGAGGCCAAAATATCTCACAGAAAACTGGCATTCCAACTAGAAGCACTTAGAGATAAGGTGATGAGGTCTACAAGCATCACCCAACAAACATCTGTGCAGAAAAGGAACCTGGCCCAGAACCGGTCCCCTGAGTCATATTTGCATAGCACGGCAAAAGCAAGAAGAAACGCACTTCCCACTACGTCGGTAATTTTTTTTACTCCAAAACATTAGATGAAAAGCTAGTTTAAAGGCAGTGGAGGCATCCGCCAAGCAAAGCTCCTGAATCATCACTGATGGGGAAATTCAAAGACCGGACTTTGAGCCCCATCTCAAAGGAGGGCTCCAAAGACTTCATTTACTCTTTCTGTAATACAGAAGGACCCACGGAACAGTCTAACCTGACAAATGGTTTCCAGCAAGGAGGAAAAGGCATATTTAAGGAACAATTATCCCATCCAATATCAATAAGATAGTTCCTTCACTTAAGCATATTAATATAGGATTCGACTATAGAGCCATTAAAGCTTGCTTTTATATTTTTTCAAGTTGAAGCACACTGCAGAGAAATGACTTTAAAAAAAAAAATAATCATGGCATTGAAAATCTGTATCGTCCTGAGAACCCAGATAAGCAGAAGCTTAGAAGAAAAGCGGAAATTATTCTTCCTCTCGAGTTTGGTATAGCTCAAAACACAGCTTGGAGGGAGGAACAAATGACCAAGGGAATGAGAAGTAACAGAATGACATTTTAGATTAATTCATGAAGCACTGTGTATTGCTACCTTAGTTAAAATACTTTGCAGAAATGTCTCAAATAGGAGGGAACGAAATTGAGTAACACAGAAAAATTGCTACGGTAGATGTTCTACGGAGAGAAACATTAACCCAAGATGACAGGTTCCGGAATCTACCGACTATCAGCCTGAACCTCCAGGCTGTATCCTGACAGGAAGGCATCGCTGTGGTCTTCTAATCATTCTACCTGCTTCTGATCAAGCTTATTAGAGAGTATCTCCCAGAAAAATACGAAAGCAACAATAAACTTGCTTTCCTTCAAAAGGCCACTCAAAATTCACTTCTGCTCCTCTGACGCTTATAACGAAGCGCAGGGTAATACACAGGACCGCCAGGATCAGCACACTTAGGTGAGCAAAGAATAGCAGGCATCACAGGACTCTTGTATTCAATTCTCCATTTCCTTCCCTTCCTCCTTTTTTTTTTTTTCCTTCAATCTCAGCACTTTTGGTTTAAGTTTTTAAAACCTTATCGCAGATACTAGCAAGATACCTGGACAACAGCTAGCACAAGCAAATCACAAGACTAACTTTGTGCAAAGCTCTCAGATATGTGGCAGTTATAGTCATTATTTCAATCCCATTATCTTAACTTCAATGAACACACATGCAAATAATCACATTAAATTTAATCATACATTTAAAGCATTGCTTATAATGTCTTTCCAGCATAAAGGCAGATTGCTACCTTCCAGGAAATACTCTGTCCTCTCTATTCTTGCAGAAAGCCAGAATCCCCATCTTCAAAATCCCTTGGTGGCCCAGAAATACTTTCTTTAGACCAGCTGTTTCCTGCAAAGCTCACTGACCTGCTGTGATCCATCGCCATTCACGATGTGAGGCATCATGGCTACCTCCCCGTTCAGCAACGGCGGCAGCTCCAGCGGAATTTGGTCGGTCATCATCATTGTGACGTACATTCATGGAGAATTTTCCTCAACGGGCTTCCTGCAAGAGAAGCACCAGTTAAAGACCCTGGAAAACCCACTTGTACTTTAGAAAGTCACCGGCATCCGTGTGGATTTTGCCGTTAAGGTGGCAACCTAAGCAGGACACCTGCTTTTGAAACAGGATGCACATGGGAACTCCATGCACTGAACAGAGGTTTTAATTGTTACATCAAGAGCATGGAAAGTCAAGTTTCCATGCAAGGCTTCCAAAAACCAACTGGCCAGATTTCCACTCCTTCCCACGATTACAACCCCCAGCCCTCACCGCACAACCGAAAGGGGCAACTTCTGTGATGCTTCAAGTGAGATTTGCTCCCTTCCTAAAATTCATCATCCTGCTTGCTACCACAGCTCTTAGAACTACATCATCCGTGTGTTTAACATGTCACATCGGTTTCACTCAATATCCACAGTTCAAAGCCAAACACCTTTATTTTCTTTCTATGGCCCTGCCACCTGTAACACAACGAGAAGGCGCCTGACTTCTGCTTCATCATGATCCGAAGGAGAAAGTCTTCTGCTGGAGCAGCAGGGACAGCACATCCCCACACTCTGAATGCCTTGTGCCATACGGAGGACAACAGAAGATGATCTCACTTGAGGATTTGTGAAGAATCACACATCACTTCCAGCACAGCCTCCCCCTTCACAGCTAATTGATGTGATATGTAAGCACCACTAAAACCACAGGGAGACTGCTTTGTAAAAACAAGTCTTAATTCAGCATTAAGGGTACCGCCACACTGTTTTATGGGGCAATAATCCAGTTCTTTAGTGAATAAAATGGATGGCCTAACCGCATTGCTTATCTGGACTCCTGCACAAGAACTCCTAAGCAAAGCAACCTTACAAGTCCAGCAGCCTCCTTAGTACCTCTCATGCCGGAGAATCCCAAAGCCCTCCCACATAATTTCACATACATCAAAAATTCAAGTTAGAAAAAAAATTTGCAGTATCAGACAGGTAATCAGCTGGCACAAGACCACCAGAGCATAGAGAGGGGAATTTTTGGCAAAGAGCAACAGGAAAACCCCTGCTCATAAGGAAAGAGTTGTGAGATCTAGCATTGACACGGAGCACTTGGTTACAGAGCCATAAACCAGGAGTTTAACTCATCTGCTGCGGAGGGGACAAAGCGCTGGGCCATCCTCACCAGGGTTGGAGCATGCGGTTCTATGGATACTGCGTGCTGCCAACCTAAGACCCCCATACTTGCTCTGCCCCCAGGTGCTGCTAGGCTTTACATTTAGATATTTATTTTTTTTCTTTTCAGTTTAACAGCTAAACCAATAGTTCGGTTGAAATACACTCTCTTCATTTTCATCAACCTCTTGCAGAGCTCATTGCAACTCCATCACCTGCAGAGCGACTTGATGATCAGAAACATCCACCTGAGCAGGAGCTGGTGCTCCAGCTCCTGAAGAGGACCACTTGTGTGATTTAGAGGTGATAGAGGTGTCCACACAGCCTGAATCACATCTATCCTTGCATTCTTATCACACAGGCCTCTTTCACATCTAAGTAGCAGGGGAAGACTAAAAGCATATTTGTTTTTCAGATGTGCAAACTTAGCCCTCTTACCTCCAGCCATACATCTCAAGACCAGTGTTTTAATTTAACTCGGTTACAAATTTAGCACGACTCTCACAGCTCTTTCCGATGTTCTCATCCGCGTGAAAACACCACTTTTCTAATCCTCACTTCACTGAGATATAAACAGAGGTATTCTATTTTCACCCACCTTTAAAATTAACTCCCTCCTTTTATTTGAGACTCAATTACAGGACAGAAGTTCGCAGAAAGCTTGAGACACAGTTGGCGAGAGGATGGTGCACCCACAGATGGGTTTCAAGTCCCATCTCCTGCCGGCATCAACTGCTTTGTCCCAGAGCAAGGCAGTGTTTTAGTCCTACTGTCACCTCCACCCTGCAGTACATGCACCCATGGAGTAAGGACACTGGCTAAACACCCATGGTCCACAGGACCAAGCTCTCCAACCCAGCACAGGTCCATTGGTGACCAAGGTCTCCCTGGCTTAGTCATTCAAAGCTCGGACCCAACCGTTACACAGGCCACAGAAATCCGTCCAACAGACCAGAAGCTTTGCTCAACGCATTTTCCCCCTGAAGTTTTGCAATATTTGGAGCTCCTTCCTAAACCTTTTGCTTCTCATTACTTCATAGTCTCAGGTTTTAATTTTGAGGAAGATCCAAGTCCACAACCCATATTCACAGGTATTGGGTTTTGGGGGTGGAAGAGAAGGAGTGGGGTAGTGGGATTTGGATTTTTTGAGATTTTGTTTGCTTAAAATTATTTTTTAACCATTTCTTAAATGCTTGGGATTAACAAAAGGACTGAAAAAGCCTAATACTGAACAACCACGAGAACATCAGAGTTCGCAGCCTTCAATGGAAACAGATCCATTTAGTCAATGGTCAGTTGCACTTCGAACTACATTGGTTACACATGTTGTTATCTTTCTATAGTTTTTGTGCGTATACAGATATATATCAATATGTAAATACCGTTATTTTAAAAGAACCCAACGTTCATAGGAACTATTTTAAACCTATGTAAAACAATATCCCCTCCCCCAAATAAATGACACATTCATCTAGTCTGAATCTGAAAGCCCCAGCTTTAATGGAGTTTAAGTGTCACGCCGATGCTATTTTCTTAAGGAAAAAAGCCAGACTGTAGCTTGAAGCTACATATTTTCCTAATAATATTTCCATTCCAGGTACAACCACCAATATGTTGAAATTTATTTGCTACATGTCATTATTTAAAGTTTTACAGCTGCATTCCTTTTGCTTTATTAATGGTTTGTCACTACAGCCATGTCTACACTTGCCTCACTTTAAAGGGGGGGCGGCAGGGAAGGAAAAGAAATAAAAAGGGCTTCCTTTATTTGTCAGGTCTGGTACGACCCCGCCAGAGGTAACGCCAGCAACTGCACTGGCTACAAAGCACAGCTGGCCACAGGCATTTTGGTTTTAGCAGTATTTCACGTAGATGTACGCCATACACGGTTAGATGAGACGGGGTTAAAACACCTACCATGGGACTGGCAGACTTCACACCAAAGCCAAAACTTTTGGAAACTGCCTTCACGGACTTTTTTTTTTTTTTTTAAGCTTATTTGCTCATCATCCATCCTACTTAAAAACAGATTTATTCGCCGCGCATTCACACCCCTCCTGAAACCTAGCGCTCCCCCTACCTCAGGGGATGCTCACATAAGCATATTTGATTAGTACAAAGCAGGTGAGGCCTGAACACAAGCACTTTCTTTTTCCTGTAAAATCAGGAACATCGATGGAAGAAAACACCAGACAAGGGCTCAAAGAGCCAGGTCATATTTCAGGATATGAGAACTCTTCCTTAGCTAAAATATGAACTGCCAAATACTAACCCACAGCTTTTTTTTCAGGTACTAACTCGAATTTGGGGTTTTGTCTAGAAAGCCGACTATATTTAAATTTAAAAAAAAAAAAAAAAAAAGATATTTCCTGTGCGTCTGCATTCCCTGGGTTTGGCTGGGATGGTCCACGGCAAGGCCAACATGGAGAGAGGCTGCATCTCCCTGTCTAGCTGCCTCCAGGAATACGGGAAATCACAGCTTCCCATCTTGCTGTAGAGCAAGGAAGAAGAAATAACCATCCAAGTTTGATGTTTCTCTCCCCAAACCAAACTTCCAAACCTTTTGATGTTTTCAAGTTACTGTTACAAACCTGATTTTCAATTCGGTGCTGCAGCCTTCTGCTGATCACCGAGATGACTCTGTTTCCTTAAATTAATTCAATATGTGAATTAGTAATACATAAATTAATTGCACATGGCACTGGTTATAAAATTAAAGCACACAGAAGAACAAAACATAACTATCTAAAAACCAATGTCCATGTATGGTGAATTAATATGACCCAACGGGTTACATCAGAGTTCTTCTGAAATTCCAAAAGCGGCGTGAACCACATCAAGATACCCGAGTCCTACTTTTCCTAGAAGGTTTTACCCATGCTATTAAATGGGGCTATAAGCCAAGAACATTTTTCTTTGTGATTTTTTTTCCACCTTTTGTCTTTTACGAAGCCGAAGAACCTTTTCCAGCTACAGCAGGCAAATTCCGAGAACCTGGCAAAAGCAAGAGGAGTTGTGAATATTCGGTCCTGTGACCGCTCAATTTTTATTTCCCTGCAGCAGACCATTAAAAGCTACGGAACAAAGTGTTCTGCCTTTTTATCAAAATCATCTGGAATTACAAAAGTTGTACTACAAAGATGACAGTACTAAACGCACATTTGCGCCGTGCTTGCTTAGGGTTGTTCTCTCTGATTCGAAAAGAACCTCCTGCGCAAAGAGTAAGAAGCTGCACCACCTTCAATCCTAGCATTACTGTAGACAAGACTGGAAACACACAGGGTATAAAACTTTAGAAGGGAGAATTCTCCCTTTCCAGCTTAAAAACATCCCACCCAACCACCTTACAGTTTCAACATGATGAAGTTCACACACAGACGGTGCACGTACACACACACAGTCCCAAACAGTGCGTGCAGCAATTCATAAACAAGCAAACAAGAACTCCTCAGATTTTTCCATGAGATTTGTCCTCAGGCATGACGAGCAATTTGTCCATGGCTCAGCCACCTCCCAGACCAGCTGTGACCACAGCCCCTTCCTGGCCACCAGCCACATCATTGACCAAGACAAGACCATTCATTTCCCAAGCTGCTTTCCATGAGGTTAAGCTCAAACGCTACTACTGGGCAACGGCAACCATCAGAGAAAGCCAGCAGCGCGCTGGTGCTCAACCTTCCCTTCCTAAACGTAGGATAAATGTCTAATTGTCCTCATCAGTAACCACAAGCTATCCTGCCTTTATAACAAACCCAGAAACTACATCTTATTCGCACGTATGGCACACACATCCAGTCCCACCCTAAAGAAAGTCGACCCAAAGCATTCCTTGTAAAGACAACTCAGACACTGAGAGTGGCTTCAAAGATGACAGAATCTGTAACCCAACAGAAGATAGTTTTCTTGAAACAGAAATTTTCTCCACTAATTCTTCAAATTCTCCAAAATTGTAAAAGACAACCCATTGAGGTTGGAGAAAGAGAGGCTTGTGTCAGAACCACGTATTTTAATTTCTTTCTTAAATATCAGGTTAGATAGCCTAATATGAGCTCCTTTCTACCATTATATTTTATATACATGTATGTATGTATGTATGTATAAGAGCCTCTCTTCTACCATTCTGCATGTAACGGGTGATCTCCTCTTGCACAGTGGTTGAGGTTGGATTAATCCAACCCGTCAGGAAATTCCTTGCTAGTTTACAGAGATGGGAGAAGCCAGTCCAGGCATGATGTCAAAATCCAAGTTTCTGAATGATATAACTGATCTTAATGGCCAGCAGTCACATAAAAGGTGACTGCTTCTCCCCTCTACGAGCCATTTGCCCTGGCTGGTCTTGGGGCAAACGAGGTTCTGCAACGAGGATGTTCAGAAATTGGTAGTTTTCTGACCACAGAACGAAAGTATTTGTGATATCTGATCTGCATCCTCCAAACCACAACCCGACAGCACCACCAGCCCAAGCCCTCCACCGTCATCTGCACGGCTAGTTTGACTATAGATGGGTTCCCCCATCCGCTGTGCTGTATCGACCCTCAAACGCTTGGGTTGTTATAACCGGGACAAGAGGAAGTAGGAGCTGCTTAAAATGGTTTTGTCACGGTTAAAAAAATATGTATGGAATCATGGGCTCACAGCAGAGGGAATCCCACTTAGCACCGAGAAGTCAAACACAGCTTTAGAAACACAGGCCCCCAAAACACGGAAAACTCAAATAATAAGGATAAGGAATAAGGAAATTCTTTTGCATTTGCTGCAGCCATTACCTGCAGCACAGATTATTATTCCATAAAACGAAACATTCTGGGAACCATTTGCTATTTTCCAGGAGTTTGTAAGTCGAACTGAAGAATCCTATCAAAAGCCTGGTATGTCGAATCACGTCACTGCTGATCATTGTTCAGTTGAAGAAACGGTCGCTTTTTCCAGAGATATTTTGAAACTTATCTACCAGAGAAAAATAACTAGGGGGAAAAAAAACGCGTGTACGTACAAACAGAATATATATACACATACCCAAAAACTTATTTGTATGCAGACATCCTCAGACACTAGGAATTAAAATCCGTATCCCACGAGGAAGGCTCCAAACGAGAAATGCTTCTCCTGCACGTTATTTTTGACGCTGGTGTTTGTACGCAAGAGATGAAGGAGCTTACACGCAGCCCGGCTTTCCTATCGTATTTTGCATAGTACACGTTGAAATTTAACATTAATTAAAACATACATAACGCAATTATACATTCACTGAAAAGCAGAGCAGTAAACATAGCTGCTTTCAGGAGACTCCTGCCATGGCTTGCCACTTGAATTGAAAAAGGAGTGGTAATAATTGTTCATGTAGAAAAGCCTCTTGAGACATGAGCAGTACCTGGAGGTATGCGCACAGATGGTTGGTCAAGGCACAAACAGTCTGGAATTTGTCTTGTCTGATGTGCGTTCATTAGTTTAGTTAAATCACATCCGTCTGAAGAGCGACTGCGACCTGAAAGCATTCTTTCCCCGTTTAACTGCAAACACGGTAGATTAATTTGAAAGCAGCCAAACAGACAGGCTTCTCCGTAACAATTTTGATGAAATACATGCAATTTTAAAAATCCGTTGTGACAAAGAAAACGGATTAGAGGGAATGCATACCTACAAAGCTGGCTGGCATTTTACAAAGAGGTAGTAAAACGTCTGCCGCTTGTTCTCTGGGCTGTTTCACAGACAACAAGGCCACCAGTAGCTGGATCCTGATTCCAGCAAGCTGGAAAGCATAAACATCCTCTCAAAACTTAACCACGGTAATTATACAGTGGGTTTATTCCCCTCTAATTTATTTTTGGTTTATGTAACAACACATTTCAACGTCCATGGTACATTCCATCTCTAAAGATGGAATCATCAGCAGTGTTCAATTCTATAGGGGGATCGAGGAAAGTCAACGGTGTTTTTCCCCACTCTGGGGCGAGATTATTAAAGCAGCTATCCGAAGGGTAGTTTGCATTTATTTAGACCTATAATTTGACCTCACGTTTTCAAGACTTGAAACTCCATTATTTTAAAGAACAACAATTTTGACCTTTCAGAGGGAATTTTTATAGTTTTGGAACGGCAAACTTTTACATATTTTCATATATAAAAATATATATAAATATATATATATATATATATATATAAAAAAAAAACCCTAATACATCTAAAAAAAAGGCCCTAGCTCAACCTTGGGATGAAATGGAATAACCAAATAACTTCAAACGGGCCCCAAAAGTGAGCATCAGGAATGGGAGATGAGGTCAAACGGCATCATGCAGGAGTGTCTTCTTTCCCAAGGCAAGTAGAACTAATCAGCATATAATAGCTCTGATGAAATACCAGAATAAAGCAAGCTGATGCACAAAGGAGTCTTTTACCAAAAGAAAACTTTACACCACTAGTTTGGTTTTTTTTCCCCCCTGGTTTTCCGGAGGGGAAATCTTGTGAAAACTTGCGTAGGAAAAGCCAGCCCAGCCTCCTCCCAGCACCGCGCATGTGCCCCGAAGGCAGTCATAGTCGAATGAAAACGTAATGGTGCTAGATTGAAGCGAATAAATACACTAGAAGTGAAATAGATCTCCCAAAAAAATGGTATTAGGCTTATATTAGCTACAGCTGAGCAGAAAGCCAGAGGCAGACGAGCTAATCCGATGACTTCCCAACGTTCTCCCTCCTGCAAACAGCGTTACGGCAGTGAATTCATCTGCTGCTCAAAAATCAATTCTACAAAAAGCGAACACCCCCCCGTTACAGCTCGCAACAGGGACCGAAGGGCCAGCTCCAGAGAGGAGACTTGTACACAACTCACTGTCACCATCCAGGTTTTTTCTGTCCTTTTTCTTCCAACCTAAAAATTAAAGTTAGTCATTTTGGCTATTTATATTCCTTTCCTTCTTCCAAGGCTTCACACCTTTCTTTCCTCGCCTTCCTCCATATTAATCACAACAGAGAAAGGGGATTCACAAGGGATAGATCTGCAAAAATAGGAAAGTTTTCAGGCACACAGTTCTCCCAGTATTTCACAGCATTTCTTCCAAGCAGTAATAGCCTGAGGTTAACTCTTCTTGCACAACGGTGGACAGTTTGTTTGGGGGTTTTTTTCCTCATTATTTTTTTGTGTTATTGTTTCTTTACATTTTTCGTTTTGATTTTTTACATTTAGAAGTGCCTGATCATAAAGTTTGCTCTGGCACAATTTGTTTTAAATAGCAACTACTTTAAACATTTTTGTTGTTGTTGTTGTTAAAGGGAAATTAATTGACGCAATTCTGAAGATACAAGCGGTAACGAACATTTCAAACTGATTTATTCCTGCTTTTCCACCCTCGCAGAAACATTTGAGTAAAGAGTTCTGGGTGCCGATCAGTCGGCAGCTGTACAACACCCCACCACCTGCCCTCGGCATCTCTGCGCTTTCCTAGAAGGCCAGAAGCCACATCAAGCAGGATGGGCACGAAGCGGGATCTCTCTGTTTCAGAGACATCCCCCACTGGTCGGCAGGAGAAGACGGAGCTCCTCCAGCTGCGGAAGGTCCCTCCGTGTGCCGGGGCGAGGAGGGGAAGACGACAGTGCCCCAGCAGCTCTCCATCCCACAGCACAAACCGCTCCCCTAAGGACAAAAGGACATTTTGTGCAAGAGACAACATTGCACGTTTCCTAATTAAAATAAAGTGAAATTGTTCACAAATCTGAACTATGATGTTCCAAAATTTCCACCTTCCACCCCCCATCTGCCGATAATCCTTTTCAGGTTCCCTGTACTCTATATTGCCTCTGACAAAAGCAGTTTGCAAATTAACTTCACAGCATCACAGATTTTCAGTAAGCTCAAACACTGTTTCAAGCAAACACCAAGTTATTCCGAGTATTTGCTTGAGGAGGAACAAACCTTTTCAAAGCAGACCTACACCAGTCTACAATTTGGGCTCTGATCCTGCCCACGTTTGCATTAGGGCATGTCTTCATGCACTCTTAATAGTTTTATTGGTGGTATGCGTAAGTACTGACCCCCCCCAGATCAGGGCTGTGACCCCCTGCAGATGCCCAGGGGCACAAGAAAAACCTCTACACCAAGAGAAGTTCTCGCACAAAGGTGCGAGTCAGATAATGTGTGTGCTTCATCTGTTTGCTTTCTTCCTCCCTTTAATAGCCAAAGTATTAATCACTGTTAGAGGCTGATAAGCGATTTGGCAACAAATACCCTCCCCTTCCACTCGGCGCTCTCAAATAATAATCCCTCCGCAATAATATCACAAAGACCTTGGTTATCTCTTCTAGAGTTCCTAAATCCACTGAAATCAATGGGGTGGGTGGTTTTGTGTTTTTTTAACCACTAATTAAACTATGAAAAAAACAAACAAACGAAAAAGAAAAGGATCTCTATCCTATCAATCTGCAGCGCTTGAAAAGCCCGCATACCAGAGTCCATTTACTACAAGGTCTCAGCACACCTTTGTGCAAGGCAAACTTTGTTGTTGTGGCCACTGGCCGCTAAACCTGACTCCAGGCTGAGGCTGGGCTGACAAAGTGGCTCATTGTGTTATTGTGGGAAAGGGCTCGGGAGAGATCTCCCACTCAGCGCCGGGATTCCAGAACAGGCATTCACACACCGAGCGGCCGCTGCAAGGGAGCGCCTCTGGAGAGCCGCAGGAGAAGTTTCTCATGTAGAGGGAAAGCTGAACCCATTATCATCATCGCGCTCACAGGAGCTAGAGTGCCTAAAGTGCACGATTAACCAAAAAAGAAAAAAAACACGAAAAAACAAAACAACCCAAACCCCACCATCCAAACCCCATCGCTCTAGAATTTTTCAGCATCAGGAGAAAGAGTTCGTTTAAAGTTTTGTTTCGCCATCCCTTCACCTTCACAGAGCATCAAATAAAATTCGCAAGAGTTTTATTTTTACTTTTCTGAACTGCTTCATGAAAAACAATATAGTATACTACCTAGGAAGGGTTCTCTTCATTTGAAATAGACAGGAATTTATTAAAAAAAAGACAACAAAAAACAAACCACCATCCGAAACCCAAAAAACAAAAAAGAAAACCACACACACACAAAATCATCAAATCATTGTTCAATCATTTTCAATGGAGTAATTTTGGTATGCAGCACCTTACAGGAAAGGAGCCTCTCCTACTCCAGGTATCTGATTTTTATCTCTGCTGACAATAATGTGTGAAGGAACCAAAACCACCCAATCTTTAAGTGCAACAGAGCACTGAGGGATTTTGTTCTCCTTAAGGTGGGAGGACACGGGGTCTCTATTTATCTAGACAGAACACACTGAATCTCCATCATGCCAAACATGCCAACGACGCAGCTGTAAAGCTCGAGTTATCTACGAAATGGTTTAAAAAGGGAAAACCTTTGGATTTTGTTACCTGTCCGAAATGGGACACAGTTTGGAGGAGAAATGAAGCTCTGTCGATTCAGGAGACAGTCCAGTGGGGTTACCAGCGCTGGGGTTCTCTGAATCCGATTTAATCCTGAATCCTCAACCCTTCTAAGTAAGTTAATTCCCACTCTCTGCCAATTCATTCAGGCAACGGAAGGCCAAAAAGTATTCTCAACAAAAATAAATCGGTATTGTTCTTTGATAATAAGCAACACAGTGAAGTACCGGACAACTTGCATTATGAAATGGGAAATCAACATTATTTTTAAAAAACGACACCAAACCCAGCAGCATTGGCTGAAGGGCACAGGGCCAGGGGGACAGGCGACAGCCCACATCCTACAGCTCCTAGTTATAGCAGTTACTCATTAATAAGTTCTAACTCTCTGTTAATTAAAATTTCCTAATATTTCACCTATTGACCTTGATACTACAGCTTCCAGCGCCAGGAGAACACGAAGAGGTAACAGCAGTACTGAAAGGTTATTAACACACCTTACACTTCAGAAATTCTTCATCATGTGAAAAATAATTAGATTGATGAGAATTCTCCTAAAAACCTAGAACAAGCAGCACGCTCCTTCCAGTTCACAGCACATTGCTCATCAGGCTCCTTTGCGAATAGCCCCAAAAGGCTGAATCGAAATGTAACCCCATCACTTCTGGCTCTTTGGGGTTTTTAATTACGAAACAGCATCCACAATATCCTACCCTACAGCTTTTAGCTCCGAGATAGAGAAAACGTTACGGCAGCTTGGTGTTACTGTGAGCTTGGGATGAAAGGTAGGAAAATAGAGGGAAAAAAAGAGGAGGAAATGAAGCAAGAAAACAATGTGTTCTTAGACTAGGTCTGCAGATGGATACCCCGGGTTTCTTGTTTCCTAAGAGCTTGGAGGACATGACATAGCTGTGACCATCCAAGCCTGCGCAGACTCCATTGAGGATAAAACAGCCCGCGTTAACCCTAAAAATGAACCCTGAGGGAAGGCAGCTCAGGTGCTTGATGAGACACAGCTGGACACCCATGGGGGCAACACCGCTGCAGGCTGGGGACATGGCATCACACACTAGGAAGCTCACACAACTCTGCAGAAAATGAAGTTTTAAAGATAATGAATAATTAAAGAGGCCTCAAAGAAAGCAAGGGAAAGTTCTTTTGGGAGAGTCAAGAGGCACATATACAAGACAACAGTAAGAACCAGAACTTGAGCTAGGTAAGGGAAGGTTCCCCAATTCCAATTTCTCCACAAACTGCAATATTTTTTTAATGCAAGCTTATTATTTAATCACAAAGGAGACAGTCATGCTTCTTTGTGTTTCCCTATTGATACAATCACCCACAGCTCCAATGAAGTCAATTAAATCCTTGCAACTGAAGTTAGCTTTCCACATCCTTTAAATGACACAACTCTAGTCAAGCAAAAAACTTGAACGGACAAGCAGCAGAAAGCAAACCAAGTTTCGAGCTTCATTCCACATGCAATTGCAGTTTCATTTTCCCTTGTTACACTTGGGAGAAATTAATTTCCATAGATGCGCGTCCGACTTCAGAGGTGGAAGAGACTAGAGTCAATATTCAAATACACTTAAGAAATCCACGGAAGGGAAGACGCTGTACTCCACAGAGGTGAGCCATGAGAAGGTTGGTCTTACTGAGCATCAGTGGGGTTTTGATAGGAAAAAAAAAAAGAGTTCCTGACTCAAGACAAGTGCAGTTTTATTTCTGCTCTGTAAGTGAGATTTCCGAGTACGTCCCTCCCTCTCACCATCTCCATGAGTGCATCCCCATGGATGCAACACACTACTCATTTCACACAAAATCATTTTGACTTTTATGATGGCTCACGCTTATCCACCCAGTGGTAAATCTCTAGCGACAACCATTCACAGCATTTCAGTTTTCTGGAAAGAAACGTTAAAAAAAACCCCAAAAACTCATTATCCCACAAATATTTCATTTGTAACTCTAGCTGGAATTCAAAAATTAAAGTATCTGTGAAAGGCAGATTAAAAACTAGCTTTGCATCTTAAAAAGACGCAATTGTGAATCTCAAGAAATGGACTTCGGCTTGGTTTGCACACGGGGAGAGGAGAATGACCTTCAAAAAGGTAATGGGTTTTGGAGAGTTGGGGAGAAGGTACAAATGATACGGAATTCACAGAATGCCAAGAGACAGATGACAACAAAACATGCAAGTCACACGAATATAAGAAAATCCCCCTCAAAACTCCAGTGGGATGTGTCCAAATTAGACAAAGACTGAACCTACAAGAAAGGCCAGTTCTTTTAAGAGTCTGTTTTTACAGTATCTTGCATAAATACAAACCACTTCTTCACCACCACGTTTCCTGACAGTCTTCAGTATTCAGCTTATCCTGAACATGCACTTCACTTTGCCTATTGCAAGAGAAGTTAATTCAAATCCTGCTGGAGCAAAGAACGTTACACTACGTTTATGTCCTTTTAGAAGGAATCCCACGTCAAATATAAATAGGGGTTGAGAGCATCTTATCTGCAACAGCGGAAGGAGAAATTTCAAAATATCAGCAAAACCGGGCGTCAGTCTGCAGAGTTCTGCCGACAGCCCGACGGCATTAGCGCAGGAACCAGTTTTCCCAGTGAAATTTAGTTGTGCTCAATTTTACCTGAATTATTTAACTGACACATAACCCAAAAAGGTTTTATTCCACCACTTTGACAGCCAGGGGAGCGCTATCAGGGCACGCTCACTTTGTGTGAATAAGCTGGAACACCCAGGTGCTATCACCGAAAGTACGGCACAATCTCCATTCTTTAATATTTACATTCTGACCCAGTTCAGTCACATTTTGGCAGCGCACAGCAGAGCGGAGCCCATACCGATACCCACCTTAACAATACTGTACGCGGTTAATCAGTGACAACAGCCTACCCATTAACCCCAGTTGTTCTTCCAGCAAAAAGCTTCACAGGTCTCACAGATTGAGGTGGGTTGCAGTTTGTTCCCTAATTTCTAGGGGGAGGATACATATTTTCTCCATCATTTGACATCTGCTTTAAAGAAATAAGTAAAACTAACCGGTATTATTCACTACCTACACCATACCATATTCGTCTCGGGGCAGGGGAGGAAGATGACTTGTCTTTAACAAGAGTCTCGATAATAATGGTCCCATGTAGAAAAAAGCGCTTCTGCTCTCTCTCATATTCCTCCTCCAGTCCTTAACCAGAACACCAGGATGGTACAGACGAACAATTGGGGTGTTCAGAGTTGTTTTAAGCTGCTGGTGAATACATAAATAAGGGAACGTGCTGCAGGGAAACCCCAACACCAAACAGCTCTTCAGCATCCCATCCTCCTCCTGATGCTCACTAAGGAGATTCCCTCATTCTTAATGAATTCTGACTAATGTTTTCCATTGCCCCAGATTAAACTGCAACCCTAAGATTTTTCTCTAATTTTGTTCTGGGGGCATCAAGCCCTGTTACAAATAATGTAACTCGCAGCTTGCCGGGTGTACCTCCTCGCCACACCACGGGTGCCAGAGACACCTTGCACTTCATAAAGCAGCTGCTTAGAGCACCCCGTACATCAGTTGAGTGCTGCAGCTCTACACCAAGAGGTAATCGCTGCCCATTACAGTTTTAAATACTCAAAAGTCAGTAAAATGAAATGCAGCACCATTACAAGTCACTTTACTGTCAGCATCCTCTGTGTTCAAGGAAGAGCAGAACAAGATTTGTTATCACGTCAATCAGAAGCTCAACCGGCTACAACTTTTGTCTCTAAATTTGAACTCTGGTAGCTGAAGAGCAGGTGGATGCTCTGATTTTCCTCCTTCTCATGCATATATATTACTGGTGCAGAAATCTTGGAAGAGTACTTGATCGAAAGTAATGAACGAGATATTCACTCTCACCTAAACTGAGCAAACGATAATATGTTTATTATTACGAACACGCTGAAGTACATCCGTCTTGAAGGCTGCTTCTGAATACTGCTTGAATTGATTCAATTAAAAGTCATTTTGCTAGTAGTAATTTCCTTCTTGTGACAACCACTAGTGCATTGAGTCTCTTTTTTGTCAAATATCAAGGAAGTATTTATGCGAATAACAAATAAAGAGAAAGCGTTAGTGCAACCACCAGCTGCATTTACTTATAGTGTAAATGCCAAAGCATCTTTGGGTTGTAAAAGGATTAAGAATTCCTGAAGATTAACAGCAAACTGATCAAAAATGCAGAAACGTGGTGCTATCTAACATCAGAGCTACTTAGCCAGTAAACTGACAGAATTTTTAGACCAGCTAACGGACTGGAAACCCACTCTCAGAAGCCACCCTTCCCTCTCTAGGAAGGATCACTATGGGAAAAACATGATTTAGTGCAGTTTAACGTTATAGACCAGCTGTCAGATCTATAACTGAGACAATAACCGGGATCTACATTTGTCATCAAGTTACTTACCCGCTGGGAAACCGGTCATGTAGAATTAAAGCAAGTGAGCTCCCTATCCCAAATATAAATAGGTATGGCAGACAAAAGGGTAAAGTCTTTATTTTAGACTTTATGTTAAATTTAGTAGACCAGAGTCAAACACAAAGTAGAGGTCACAAAAAGATTTTTTAAATCATATCAAAAAACCCAGTGCTGGATCTAAACTTTGGTATTTAAAAGCATGCCAGTGCCTCAAAAACAAACAAACAAAAAAAAAAACCAAACCAAGAGGTGGCCTCCGTTTAATACAATAGTGTCAGGCCACCATTCATCAGTACAATAAATCTGATATCTACTTTTACAGCTTCATCTCCTATAGTCTACATTCATGGTCTTACTCTTCCCACACCTATCACAGAGGTTTGAGATCATCACGTAAGTCGTGAGCTATGTATGTATACACACATATATACATGTTCATCTACATAACGGCTATAATTACCTTATTTTATCGCAAGATTCTCAGAACACTTAAACTATATGCAGGAACGAATGAGTTCAAAAGTATTGCTAAAGAATAGAAAGCAAATTGGTAAAAAGAAAAAAAATAATAAAAAAAAAAAAATCTCAATTTCTCCTGGATTTAAGCTGCTGAAAAAACCTGTAGGCTGTCAGTCGGAAAGCACAACACACCGATGCCCCAAAGCCTTACACACACTGCCTTCGGGAACGGCGTAGTGGGGAGAGCAGCTCCTGCCACTGGCACATACCAAAGATTCCACATCATTTTTGCACCACGAAAATGTTCTCACTGACTTGGATTTCTGTTATAACACGTTAGTCCAGCCTCAAAAAGTGCAATCTCAGCATGGTAAATTGAGCTGGTTTAGGAGGCCTTCTCTTGGGCGTTGAGGATGCAGAGAAAATGAGTTAAGAAGTTTAACACACACCATAATCCTCCTATTTCCAAAAAAAAGTCCAGCTATAAACACTAAGAACGCCACACACCTACCAAATTCTTTTTATTAGCATAAGGAAGACAGGAACGAGGATTAATGCTTCACCTCTTCGTTACACTGGCTTCTTTCTGTAAGTTTTACTAAGTTTCTAAATGCATGCTGCTAACCTTCAGATACGTCTAAAGGCAAAATAATCCTTTATGAAAGTACTTGTTGCTAGGAACACACACACAAAAAAACCACAAAACAAAAGGAAACTATGGTAAACAATAACTTATCATTGTATTTAATAGCTGTAGGTCTTTGTTAGAAACAGCTATCCCAGAATACGCAGCCACGTTCATGAGATCGAGTGAATTCTATCTGAAGTTTACAGAAGGAAGCAAATACAAACACTCTCAAAGGTATTTTCATAGCAGGAAGCTCCAAGCACTTCTCTGCTGCTCCGGCGGCTGCCTACCCCGGTGGCTAGTGGCCCAGCAGTGCTGCAAGCCAGCCCTGCAGGCAACAGGGAGCAGGCGGCAGCAGTGCTAAATACGCGTTACTTTCACTACAGGATTAACCAGCTCACAAATCACCAATTAAACCCTGCTTTCTGATTTAGGCTTTAATTCATTACGGATGCAAAGGCAAGACACGCAAATAGAGCCTGGTGGAAGTGCGTCTGGAGTGCTTCGCTCCAGCTGCCCCCGTCCCGAGGTTCAGCCCTCCTTGGAGATAAATGTCTTTTTAATCAAGATGTCCAAAAGTCTCTTTTTTAAAAAAAATTAATGGCTAATTGCTGTACATAAACGCAAATCAGTGACTATTCAATATGCAACTAGGCATGCTGGTGGTTTACCGCTAGAGAAAAGGTCCATATTTTCCAGGTTTCCAAAGCTTTCCTATTTCTTCACTTAAGATGGGAAAACTAGAAACTTCTCATCTTCCGCAACACGTGAGTTTCCCTCCCCGCTTCCACTTTGTGGACTTTCTGCCAATAGCATTGTTGAAAAATAAATTCTTGTGGACAGGAAATATCCTAAGCAAAGGATATCCAGCTTTATGATACTTAAAATACTACGCATTCCTCCTTATCTGCCACTGCGCAGGCCAGTTGTCGGGTGTGTGACGCCTTTGGGCGGCTGGGAAGGGCCCCACACACATCCCCCCCCCACGGTGGCTACAGCCTCACACCTTCAGATAAACCAGCTCCTTCAGATTTTCTTAAGATTTCCCCTTTCCCCGCACTCAACCCCAGCCGTCCCATTGCAGTCCAAAGAGACGAGACGCAAGACAAGCAACGCTGGCTCTCAAGAGCACACCCTCCCCAACCTCTCCTGATAAGGTGCTTTCAAAATATGCCCACAACCCTCATCTTAACAGCCTCATCTGACGGAGGTGGCTTGGCCTTTCAAGCGATCCCCTCGTTTAATTTCCTCAACAACGGCACTCCACAAAAGCAAACATCCTGCCCCGTTTCCAGAGCCAGATCCCAGTTGGGGCAGGCAGCAGGAGGGGAGCGGGGACCGGCAGCACGGCTCCAGCTCCGCCGGACACCCTCCTTATGGAGCCGGTTCATTCACTGGAACAGACCAAAAGTAATGGCGATGGAAACTTGGCTGTAAATGAACGTTTGACTGGTCTTCAAGGAGCTTGCGGGGTGCGGGCGCTGCAGCTCCTGGTGTCCAGTCCACCCTAAAGTTGGGCTCCCCGTGCAACCAGCCGGTAGCCAAACAAACGCGTTTATGAGTGGGCTTTTGGGGGTAACAGTGACTGTACAGAAATTTAAGCTTTTAATGAAGTCACCTAAATTATATAACGTAGATATTGGGGGATAGTCATCTTAAAACCTTACTATGCAACTCTTCCCTGCTTGACCAGCTTCAAGCCCCATGAAACAACACCCAAGCTGATGATTCACGTCTAACATTTCCTCAGTAGTCAGTAGCTTACATTTCTTAACCAAAAGCAGACTAATGTTAAAAATCGCTCATAATAAAATCAGGATTCAAGCCCTTTAAGGCACTCTGACACTTCCGTAGTTTCCTGCCTCTTCCTACCAGGAGGACAGCCAACATCCAAAGCTAAATGTGGAGAAGCAGCTGAGGTAAAGCCAAAGCGGCCATCCCAAAATGAAGGTGGCTGTTGAATGAAAGAAAGCATTTCAAGAAAAAAAAAAAAAAGGGCAAAAATTCTGACTGCACAAAATTGCAGCCATGACACTTGGGTCTTTTTAAAATACATTTCTCTGTGGAATTTAAGTGCCACTTTATTTTCTTGTAATAAACAGACATCTAAATCTAGCCTCAGTAATAAATAGTACCTCTACTTTACGTCTTTGCTATTCCCTCTTTAAATATCCCTTTTCTTTATAAGGCCACCAAATCCCTGTCTGTGGATTCACCGGAGGGGGCTAATGCTTCATTTGTAGAAGACTTCAAAATAACACCAGCAACTATTTTTAGTACCCCATAAATGATCACGCTTTTCAGAGTGCTTTAATACAGCCATAACCAAAGAATATTCTCATTTCAGTCAATTTTACTTGCAACACCGGACACGCTTATGGCTACAGAAGAGCCATTAGAAGGTAAGGTCCCCACGCACTGACCCTTGTGTCCCGAAAGCACGTAGAGAACTCAACACCCAATGACCACCACCCTTAACACAAGCTCATGGGTAAGTATTTTAGAGGGATTTTTCTTAATACAGTCCAAACATAAACATACAGATATAGTTTTAAACAGCTACATAGGATCAAAGAGAGAAATCACCACTTTGACGAGAGAAACCTTCTGCACCTCCTCTTGTGGCAGAGCACCCCCAAAGATATTTACTCGGCTATAGCCACAGATCCAGTTTTTATAAAAGTAAGCATTCCCTTGGAAAAACAGCTCTACAGAAAGAAGTACGTATCTTGTCTGAATGCCAGATCCTTGGACACACTCAGACTTCAGTCAGCATTGCAGCAACAAAAGTAAAATTGCAATGTTTTTTCTCATTTCAGTTGGCTCCACCTTGTTAGCTGGCACAGGTCAGATCCTACTCGGTGCCTCGCATCAATAACTGACGTTTAAATCCAAATCCAAACAAACTACATGCTTGCTCTGATTCGTGAGCAGATCACGATTTCACAATAAAGTCACATTTACTCCAGAGCACTCGATGCCTTGGGGGAAACTTGCTTCTAGAAATATTACACTCATAATAATTTATAGCCACATTATTTCTTTGATGCTCAATACCCACAATCACTATTTACTCAAATCAGCAGAAAGGATCACAACTGCCCGCTCATCTCATGATGGCTCCCAGATGGAGCCTACTGGTTTCCAGGGATAACTCACCCCGTTGGACACTTTGGATCTCCACTCCTTCGAGATCACCCTGCTGTCCCACCACCAACCCTCCAAAAAATCACTGCACTAGCGGGTCTGAACATTTAAAAGCTGAGATTAAGCCCATATCCAAGGGCGAGGACCTACGTTAGACATTGCCAACAAGCTTTGACTAGACTGTAGGAGCGAGGAAGAGAATTTGGAGAGCGCAGCGTCTGCGCTGACACATCTGCCCACGGGGCATGGAGGGAAGAGAGCCAGCAATGTAAGCAGAGAAGTCTTTGTCCTTAGGTGACACCGAGGCAACCTACACATGCCAAAATTGTTGTGCAATTAGTATGTTCTTAATTTTGTACCCTTAGAGAAGCTAAGTAAGTGTACTTAATCAGCTGAAAATAAAGCTGATGCAAAATAAAGCAACCCAAGTAACTAATTAGTTAAAGGACGTCAAATGGAAGCAAAATGAAGTGTCTAATTATATACCATCAGTTCAAATGCACAACACAATACAGAGCTATTAAAAAAAAAATGCCACTTCCTAATTTAATCTAAACAATCCAACTAAACACCACTGCTGGCTAACACTGAAGAGAAAAAAAAGTTAAGAAACTAACACAATGGTTAAAATCTCTCTGGTGAGGTTCAATGAGATCTTTTCAGTCCACCGAAGTTAATTGACAAGCCTGAACCAAATTCACAAGATTCAAGGCTTCCTCCAAGACAAGTTTATGCCACAAAGTGCATTTAAAGACATGACATGAAAAAAATTAAGGTTTCTGGGTTTTCTTCCAATATTCGTATAAAGTATAGGCTCTCCTGTGTATCTTATTCTCAAAGCAGCATCTCAATCTCCAAAATCACTAAGCCTACTGAGAAACTGGTGGAGACAGGTATTAATTCATCAGGGGAAAATTTCCTCAAAAACCTCCATCCCCGTTATTGCATTTCTTTGTCCCTCAAAGGATTCTCCAGCGCTATCAGCCGACACCATCAGCCATGAAAGTACAATCTAAAGGCAAGCCATTGAAGCTTATCACATCACTGACAATGTCATTTTAACAGCTTAAAGACTTAAAAGTTTTAGGAACAAACACCTTGAAAACAATGAAGCTATGCTGATGTGCATCAGAGAAAAAGCTACCGATATGCTTGTCGAATTCCCATTTTTATTCTAACCTGAATAATCGCTACAGAAAATAAGCATCTGTAGGAAGGGGAAAAATGACAAGAGCATTCCAGAGGATATCAACTCCCCTCAGATGTTTTTCCAAATTCAGTTTCATAGAACCTAAACACCATATATAATGGACACTCCCCATGTCTATTTCTGACAAGTTGGGTTTGTTTGTTTGCTTTTTAACTATAATTTGCCATCCCTACTTCGGTAACAAAAACCTAGCACACAAAATCCTTCTGCGTGCCCTGGAAATAGCGGTATATTTTGCAGAAGAATGTTGGTGTAGCGTTTGCAAATATTGTGGAAATATGTTTTTTCCTTATAAAATCAAACCAATTGTTAGGAAAAATGAGGCATTTTCAGTACAATATATCAAGCATGGTAAAATTCCGTCCTTGAGTAGGAAAGCGTAAGTTTAATTGAATCAGATGGGATCAGGGCTCTTTTTCATTAGCAGTAAAATAGATTCAATGTTCAAGTATTTGCCAAGGTATTATTAGTACTTTCATGAAAGTAAAAAAGGCAAAAAGATTGGGCTTTTTGAGTTGTTTTGACTTAAGTACAACTATTGGCAATTCAAAAACATTTTCAAAAAAGACATTAGAGAACCATTTTTAGAAATAATCCAGAAACCTTAAGCTGCACTCAGCGTGCAAGTTCCCATGAAGCTACATTAGCAGTACTCTAAAAAACAGAATTAACCAAAAAGATGCTTGGAATTCTTTCTGCATTACACAGACCTTCCCATTCCACGTCCGGCATCCCAGCTCGCTCTCATGCCTACACTGAAATCATTCGCACACCCTTCGGCAAGACAAAGCCTCCACTGAAACCAAGTCTCCAATGATGCAAGTGAAGAACAACAGTGAGCGTAAGCGTAGCCATAGAGTAGGTGAACCTCCATTAACTCAGCTGAACTCAATTAAGTTAAGCCCATCGCTTTAAGGGCAGAGAGACAGACACACACACACACACACATATATATATATGTATGGGAAACATGACCCAAGGGCTACATTCTTGGGTGGAAAAACCAAACAGACTTCATTAAGCATTGCTCCATCTCTCAGGTGCATCCTAGTAGCCGAGATTTCCAAGTAGGATATTACTAAAAGAAGGTATTAATAATCTGATAGTTCTTTACACCGCCTGGAATCCAATACACAACAGAGATACCTCTGTCACAGAAACCTTTTGTTACTCACTCATACCTTGGTATTTCAGCATTACAGCTGCGCTTGCCTTCAAAGCTCGCTATCCCTTCCCCGCTAAGGGCAGAAGTCAAAGATCCATGGACAAGGACTTCAAGCCAAACACACCCTTTGCTATTTCAGGCTTTAACATAAGCAGATTACAGCTCAGCTGTTCTCCATCTGAACTTTTGTTTATCTCTTACCAATGCTGCAGTAATTATCCCTGATAAAAGCCAGACTTTAATTAACAAGCCATGACCAGCCTTCACCTATGAACTCTTCTTCCCATACAAATTCTGCCTCTAAGTAGCTATTAAATACCAAATTTTAGCAGTCAATCATTAGGAGATAGTCTTACCATGCAGAGTTAATATGAAATTCGAACAAGGCAAGAGAGACGCAGGTCGTGGGGGCTGCCAGGGATGCCCCGTCCCCACAAGAAGCCACCTCTGCTTGTGGGACAGCCTTTTTACGGAGCTGGGATAGTTGTGCCCTTGCAGCACAGGCTGTTCCAGGAAGGCAACGTGGCTGCTATGCAGTGCAACACGCTTCACAGTGAGTAAATATAAAGAGAGACAAGATCTCCGCCTCAAGCTGTTGAGAAAGGAAAGGGAAGATCTTCCCTGACACCCTTTCGTACAGAGGACACGAAAGCCCGTCTCTTCAAATAGGAGAAACAAAAAGCAGAGACAGTTTCAAAGAAGGAAGAAATTGATGGATTGGGATAGGTAGCTAAGACGAACGCTGAAGGAGAACAAGTAATTTAAATCAAAACCAGGCAGTCAAGCTCTTCTTTTAAGTGGCACATCGTGTGCTAAGGTGTACTACAGGAACTCGAAGGAGAGACCTGCCCCATATGTGGGGACCAGGAGATTTCACCTTAACGCTTTAGTCCTTACGTTCTCTTAACCCTTCTCCTTTGGGGTAGGAGGTGGTGGTTAGGTGACGAGACTGGTGGACGGGGAGAATGATCATTGACACTTTGATTTCAAACAGCACGAGTACTAAGAGACTAAAGGCCAAGTAAAACACACCATTTGTCCATCTAACAATGACGATTCCCCCTCGCTCTGTACCTCAGCAGGACCATCCCTGCCTGCTGGGGAAGGTGGCACTGGGACCAGGACGGGCGCAGGAGAAGGGATCACACGCCATGCTCGGCTTGGCTTGAAAGCCCCAGCTGGGCTGTTTGGGCCCAGGTTCAGGAAACGCTGATGGAAGCCCAACACCAGGCCAGCACCAACAGAACCACACTGGACCCTGCTGCCCCTCCGGGCCAGCACTTGTCCAGCAGCAAGACCAGTCGGATCTAAGGTTAGCTTCCAGATCAACCCCAGGGTCTAACTGGTTGAGCCAAACCAAGAGAAGCAACAGGAATGAAGGGAGCTGGAGGCAGGAATGACCTTTCAGTAGCAGCACTAACTTAGAGCTGTGTAATCAGGCCACGAACTTGCACTCTGATGTACATCTGTAGTATTTTATCTATCAATACACCCATGGAGATGGATTGCAGCACCTCCTTTTTTAATAACGTGATATTTAACTACTTAACCGAGGTGATACGCCAAGTTCTGTACAGCAAACACTTGTGAAACCGTTTCCTTCCCCCACTGCCTACACCGTATTTAGAGAAGGGAATTCAAACACAGCTCAAGAGCAAACAAAACTTCCCTACACCGTACACGGACAACCTATATAAGATGGGGGGGGGACAAAAAAAAAAAAACAAAAAAAACAAAAAAAACCCACTCAGCGTTTTCCTATCCTTCTGGCTTCCACACACTCAACACCCAACAGCTGGAAGTTTCATCTTCGCAGGACCAGTCAGGATCGCCCCGTGAGAGCTTTTGAATCGCCACGGCAATCAAACGTTACTAGAGGGAGATTAACTGGAGTCAGTACACGCAGTTTAGGTTTAAAACAACAAATGCTCCTTTCCCCAAACTGATGAGAACTGAGAGGAAAAACTGACTTGAAAGAAAATTTATGTACATTACAATTGTAGGCTCACTTTTTATTTTTTTAAAAAGACATACAACTATGAAAGAGAAAATATAATCCTCTCGTTTGAGAAAGAAGGAAACTTTCGCTAAAAACCTATACTTATTCCTTGGTAAAAGGAAGATTAATATAAACATGATGCAGTATAAAAACGGTAAAGGAGGGAAAGAAAAACAGCCACTGATGAAAGTGAACTAGAACTACAGAAAATTGGTAAGCGAAATGAAGACTGAAGTCAAGACAAGTCAGTCAAAAAAAAAAAAAAAACCAACAACCAACCATGACTTGCAGGACAAGAGAAAATAAGCTGCTTTTAAAAATAAACCACGAAGGACTGAAATCTAATAGTGGTGTAAACCCACTGCAAAACAGAAGTGATAATAGGGTTAATGGTGCAGGAAAAAAGCATTTAATAACTTTTTTCTACTCAATATTTGGAAAGCGGGGGGGGGGGGGGGGAAGCATTTGTATCAAACAGACTGATGAATTTATCTCAGTGACCAAGTCAGCCTCAAAAACCTTACAATGAAGTTTTGATTGAGCCTTTGAGGGAACGCCTGATCGACTGTCAACGACGGGACATGCTGATGCTGCGGGATGGAGGGGAGACCACGCTGATCCAGTAACCAGTAGCTGAGAGGGAAGCAGGGTGACCAGTACAATTACGTCCCATCAGTAGGGCGCCGCTTTCAGATAAAACAATCTAAAGTCAATGTAGGATTCCAGTGATAAGGAATTCAAAGGTATGAACGTAATCAGCATCGCTGTTCTATATGAAACAGGTCCCGGCAAACAAATCCAAGCGCTCTCCCTGACGAGATTACACCTTTGGTTGGAGAGGTAACTGTGTTAGCACGTATCAAAATGCAATATCTTCAGCGTATTAAGAGCTGGCCAGCTAACTGACCACGGTTTAATCTGTGGGCTGATAACACTGTGAATCAGCCACACCACGGTGCGGGCTCGATGCACAGCACCCCAGCAGGACCTACCAGCACTGGGCAAGGTCTATTTACACAGTCCCAGGGACAGCGAGGATCAGACACGAGACAACAATAAGAAGCAGTGAGCAGAAGCAGGAGCCAGGCAAAGCAAAGTTGGGCACAACATTAAAAACAAAAATCCAAAGATTAGCTACTGGAATAGATGGGATCAGCCAGGGGAAGTGAACAGTATTTCCTCCTCTTAAGGAAATATGACTTTATGTGCTCACCAGAAATAAAAGTTACAAGCAAGGCAGGATAACTTTATCCTTTCTAAAAAAAGAACTATAACCTTACTAAATTAAGCGTATGTTGTACTGCTTACTGACAATTTTATTAGCTTGCAAAAACTTAAGTTGGCATTTGTAAGAAAACTGTTTTTGCCCCCTTTACCCATAACGAGTCAGCCTGTTACAAAGATTTCCTACAGATAGAATAGAATATACTACGCAGAAGGCAAATAGTTACTGCCCTCTTGCCGCATGAAGCTGTCTGCATTCCTCCTCCGGGAGAGACTTCCAGAGGTACTCGAACCACGCGCAGGCGCTGCCAGGAGGCTCGTCAAGTCTCACGTTGGGCAGAGAAACCCCCAGACGCTTGCAGACCACTAATAGGATTTCTGGTCCAGCCTCAACTGGAGCAAGCCCCAACAAACGAGTATCTCCAGTTGTTTCACCTCCGTGTCTTGTTTTCTCAGCTGTAAAAGGGGGATAATGAAATGCATCGCCTCTGTATCTGGTATCTCCCAAGAGCAAAAGAACCATCACGTTGGTTATTCTCCAACGTTTATTTAATGATTTCCTACTAAAGCTGACAGCCTGTCCTGGTCAGTAACGCTAATTAAAATTATCAGTTCACAGCATCTATTTGGCAGTCCATATTAACAACTACAACTTTACACAGCAAATTGTTCATACAGACCTTCCTAAATTAGGAAATGGCTCAGCAAATCATGGGTGGGACTGAAACTAAACCACTAAACCCAGTCGCCCACATACAGCCGCCACAAAATAAAACCCCACCGCTCACTGCTGCTGCCTGTGCCCCAGGTCCCACCAACGTGCCCACAGGTCCCCTGCCCAGCCCAGGAGCACAGGGACGTTCCCTCTGCCCCGTCTTCCCCTCCTCCAGCAGCTCCTGCCCTCCCACCAGCACTTCCACCCCCCGACGCTGGATTATATGATCAGTTCTCATTACCCAAATTAACTCTTCCCTTGCCATAGTGGGCTGAAATCCCATCAGAACAATAAAAACCAACTCTGACATACGTTGCACCAACTCAACCGTGATTGAGCCAGTGGCCACAATGCGAGATGCCGTTCCCAGTCGTTTCATTAAATCCCCAGCCAGAGACTTTTTCTTTTTTAAATTAAACAAACAAAAACCAAAGACAAAAAAAACAACCCCCCCAACTTTTAAGTGCACTGGCTTATTGTGATTTTTAATTAGTGACAGGATTTCAGATAGTGCACACCCAAGGCCCCAAAAGGGGGGTGTGAGGGGAGTACGTGTGCCTGCTTGTGAAACCATTGTTCCTGCTCAATACAGCTCATCCTCTGGCCCATCCAAGTTCCCAGCTGCCCAGTCACACAACTGTGAAAGTCAACAGCTGGGCGTTTTATAACCCGGGAGAACTCGCAGCCAACCCTTACGTTGCTGGCAGGGACTCTTGGCCAAAGCCCGAGGACCCCACAGGGACCATTCCAGCCCCACCACGCTGCTTCACCTTCCTCCTTCAAGCAACTGCTAACGAAGGCAAAAAAATCCATGATTACAAGCCGGGCAGACAGCTGTTTTGTAAGCAATTAAATGAGAGAGGCAGGCGTACTGAATTGTGTCGGGCAGTGGCCGGGATCCAGGATCTGCCACCATCTGGAAGTTTGCTTGGCTTTTGTTCCAAGTCTCCAGCACTGATGGATGGAAACAAGCTCCCAGTCCTTCTGCATTAACATAAAGACAATTAAAACAATTTTTCCCCCTGCTGCCAAGTAGCTCAGAAATGAAAGCACATCACATGAGTTTAAATGAGACAATGTTGATAATATATTTAAGTAAAACCTGACAATACGCAGCAACAACAACAACAACAAAAAAAAAAAACACAACACCCAACCCAAAACAAAACCTCAGTTCAATCATGGCAAACAGCTTTGTCAACAAGTTCCTGCGACTCCTTCTTGTCAGAGGAAAACGCGCAGATGAAAGAAAACCTGCACCAGGACTCACTGCATCCTCCTCTCTCCAAGGAACATTAACTACTGCCTGACAAAAGCATTTCTGCCGAGAAAGGGAACACCACAGGCCAGTATTAAAGCAATTTCAGTGTAGCTACCAAGCAATTAGCTACGTAATACCTTCGCTACATGCTGATTTTTCCTTTTCCAGAGGACTGGTGCAAGCATAAGTAGTAATTTGTTGTTTGTACAGCCACTTCTGAAGTTGCAGGTGACCCAATTTAGATTTTTCTTTCCATATCACTGAAAATATGTCTACTCTGGCACTGCACATCTGTTCCCTAGTTTATTTCACTGTTTAAAAAAAAAGGACACAATAAAACAAAAAAAACCTTTTACATTGTATTTGAAGATAACTTCCACCTTATATCAGCAAATATAAATTCAGATATTTTGTTTTTTAAATATTTAAACTCACATTTGTGAAAGACTGATGTTGTTTCTTTCTCCCCCTCCCCCCAAGACAAAGCATAAACAAAGTTTTATCTTGTTTTCTGAGTTTGCTTTGAAGCTTGTGATTATCCCAAAGTTAACATGCTCCTTCCTACAGATTATCATGAGTACAGTTTTGGATACAAACCTCCGGGCTTTACTCTGCAAGCGATCCACCACTTTCACAAAGCAGTTTTGGAAAGCACCTTTATCATTTGACCCGATGTTCAAAGCTCTTTGAAAGCTACCGATCTCCTTTTCTGGAATTATAGCACATCAGGATCTTCTACCAATAGCAGTGAGTACCAGGAGCAGGATATAGGAGTGAAATTCCACCAGGACCGCAGCCATATCAAAGTTTCATCACCAACACCGTACAGCCCTGCACACACACAACTTAAGCACAAGCAGACTTGAAAGAAGTATTTCAATTATGTCAATTCATTAAAAAAAAAAAAATCAGGATCAGGTTTATAAAGTTTGCTGCTGCAATGAATACCTGGAGTATTTTCAACACACGATATTCCAGGACAGAAGGTCCTTTTCTGTTCTCCCGCTTCCTTGAAACCACTCTGCCACTTGGGCGCTCCTTATTCATAGCTAAAAATACTACAGCCACATATTCTTTCATAGCCCTGCATATATGTTCATGGGCAATCTCCTTGCCATTCAGATGTCCCCTGTTCACACAGCCGGACTGGTTTCGGACTAAGCTGTTGGGTGAAATTCTGCAAGAGTTTTTATTTATTGACAGCTTGCATCCATGCGTTCATCTGCTGACACTGGCTTTTGGCTTCAACAGTCCTATATGCCTTCACTGTGTTTACATCTCTGATGGATTTAAAGATAGCAAAGTTCATTGGAACTTTTTTCCTGTTAAATATTTCTCCATCTCATCTTGCGAGAAAGGCTTTCTACACTTCCACTCAAGCTTGTAACCCCGCTCTGCAACTCTACCACTTCCAATTTATCTATCTTTCACCAACGCAGATGATCAGAACGTACATATTTTCCAAAAGAAGTCCCAAAAGGACTTGCAAAACAGTATTAATCTCCCTTCCCATCTCTATTAAAAGCAAAATAAAAATCCACCCTTTGGTGCATGCCTTTTTTCACGGCTGTATCACCACCACCAGATCACACTCACGCCCTGGTCCGGCAGCGCAAGGCGTTGCACAGCAAAGTCTCTGTATCTGCTTTAAAAAACCCACAATGCTTATATTGATCACAAAGGTCAGGAAGAGATGATGTTGGCAGAAAAACATACAGCAGGCATGCTAAATCTTCATCTAACATACTAGAAAAGAATAGATAAAAGTGGTATTTTTCTGTTTCTTCCTCCCAGCTGTGTATTTTGCATATGATGAGAGAAGAGTCGGATTCCGTTGCTCCCCCCTTCCATCTGCGAAATCCCTTCGCATTTGTCAAAAAACACACAAGTAGTGGAATGTTGAGAAACATTTTCTGCAAAAAGTAGGGACACGCGAAAAAGCTAAAACAGAGATACTTTATACAGTAGAAGAACCAGACAAGCACTCTTTAAAATTTTTTGATGGAAAGTCAGCTTATAAGATTTTCTTCATTTAAATTGCTCCCGCACCCCTGCCCCAGTGGCCACAAACCTTCTGCCAGGAGAGACCCGTCCTGGGGGCAGCACCGCATGTGAACCCCCAGAACAGGGTTAAACCTCACTTGCTCTACAGAGCCAGAATAGATATGTAATTAAGACACCTAAAAAAAAAAATTATATATTTTTTTTTTTTTACATGTACATGTATAAAATTAATAGAAAATAACTCTCCTGAGGACAGAAGAGGAGGAAAGTCGACAGATCCAATCTGCCGTCCCCATATACTTGCTAACTTGAGTACAAAACCTCCTCTCAGCATCCGAGGCCAGTCCAGGCACGGGGCCAAAGCTTTGCATTTCCCTCCCCAAGTGAAAGGGCAGATCTCCGACTGCCACGTCGCCAACCCCCAGCCAAAAAAGCAGCACCTCAGCCCTACCCACAGTCTTGCAGCTGCAGTAAAACCACATCACTGCCCGTAACGAGGATTTATCCAGTTTGCTCAAAAGTGGTATTATCACAACTCAGGTAAACTCAATCATACAAGAGAGCATACTGTAATATTTGCTTATATTTCATTTAGAGTACACTACAGCATCTTAAATGATGGCAGGGCCACAAATACAAATAATACACTCGATCTACTTGCAAACTATTCCCTTCATTACTGTTTTCATTGTCTTCACATATCCATATTTTCTACCTCCCAACGCCCACATTTCAGAAGATGCTACAACCACTTATCCACTCTCCTTTGTCCCCTTACACTAACCCAACAATTCAGGATGCACTGAAATGAATACATTGCAGTCTAGAAAAATCTACGGAAGGAAGAAGGGAAGGGAGAAATAAGGATTTATTAAGACAGACGAGAAAGGACCCAGACCTGCTAGCAGGGACAACACTGCAATAGTCTAGACGGTCGGAGAAACTGAAAAACTTTTTACAGCAACTTTTTAGAGGATAATATCATCCTGTTTGACTGCATGATCAAGAAATGCCAAAAGGAAGTGAAACCGTTAATGTCTAACTTCAGTGTTTTATACAAACAAATATTGCCTTTACAGTAACATAGCGGCTCTCACACATCCACTGAAGCAACCTATTCAGATGCATAAAAATTAAAGTGTAGCCGTCTCGTACGTTAAATAGATTGCGGTTACAGAAGCATCTGAATGACCTGACTCTTATGTTTAAGCCAGAAGTGGCTGCTGTGGAAGAGATCAGAGACCCTTTTGGTTGCGCTCGGTCGGATTGACTAATTTCCACCCCATCACCATTTCCTGCCCATGGAACAAGGCAGCTGGAACATCTGGACAAGAATGTCCAGCTCTGTTAACCGAGAGGGGAAAGGGTAAAGATAAAACACCGCACACATGAGAGCTTGTAGAGAGAGACACTTAAATTAGTTAACGAGAGCGTTCCTCTCCGTTTCAGATACCCAATTAGTCGCGGGCATACAGCGCCCCGGCCGCTGCTCGCGATGCACGCTGACCTGATGAACGAGCTTCAAATCAGCAACAAGACGTTTGCGCTGCACGTCTAACAAAGTCACAGAGGATGTTTATCTTTCACGCGGTCATTAAAAGCCCCAGTGAACTTAATAAGCAATAATAAAGATCTGCTAGAGCAGCATATGGAGTTGAAAAATAAATATGTGCAGAGCAGATGCAAACAAGTTAATTTTGCCACCAGCTGACATGCAAGAAACAAGGATTAAGGCTGACTGTACGTAAGTGTGAGCAGTATTAACAACTTGGATCACTTTTGTCCGATTTTACACAGAGATCTGCAGAACTTTTGCTGTGTTGAAAATCTCAGAATTTTACTTTTTCCCTCTTTAGCCATAAGATTTCTCGTCTATCCATTATGGTCAGCTATCAATAACGTAACCCAACCCACATGTTCCATACCAAGGCCTCTAAGACCGTGGTTGTAGACCTTCATGAAGAAAAACTCGAACACAATGTAGTAGGAAAAATGCAATGAGCCATAAGCCGCTACCTTGTTATGGCACTTTACCTTCCCAGCGTGGTAGGACCAGCTTCGTGCCACACGGGACTCTGCCAGAGTCATGCAGCAAGATGTCACCCGTGTCTCTGGGGACAAAATCCACAGGACATTTCTCACTTCTGAACATTAAGACACTAGTACCTCAACAACATTTGAAATTAACCAGAATGTGAAATACGAAGTCATTTTGGTTTGGTCCTTTAGGGGTTTTTGTTTGTTTGTTGGGTTTCTGTTGTTGTCGTTTTGAGGTCTTGCTGAACTAAAATGTAACCTAGTTTTATAACAAATAAGCCCAGAGGACAACATACAAATAGAAAGTTATCTAATGAAGCAACATGGGTATGAGCTACTCACCTGCTTAAGGGTAAGTGACACACAAAAGTATCAGAAAATGATGCTTCACTTTCACTTGTTCTGAGAGTTACTTTCATCAGTATCACCTGAGACCAGGAGAGCAGCTCCAGTAACTTAATTCACTAACTTCTGATTAGGCAACAGTGAGAAAACGACTGTGTCAAAACAACTCAGACTTATCAATGTATCAACATATTCATTGAATTGCTATAAAATTAACTCTTTATCCTCAAAACATCCCACATACATTTCCCGCCAGTACAAGATAGGCTTGAACCTTTCAGAGCAGAGCCGAACGCCCGCAGGGTCACGGTGCACAAAGCGAGCAGCCGATCACTCTTTCAGCTATCAAGTCATTTTTGCACCTGATCCAGAAACTTAAATGTTGGTAGACTCCGGAGATTATACAGGGGATTATTCGCGACACTGGTGCCATTTTCTCTCCTTCTCCAAACCACATAAGGTCACTCATTGAAGAGGAGACAACGTATAGGCATGCTCAGGTATCAACACAAACATAGTGAAAGCACCATTCTCTAACAAACTGACAATTTAGACTGAAAGTTATGATTTATTTTGAATTGAAAGATTATTTTTTGCCGGCCCTTTCTCTTGCCCATAGATACCAAGAACCTTCCGGCAGCTCAGCCTGCCCTTGGGTTAGTCTCCAAGTGTAGCCTGTTCACAGTGCTGTAAGCCACCTGCAGCTGTCCAATCTTGCCACCTCTGTGCCTTAACGTCCCCTCTTATACATGGCATCCAAAACACGAGGCCACCTCACTACGTTTCCTATTTCTCATTTCCTTCCCTATCACTCTTGATCCATGAACGCCCTTACCGAGCAAGCCAGAAACCTCCTGACCCATTCCTCAAAACCCGCTTTTGAAGACACCTGTGGATTTTTCTCTCCCTGCACGAATGGCTGGCAGGTACCACCAACAATGACTCAACCTATGATCCAAAAGCAGTGCCCTGTGGTCCTGCTAGGTCAGACAGCTTCAACTCTTCTGAAGAACTCCAGGACCATATACCACAGCTTTCCTGTGTCATTTGTACCCACCTGGGAGCCAAGACACAGCCACCTGGCTGTCAGGCTGGGCACACCCCCACTACACATGTGGATGGACACGTTCTGCCCATACGACAGCCTCTCGTCCACATGCCTGCATTTTTAGTCATGCGAAGGCCACACGTCACACCCACTGCGTGAACAAGAGCATGAAGCAAAAGGGAAGAGGACAGAAAGGAATGCAGCGTGCCACAAACACAGATCCGCAGCCCCTCCCTCGCCCACATCTGAAGCATTCAAGAAAAGCCAGCAAAAAGCAAGCATTGTGCCAAATTAAGTATTGTGCACGTCGCTGCTCAGCTCCTCAGACACCCAAGTGTCAGACAGCTCAGGGGGGACACTTCTTCTGCAACACCAAACGTGGCACCCCAAGCCTCCGGTCTGGAGCGCAAGAGCGGCAGTAACCTCGCTGCATGGCCGAGGATCACCTTTAACAACCCTGCAACCAACAGGCAAACATAAATCATGTGGAGATATAATTAAAAGGAAAACCCTGTCTTAGTATCGGAAACCATGGGCGGTTAATGAATAAGCGTGCTGAAGAAAGGATGGGCAAGTGGGACACTGAGAAAAGCAGACGTCCTAGGAATGAGAGATCTCATTGAAGCAGAAGCCAATTCTATAAAAATCCAGTGTAAGAAACAGTTGTTTTCTTTAATTTGCTTTTCTTTGAGATGCCACATCTTCTAACGCTTTCCAGCACTAGAAAATAAAGACATGTAGCTCCCCCCCCGCCCCCCCAAAGCAGGCTTTGAAAACAAATTTCCTAGTTTAACCTGCCAAAGCAGAAGACATGACAGCAGCCCTCTGCCCAGCTCAGGGGATGACTCAGTGGAAACTAGCCCTCAAAAAACGTGTTGTCATCCTTCAGTCACTGCAACTGAATAGGAACGAATTTCTCGCCTTAAAAGCCGTAGCTTCCAAGGCAGCCACAGTTAAAGACAGCATTGTATACTAGAGGAGCAGCACCAACATGTTTTGGTGGAAAATGACAGCTTACTTTTTTATTAGTTGTATTAAACATTGAAAAACAGAGGTAGAAAGTATCTACTGGAGTTAGACTATAAAATCATTTCCTTGGAGCTTTAGAGCATCTCACAAAAGAACAGGATAGTTAAGTAAAGTGGATTAAGAACCGGGGAAAGCAAGACCAACATTTTAACTGTTTAAGCCAGCCAAATACACAAGTCAAAGCAAAACATCAGCCACGTAATCATCCTGCTGCAAGAACAGAACGCACACATGCACGTGTTCCGCTGGATCTCAAACTTGCATCCAGTTGAAAGAGATCTAGAAGAATCAGGTCCGTGGTATACATTTTTTCCCCCCCCACTTCACTCTAAGCCATTATTCCTGATACTAAAACATCAAATGAAAGGCAAAATACTAAGTCACACGGAACAGTCAGGCAAGCCCAAGCTGTGCTTTTGCTTTTCAATCTCCCCACCTCTATCGGTACTTGCAGACAAAAGCCACTATTCAGGCTTTTGAGTTCAGGCATTACACACCCCGAATAATCCACAACCTCTGCCGTTCCGACTGTGTCGCTTCTGCTCCGTTAATTTATTCTAGTAGAGCGATGCTTCTGTTTGCCATACGTTTGCTAACAACAAGACACTGAAAGCAATTCTTTCTCCTCTGTGAGCTGACATTACACGAGTCTGCAAGAAACACAGGCTCACCAGAAGGAAACTCATTCAATGCTCTCATTATCCACAAATGCTATCATCTTCTTTTTCTCTGCTGCATTATTCCACATCAATAAATAAATAACAAGCAAAGAGCAATGCATAATACTTAATAACATACCTACACCAGCTCAAGTGTCAGCAAGCATAAGGTCACTTATGGTATATGAATTGCCATTGAATAGGCAAGTACTTCCACAATAAAGGCGACTTATGAAGCAGAATAAATTCTAGCAGCTAGCTAATTTTTACACTAAAGAAAAACAGTAAGGTGATCCTGAAACAAATCAGGACAACTCTAGTCCCATGCCGTTTCTGCTACCAAGGTCCAAAACAGTCACACCATCTTACTTCACTGCAGGTTTGGACTTGACTAAGGAATCATGCAGAAATACCTGCGGCAAAAGGCAACACTGGGATTTAAGAATATAAATGTTAGCATTTTATTCATGGGTGAGTGGGGAGCAGGGAGCAACCATGTAAAATCGACACAGCTGCACAGAGGCTGAGAGAACTAGCTACAAACTAAGCAGAACACACTTGATATTTTGGTAGTTTCAGTTCAAAGCATGGGGAAATCTGTCCACAACATCCCAAGGATCTTTGAGGGTGGCGAGGGTCATTTAAAATTGTTGCTTACTGAAGTTTTTATTAACAGCCTCTTGAGAGCAATTTCTTTTTTCTCTTTTCAAAACATTCCATATGAAACATTCCTGAAGGCATGAAGTAGATGTTTAAGTACATCTATATACACACATTCTATTATTAGAGTCCTTTGCAAGGACCTAATAATAGAAATGCCTATAATTACGTATAAGGCAATTACAAGACTTACATACAAAGCATGCTTTAAGGTCTGCGTGTTGCTGCCACAGAATAGCTATACACTAAGTCAGCATCCAGAAATCAGACAAGCCTATCGTCTTCATTGCCAGAGGATTCGAGTGTTTTGATTTCAGTTATCCTAAATCCAACCAAAAAAAAAACCATACCAAAACGCAACAGCAGAAACTTCGCTCCTGAATGCACGTTGTTTCTCTACTGAACAGCTTCTAGAAGAACTAGAAGCAGATGCCAGAAGAAGCAAATGCCACGTATCAGCATTAGCTGTAATCTTTGTCCTCTTCAAAAAATAATATGAACTATATACTCAATTACTTTGGAATTGTTTGTTGTTTCATATTACATAAATAACATTATACATAGCTGCAGTTTAATAAGCAGAGTATCCAAATGGTAACTTTCAGCATATAGCACCATTATAAACTGTCACCACTAGAAACACAAATAAGGAAAGTTTCTTATACAGTCGGTGTTGGAGTTGGCTTTTTGGTCTGTTATCTGCTAATAAACAACACAATTTACTTGTAAACAAAGAATTCCTTAGATCAAACGCGGAAAGCACGTCACTGGAGAAGCGGCATGTTTTAACCTCTAAGCTCAAGGCAAGCCATCCTTTCCCAATTAAAAGCACCGTGAAGATTTGCCCAAAGCCGCACTACCTGGGACCTCCAGGGAATATTCCCGCTCAGGAACAGACTTTAACACAGACTACGCTTTCCTCGTGTACTTGCTCAACAGCACCGTCATTTTTCATCCAGAGCAGAGCACAGATTTAACATCCGCAGCAGCATTTCTGAGAGGCGACTAATCTCGCCAACACTGCTACAAATTCCACAATAAGTCACGTTTAATTAGTTTGTGCTTTTTTCTCGGCTGGCTGTAATCCAGCGGGGGGCAGGGGGAGCTTCCAACTTTAATTTTGCAAAGAGGTGCTTAGAATAGATCAGTAAAAATGCAAACTACCGCATCCCCACTGGAAACTGTTTGGAGAGTTATCTGCTTGCTGACAGCCCAACATTCCTGCCTGTAGATGGCCTGTTACCGTTGTGTATCCAGCGTCTCCTATTTCCACTGCCTTGTTTGAAGAACTTCCCTCTTCCCACATACCTTCCATCTCCAGGGACAGATCACACAGGGACACTAAACCTTGGCCGTAAACAACATGACTTTTGATATTGCAGTTTCTAAAGGATCCCCCACCGCTCAACTGCTGCCGTTCAGCAGCGCAGAGAAGATCACGGAGGCACAAGTCCTCTGGGCAACTGGTTTGAGGAACACTTTGCCTCGCTGGTACTTTGCACAGCTGAGATTTACACAGGGTTCTGCTGGCTTCCTCTGCTATTTATTTTATTTGCTGTACACTAAAGGCTATTGCAAACAAGTGGGACTCGGATAACTTGCAGTACACTGCACAAAACCATCCCGATGCGTCGGGACACTCGATTTCCAGACTCAGCACCCGCTATCACAGCATCCTTGGTGGAGAGACAGGGATGTCCTCCCGCTTCCCACAGGTCACCCCATCTTCCCTCACGTCTTTCCTTTTGAGAGGAGTGGAAAACTACATTGAGAAGAAAAGCACTGTGGAGAGTTAATGTCTTTTATTCAGCTGCACAAGGGCTCCTGCACTTTTATGTAATTATATGTATTTTGTAGGAATGAAGATACTCACACTACAAACATTTATTCATACTGCAAACTTTGCTTCCGCACTAGCGCTCACCAGACTGACAACCTACATTTTTGAGGGGAAACCCAATTACACTAATTAGAAAGTTCATTAATACAACCGCACACGTGCAGAAGTTTGCTGCATGTTCTGTATATATTTTCTTGCACAGATTCATGAATTGTAGAAGTTTAACTGCCCTTAACCACTTCTCTCTCTCATCAGAGAACTTAATGGAATCTATAAAGTGAAATGAAAAAAAACTTACATTCTCTGCTAAGAAAGAGGTTTGATGCAGAAATCTTCTTTCAGTTCAGCAAATACCATATGTAGGGAAAAAAAAAAAGTGCCAGAAAAAACACACTTCAGATTGGAAGTTACACACTTCTCCGAGAGTAAAGATAAAAAGCTTGCAGTATGGGGTTACGGCTCCGAGCTTCTTGGCTGTAGTAGAATATCAGCTTATTTTGGATGCTAGCTTTCTTCATTTCTTATCCTTTGTCCAACTATAGGCTAACAGTATGAAAAACCCCTCTCATCGCTGTCCCAGCAGTGACCTCAAACCCAAACCAGATGTGTCCCAATGGTTTAAAAAAAAAAAATAAAATTAAAGAATTGTAGAATATATCAACTTCCACAGAGACTCATCCCTGAGCTACATTATAAGCATAAACTAACTAAAAGATACTGAGTGGGAAGAACAATATGCGATGCTTCTGGGGCAGCAGACATTTCTGTCTCAGCAGGGTCCCGATACAACCACAAAGCACAACTGCTTTAAAACTAACGAGAGGGAACCACAAAGTGCTGAAGATTAGGGAGAAAAGCACTAACAGACCGCTTCTGTGCGAGACCTGAAATGACCCCAGGAACACCGCCAAGAATCATTTTCTTACTGGTAGCACCGGCAGCATGTTCTCTTACTGCTGAGAAAGACACACGGGCCGCAGGTGGGTGAGACCACCGATGGACCAGGAGAGATGAGCAAGATGCCTCCATCCATAGGAGGAAGCTCATCACTGACTCCCCAGGTTGATGGAAGCAATGCCTTTATCTGGATTTCCAGCCAAGCACACACCATGTCATCCACGTCCAGACCAGCAGATTCCCATCAGAAAGGAGCAGAGCCCCAGACCCGTACAAGCACCAAGATACTGCCGAGCTTAGCAGTCTCAACCTTTTTTTTAAGTGAGCTTAGCTGCAAAAAAGGTTGAGAAATAGCGTTCTAGACTTAAAAATGTGTGCAAGTTTGAAATCCCATTACCTAGCACATTGTTAAGCTCGAGTTAGACTGGTTTGGCACCTTTCAGGAACGTACTGGTTGAGCCCTGGGTTCTGCAGGGTAAGCGGTTAGGGGATACAGCACATGCGATTAAGGCACAGGGAACCGGGATACCTGAATTCTGTTCTCACAAACCTAGCACCGAGTTCAAATAATAATAATAAAAAAAAATAAATCCAAAATAACCAAAACACCAGCAAACAAGAAACTTCATTTTTTCCATATCTCATTTTCCCCATCTGTGATGGGGTAACTACCACTTTATGGAGTCAGGCCAGTACTTTTAGGTACTCACACAAAGAAACGCAAATGAAAAACGAAATTACTAATATGGAGAGAGGCAGGCTTGCCCCCCCCCCTTTTATTCTACAAATATAGATGGGATAAACGGTTCATTACATTTAACTTCAAGCCGCACTACCTTAGCCAAAACCTTATTTAAATAGAACATTTCTGAGAACCGGGAAGGGCGGGGGAAAGGCAGAGGGGAGGGATGCAGATGTGGTCTTAACCTAAGAGAGGTTAAGCTTTTAAAAGACTTTTTTCTTTTTTCACTCCGTCTCCTGGTAGCATGCCATTTTAAAAAGGTGTCTGGCAAGCAAAATAAAAAGTTTCCAGGGTTTTCCTTCCCAAAGCCGCCCTCAGCCAAGAGCCGGGCGGGGAGGACGGGGCCGGCAGAAGCCGCTGGCGCCTTTTCTCCAGCTTTTTCTCCAACATTCCCCCTGGATCCAGACATTTTGGGTGGAAGAGGAGGAGCCCCCCCACACACACACACACCCTGGGATCTTCACCTGCCCGGCATCCCCCGGCCGGGCAAGCGGGGCCGCTCTCCCCGCCGGCTCCCGGGCACCCACCCGCCTCCTCCCGCCCCACGGGCACGGCTCCTCCGGGGCGGGGGGGGGGGGGTGGAACCGCCGCCAGCCGCACACCCACGCGTGTCACCGCCGTCCCCACCACCCACCTCCCCCCGCATTTTTGTGTCCGTGGCCCCCCCCGGCCCCGCAGCCGCCACGGGGCGGCGGCGGACGGAGGCGGTGACAGCGGCCGAGCCGGCCGCCCCTCGGGATCGCCGGGCGGTGCTGGAGGGCCAGTCCCGCCGCCAGCCCCTCGCAGGGCCGCGGCGGGGCTGCCCCCGCCCGCCCCGAGCTCCCCGCCGAGGGGGCAGAGCGACCGAGCGGGGCGCCGCCGCCACCGGGGACCGGAGAGGAAGGACGGGGAAAGACGGGCAGCGAGAGAAACTTTCCGCCCCGTCCCGCCGCCGAACAAAAGAGCAGAGACCGGGAGCGGCGCCTCGGGGCGGGGGGGACGCGGCTCCCCGGGGCTGCCCACCGAACCGAGCCGAGCCGAGCCGAGCCGAGCCGAGCCGCGCGGCTCCCCGCCCGGCTACCCCATTCCCCCGGCGCGTCCTTACCTGGCGGAGGGGTGTTGCGGGGCGGCGGGCTGGGCCGGGCGCGGCGGTGAGTCCCGGCTAGCTGGAGCGAGTGCCAGGAGGGCTCGGCGGGGATTCCGCCATGTCAGTGATGTCGGCACCACATGGGGCCCGCCGGCGGCCCACGCTACCGCGCACTCTGGAGTAGAGGCTCCCGCCGAAAAGCCGGCTGAGGCGGGCGGGCGGGCGGCCCTGCTGCCCCCGCCCCGCCGAGCCGCCGCTCCGCCCCGCCCCGCCCCGGGACGGCCCCGCAGCCACCGCCCCGGCCCGGGCGGGGGGAGCCGTGAGGGGCCGGGGCGGGTCCCGGCCGCTGCCCAGTCAGGCGGCGCCGCATCGCTGTGAGCCCCCGCTGGCGGCCCGCGCCCGGCTCCTCCGCCGTTCCCCTCCCCGAGCTGCCGTTTCGACTCGTCCGCCCCCGGTTGCTCACGATTCATGCGTCGGTGCTTACTGCCAGGTATCGCCCCTGGAACATAAAGCGCCCACCGAGCCTGCCTCCCGCCCGTCAGCGGCCTCCAGGGTCCGGGCAGAGGTTGGTCCCAAAAATGCCATTTCTGACAGGGGAAGTCCCTCGTCCAGATAGTTTAAGGCTGGGATCTGGGTATGGTTCCTACGCGGTCCTGTGTGTCAGAGTCATGGAATGGTTTGGGTCGGAAGGGACCTTAAAGCCCATCCAGTGCCACCCCCGCCCTGGGCAGGGACACCTCCCACCAGCCCAGGTTGCTCCAAGCCCCGTCCAGCCTGGCCTTGAACCCCTCCAGGGATGGGGCAGCCACAGCTTCTCTGGGCAACCTGGGCCAGGGGCTCACCACCCTCACACCAAAGAATTTCTTCACAATACCTCATCCAAATCTCCCCTCTTTCAGTTTAAAAACATTCCCCCTCATCCTATCGCTCCCCTCCCTGATCCAGAGTCCCTCCCCATCTCTCCTGTGGCCCCTTTAGGGACTGGAAGGGGCTCTAAGGTCTCCCCGGAGCCTTCTCTTCTCCAGGCTGAACACCCCCAACTCTCTCAGCCTGTCCTCACAGCAGAGGGGCTCCAGCCCTCCCAGCATCTCCGGGGCCTCCTCTGGACCCACTCCAACAGGTCCATGTCCTTCTTATCTCGGGGGCCCCAGAGCAGGACCCCGCTAGGGGAGTACCTAGGGGGAAACTGTCCTCCTCTAGGCATCTGCTGTCGGTTGCTGCAAAGGCAAGACACCGATCTAGAAGAACCCTGGGTCCCATTGGTGTGGTCATTCCTATCTGTCCATCAACTGGGAGTGAGGAGGAGAAGTTTTAGGCAACGTTTTTCAGAGATGCTCTGACATATTAAATTGATGCATCCCAAAAGAAGAGAAGTTTATCCCCTGGCTCTGGAAGAAAGCCCCGAGGAACCACGGTGGTCATCTACCTCCCAGCACTGCATCCAAGCAATGTGGGAATCATGACTAGAGCTTTAATCTGGTTACAGGAAAAGCTTAAAATAGGACCTGGCCTCACCCACACCACAGATCACAGCCACGCTATGAAGGGTCTTTTGATCTGGCCATAGTCCTTTGGGTAGCTAACCTTCCCCAGCAAAAGCTCATCACTGTACCACTTGTGCTCTGCCTTCTCTCCATCACTATATTCTTCAATGTTATTTTTCCTTACAGCTTTTCTCAGCGGTTGATCTACTTTATCCACCAGAGCAAAGTTTCCTTGCCGAAGCTAGAAAACCCCACGGAGTCTCAGGCAGCCCAGGTGTATTTTCATCAGCTTCCATTAAAATATCAACAGAAACATTTTTTTCCCATACGACTCCTTGATGTTCGACTTCTTGTTGAAACTCACGCTACAGAAAAATGGGTTTGGCATAAAAGTTTGGTAAAAACAAAACATCATGCCCAGCTAGGCTGTTTTGTTGGGTTTTTTTTTCAAGTGATCAAAGCACAGAAAAATGAAAATAAAATTATCTGAAATAGGTAACTTCTACAAAAATAAATAATCAATATTTTCCCGTGGGAAAGATTTTTCAATGTAAAATGGTCAGCCAGCACTGAAGTATTGTTCATCGTTAATTGCAAAAACTTTTGTAATGAGTAAAATCTAAAAGTAGAAAAATGTTTTGTTTTATTAGTGACCCAAAACACGCAGACTTTTTGATGATCCTGGATTGAGTTACGGAGTCAGATGAGATTAATTATTCACTAGGGTGGTAAAGCCTTTACTTGGTCCTGCAGACTGTTTTGTGAAGGAAAAGACTGAGAAAAGGGACAGAGGGAGGGAGCGAAGACATTGCTTTAGAAAGGAAAAAAAGTCACTGACCCGAGTTGGGAAATGACAAAAAAAGATACAATTTAAATGGAAGAGTAAACAAAACCAAACCGAAGAAAGCAAAATGAAAAGAAATGGAGGAGAAGAAGGAAATGAAACACAGGACTGATTTGTAGCTTTTCTGTCAGATGAGCCAGAGGAAGGTTAGGTCTGAGCGTGTTCCCATTTGGAGAGTCAAAACAGAGGCCCTGGGCACAGGGACATCTCCAGTCTCACCTGAAACCGCACAAGTGGCCATACTCATGAAAAATCGATCAATGGCAGCCTGGGCTTGGAGCAAACGCCTGCCTTCTCCTTGGAGGACTTTCTATTCAGCCGCTCTGCCCTGACAAACTGGAAGAGCAGATGTAGTTCACAGCAACTGTGAACTGGTTCCGTGGAAATTGGGCATGGCATACAAATCGAGGGAGAGGGCAGGGGAGAGTGCAGCAAGGACCACTTTTCCTCAGAAAGTTCATACATAACGTACATAATGGTAATTTCTTTAATGGTTTATACCCTGAGCCAGCTCATCTAGGAAGGGCATTAATCAGATCAGGAGGAAACGTCATCGTTTGCCCCTGGAAAAGGAAAAGGATTAGGTTAAGTGGTGACACAGCAGGAATGGACCCTGGAGAAAATGACTGACCTAAACTGTCATCCAAATAAATACAGACCGAAGCCATGAACTTAACTTTTCTGTTTTGATGAGTCTGGGTTTTTTTTCAATAACATGCATATTTTTCTTTTATCACGGTGAGATCTTTCTGTTTATTCAGGAAGCAAGTGGCGTCAGAAACGCAATAGCGCGTCTCATCCGGCTCCCTTCCCACGTGTGCCTGTTGCAGAGGAGTGGGATGAAGGGATGATGCTGTCTCCGTCTTTGTCCTTTCTCTTGGATCCGTGTCCCCAGGACAGTCATTCCCAAGCCGCAGATGCACCAGGACCAGGCAGAAACCCCCAGCTCCTCTCCAGCAGGAATTGTTTAGCCATCACACAGTAACACTTTAAGCACTAGTGACTGGGGCTGGATCCAAACCAATTCTAAATCCCGTATTCTGCCATCATCCCTGTCGGCCTTCCTGTCCCATTTGGTGACAAATTCCAGAGGGAAGCCTGTGCAAACTCTGTCCCTACAGCAGGATGTGGCCTCGGAGATCAGACACCATTGACAAGGCTGCAAAGACGGTCTTTATTCTCACAGGATACTTTCCCTCAGGTTTCTGGTCGGTTTCGAGTTAAACTTTTACTGTTCCCATAAGCTGCATGTTCTGTATTCCGGAGGGCAGGCAGGCTGAGATCTTGGCATCGGTGCTGGTTGACAGTATACAGAGAATGCTTTGATTGATTTATTTGCTGAATACTGGTGGTTTTTTTCCCCTGGGGTGTACCGCCCTCAGTCATTTTTAATACCACGTAGCACCAGTATATAGGGTGGATGGTTCTGCTCGAACACTGGCTGGACTGTGGCCACAGGAGTTTTCTCTCCATGTGCATTATTACGGCTCTGAGCATCTTAGGGTGGACTGGCTCCGGACTCAGTCTCTAACGGGTTGCATTTACCCATAGCAAGAGCTCCAGGCTCAGGCTGTTACTCTGAGGGCCAGCAGCATCTTGGACGGAGAGCGAGAGACGAACTTGGCAAAAACCACCTTCGGTGACCCCTCGGCAGGCTGAGAGTGGGCACTGCAGCATTCCTCACCCGGACCTCACTCTGCCAGGGAAGGAATCTGCGAGGTGGGAAGGGCAGGATGCTCAGAGCAAACGACTGGGTCTTCTCCTTACCAAAACATCTGGAACAAAATGATGTAGCGCCTCTCCTCCCTCCCCCTTGTGATCGCGTAACTTACACTTTCCACAGAATAAAGAAGGGACTACGTATTCTCTTTTTTCTTGGTAATAAACCCTTTCGGGGGCCCTTGTCTTTTTATGTATCATAAACCATTAAAGTTAGTGCAATTTGAACAATTCGGTACTGAAAATCATACAGTCCTATCTGGTCACGGTAGTCTTCTCTCACTCTTTTATCTGAAAAAATGAAAGCTAAAGGCAGATTAGATTGTACAGATTAAAAGATATTGAATTCCTTCAGTCTTTACAATGTTTTATTTTCTAGGTACTGCCCGCGGAGACTGGCACAAGCAAGAAGATCTGGGTAAGCACAGTTCGTAGTTCATAACGGTCACTTTTTCTGCAGGGAATCCAAAATTCTGCAGGACGGTCTTTTTAAATAACTAGGGCATGTAAACATTAGCACGAACCAGGATTTCTATCTGTACCTCTCTATTTAGAGGAAATGAATGCCAGTTATTCACTGAGCATATATTCATGTTTTTGCATTCATGAACTGACCGAGTTTGGGGAGCCGTTTGTATTCATGGTATTAATTAGAAGATTTTTCCCTTTTTAGGACACAGGTCTGTATTTCCCATGCTCAATAACACGTGCAGAAACTAAGCTCCAAAAAAATCTTATTCTTGGGGTAAGATCAAAGGACTAATTGCTGTAAGAGTCTGAAATAAAAATTATCTGCCTCTCTTGGTATTGGAGTGCGCGGTAACTTTGCATTGCCCATCAGTCTGTGATAAAACCAGTTACCTACTGGACATCCTTTTATTATGTTTAATGGGCAGGTCCTTAATTTGGTCTTTGAATCTCTCAGACTACTACTAAGCAATAAATACGCACAGTCAGACTCGGCTAGAAGTCACAAAAGACCCAGGGACTTCACCAGGAGCTAGAAGAGGCCCTCTGAACGCCAGTGCCATTATTCTAAAGCTGTGATTTCTGACACAACAGTTGTTGTTGTTTGTCAGGGATATTATTCTATTAAGTTGTTTCTTAAGCTTTACAAAGGCATCATGGAAAGAAAATGTTCCTGTTGCCCTCCCTTCCATGGGAAGCACCATTGTCTTTGTAATTTGTCTGCTTGCAAGCTGAGGACTTACACAGGGCATTTTTGACATTTTTTCATCTACGTTGGTTTTATAAGTTTAAATAAGTTCCCATCTGCCAAGAGCTTCCAAAGAGCATTGGCACTTAACCAATGCAAGAAGCTTGCCATGAAGATGACACACCAGTTATGCTTATTCCAAACAATAACTTCTGACCACTTCACCAGAAGAAAAGACTCTCGTTTATTGTCTCATAATCACGCATCTCTGCAGTGTTAGTTCCAGTTTTGCCAATGAGAAGGATGTTCCTTTGATATTTTACAAATATTTCAGTTAGATCTCCTTAACACTGTGCAGTTCTTTGGCTCGTTACGTTTGCTTTGGTTTTGTTTTGTTGAAAGCTCTTGTTTCAGTTCATGCTCTAAAGAAAACAAAGCAGTATTGCTCGCATTGTTAAAGCCAAAAGTAGGGCCACAGAAAAAAAAAATAATAAATGTTCTTCTTGGAAGATTTTGTAGATTGGTATTCATGAAACAGCTGGAGATGAAACATACAGCACTAATCCTGTCCAGTTGCTCCTGGTCATGTTGCACATTCAGGAAATTCATAATTAGGTGGTTATATCCCCAGTGTTTCCCCTGCAGCACTCGTTACAACTAGCAATTTATCTTCCATCTTCTTGTTAAAAAAAAAAACAAAAACCAAAACCCAACAAAAACACAACTACAAAGGAAGAAGTGGGGGAGCAAATACAAGCAGGAATGACTTAAAAGATCCTTAATAGTTTGTTCTCACTGGAAAAAAGAATTAAAAATCAGATGTTGTCATTTCTGCACATACCAGCAAACTTCTGCTGATCCATTGCCCTTTTCTATCACAGCGCTTTTCCTCTCCGCTGTATCTCCTTCCTCTTCACAGGATTTATTTTGCCAGTTAATTTTTTCTTTTTCCTTGCCAGTCATGCACCCCCTTTCCTGTAAAGGGCAGCCACACCTGACAAGTCAGAAATAAACACTTTAGTAAGTAAACATTTATTTTTCTTTCCTCATGGAAGCACTATACATGGGGGTTTTGTTCCTAGCTCCCTCCGAGGTTTCTAGTGAATTCCTAAGTAGTTTCTGCTCTTTATTTTGACTTCTGTAGTGGTACCATGAAAGCCTTTCCCTGCACACTGGGAATCCTCATACCGCATGCTATAGACAGTGTTTTGTTAAAAATTCATGTTCATTTTAAATCAATCAGTGTACAACTTGAAGGATTTATCTTCTTTTCGTAGCTTTCAAATAGAACAGCCTTATCTACTGTTAATTACACACACATGCAATGTGGAGATTTTTGTATAGAGGGCAATCGATGAGAAATGTCACCAGCTTTGGAATTAAACCGTTACCAGTGACTCAGCAGGCTTGCTCTGGAATAGCAGAGCATTAAAAATAAGCTTTATAAACAATCATTATTACTGATTTTTCCCCAAAGTAATTTAAAAAAGCACCCGGGAAAAAACAGAAAGAAGACTACTTAGATAACACTGCTAGTTAAAGTTCAGGAGTTTCCGTGCCTGTGATTAGGAAGCTCGGCAGCTCAGAAGCCAGGCTTTTCAGAGATTAAAAAAAACCAACCCACACCAATTTCATAATGCGTACAGTGAATGCACAAGTCATTTTAAAACAACAAGAGAATCATAAACCCCTCTGGTGCTGGAATGGCAGTTCCAGACCCTGGATCAGGAGATGACCAGAAATGCCAGCGAGAAGTTAGGGAAGAGCTGACCCTCATCCTAGCCTTCCTCCCAACACATCTTATCCAGGAGAGCCTCAGCCACATTGTGATTTCCTCCTCCTTTCAGAGTTTTGCCAAGTGCATTTTCAGTCACAAATGCAGCAGAAACACACCTAGAAAGTGTCTTTTTTTTTTTTTCCCTAGCCGTCAGGAAGCATTTCCAGTTCCCATTCGTGCCCACATACAAATCCTCTTTGAGCACATCACAGAAATGCCTGATGATTTTCAAGGTAAGACAGAGCTCCTCAAAAGCCTTCTATATTTCCAACAGAACAAGATCCTTTATGCCAGGTGGGAGGCCCTTCTGAAAGAAATATCACCAAGTTTCAATATATTATCCCAAAAAAATAAAGCGTGGAATGATTTAAGAAAATTTTGCATCTGATTCCTCTCCATCAATGACTCTTCCCAGAGCTTCCCCAAAACTGCATGCAAATAGGTAAAATATTGCTTTGAAAAGCAGGTAAGTTTTCAAAATTATTTACCAAGTCACTAACTTCTCCAGGCTTAAAAGGTGATGCATGAGATAATGTATCTATTTCATGTTGATAAATAATTGAGTCCAGAATATAAGTGTTTTGGTATAGCCTTGGGAAAATCTCTTCAGCTAACTGTGCCTCAGGCTAGAATGATTTAAAGAAATAATGCTTATTTTACAAGTCTATTACTGCTTTTATCCACAATAAATAGCCAGGCTTAACCTCTCCATCATACTGTCACACACACTATCACACCCAAATTCACCTTTAAAAAATTTTAACAAAGCGATGACCTAAAGATCCCCAAAACCTGGAATTATTTTTGAGTAAGGGAGGAGCAATCGCCCGTATCATCGCGCTGTCTCCACTCCTGTCTCACTCTCTGCGCCCTGGCAGACCACAGAGCTGTTACAGAGGTGGAGGAACGATTGTAACATGTTAAAATAAGAAGGCAGGTGGATTCTTCACAAGTTGCTGCTGTTTTTTCTTTTAAGCCTTGAAGATTCTTGTGATTTAAACTGAAGTGACAGGAAGGCAAATGGAATAACTTTCATTACCCACACAATGATTATGAGAGGCTTAACTGACATGTATTTATAAACATGCTCTGTGATCTCCAAAAGAAAGTTGTTACAGATGAAAGGTGCCATAAAAATGCCAATTATTCCTGTTACGATATAAATCTTATGCCATATACAATGAAGTTAAATATATATGATAGGCATTTTAGAAGGATTGACAAAGCTCTCATTTATGTATTTCAGATGTTTCTTATTCCCCTCTCCCCGCATTACTTCAGCTTTAGAAATGGAGTTGGAAATAAAGAGCAATCTGCTTTGGGTTGCACTCTTCACCAATTCATAGAATAGTTTGGGTCAGAAGGGACCTTTAAAGGCCATCTAGTCCAACCCCCCTGCCATAAGCAGGGACATCTTCAACTAGATCAGGTTGCTCAGAGCCCCGTCCAACCTGACCTGGAATGTTTCCAGGGATGGGGCATCAACCACCTCTCTGGGCAACCTGGGCCAGGGTTTCACCACCCTCTGTGTAAAAAATGTCTTCCTTATTTCTAGTCTAAATCTCCCCTCTTTTAGTTTAAAGCCATTACCCCTCGTCCTGTCGCAACAGGCCCTGCTAAAAAGTCTGTTTCCATCTTTGCTGTAGGCCCCCTTTAAGTATTGAAAGGCCACTCTAAGGTCTCCCCGGAGCCTTCTCTTCTCCAGGGTGAACAGCCCCAACTCTCTCAGCCTGTCCTCACAGCAGAGGGGCTCCAGCCCTCGGAGCATCTTCGTGGCTTCCAACAGGTCCATGTCCTTCTCATCTTGGAGGCTCCAGAGCTGGACGCAGTACTCAGTTGGGGTCTCATCACGGAGCATGCATTTCTGTTTCCCTCAATTAAATTCCCTACAAGATTTGCAGGGCTGATTCCTGGTGCCCACAGCCAGTGCTCTATCTTGCACATTTGAAGAAGGGCACAGCAGTGCCTCTTTCCTGCATGACCCCAGCCTAGAGCCCACGCACAGCTCCCAGCCCCACCATGGCAGTAGATGTGTCTAATGCTTCTCCTGTAACTTGACTCAACATGGTGCTATCCCACACATCAAAGCAGAAGAGACTTAAGTCTTCAGTGAAGTTTATACTCTGACCTATAGGGTTGTTAAATATCTCGATTGAAACCAGCTTAACGATGAGCGCTAGCAGATGACGAAGCGTACATGTGTGTGGTTAACACTGCCTCGCCTGTGACAGCCACACGTCTCATGGGACAGTTTTGCAGCTCTCACAGCTGCAGCACTACAGTGCCTAGGTTTCTGTCAGGTTTTACACTCTTAGATACTTGGGAATGCTAGTAAGAGAATCAAATAAAGGGATTAGCTCAACATTTCCCCAGGAGTCCCGCTTCCTCTGGATTCCCATATCACCTGGTTCTACCTCCCAAGCCACCTAACGTTGTTTTTCAAGCTGCCTTAGTCTCTCTCTCCACGTCTTCACCAACCCACTTTGGTCCATTTTTACTACCAAGCCTTTCTTACTGTCCCAAATTCACAGACATCCTCAGGCTCTCACAGTCTGTTGTCCGCCATGTTTGTAACTTCCCTGGTTTCTCCAGGCTCTGCTTGCTGCTGAATGAGGGTGGGAAAGGGCAAAGGTGCCCCAAGAGCCATCGTCTCTCACCACAGACTGCGCCTCTTCTCAGCCGAGGTTGTAAAGCCACGTTTACTGGATCTGTGTACTTCTAGATTTCGTCTCAGCATATTTATCCCGGCGCGGGCACATCTGTTGAATTTAACAGAGCACGTGGTACAGGTCATGTCAACGCAACACCTTTATGCTAACCCTGCATCTGTGCTGGGATTCAACATGTAGTGGGATGGAAGTGACGGACAGTGCCTGATCTGGCATAAAGTCTGGCTGTTCAAAGTTAAGCCGTCAGAATTTTTAAAATAAACTGGAGTTGGCAGAGAGAGTTTAGACCGCATAAATACTTGGTCTCATATGGCAGCACTTCTTAATCCTCTCCTGTCCCTGTCCAAAAAACTAATGTATTATGTCGTCACACCACTCCCTTAGTCCTTTGGTGTCTTGGTCCTTCTATAAAATAAGGCTCCTAGCATTTCCATAATGGCATTCACATAAATTTCTCATGAAAGTGTGCACCTGCTTGGAAGCAATACTGAGCTGGTATTGATCATTTCTTCTGACTGGCCCTAAAATCCTCAGAGATTAACCCAAAAACACATCAATCCTTCAGAGTGCTGGGGGCGTGTATTTATATTTAACTTTACCCTGTGATTAACATATTCAAAATAGACTTGGCTGTTCATTATATGAGACAATTATGAGAGTACTCTGAAGTATTTGGAATAATCAAGTAAGCACACACAGGATCAGGGTCCCAGATGGAATAATGTGGAAAAAACGTAGTTCTGTCTGGCACAAAGAAAATCCAATGGAGAACAGAATGCTAATTTCAACAAATACTCAAGATATGCCCATATCTTACTTTACATTTCTTGTATAACGGTACAGCTGTGAAGAGAGAGAATGCGCTGCAGTTATTCGTGATGAGGAAAGAGTTGAGCTTTACATAATTTATTCTTTTTAAGCTTTAGTAACTCATCTCCTTTTACGAGCTTGAACTCGACCCTGAAAACTGCTCAGTTCCACTCATTGATTGACTTTGTGACTCCATTTTTAGTAATAAAAAAATGGCACCTGAGTATTTTACATACAATTCACTGAATTTAAAAGAGAAAGTTCTTGCAATCTGTAAATTATGCATCCAAAACTTACAAAAACTTAGCTATGTTAATAAGGGGATGGAGGAAACACATTTTAAGTGAGCTGATGCAAATGCTACATTTTAAAGAGCCAAAATATAATGCTAAAGAAGGGAAAAACAAGTACACTTTTATTTTTTGTGATAAATCAGTCAAACGATCAGGTGTTTTTTTCACTTGGGACACAGGTTCAGAGAATGAAAGCTAAGCAAGAGAGCAGAAGAAATTTCAGGCAGGTAAACTTTAAGATAAGCTTGTTAAGACCTGATTGCTTTCAAAGACTAACAGACATTATTAGTGGGATTTCTTTAAAGAAGATGTGCTATCACCTGTAGCTAAAAAAAGAGACCATATACTGCCCAGAACACTCAGCAGATGGGAGAGTCTTAACAGGCCAGGAAAGAGCAGATAAATGGGGTTTGAAATCTGGGATGAAACAAAGTGATCTTTTGCCATGTCCTGATTAATTACATTGGCAGAAACAAGCTGCTTAATGAGGTTTCTTTGAGTGAAAGATGCAATCCCAAATTCATTCAAAGACAGAGGTAAAAACCAGCTAAACCTGTGGTTTTTCTGCATTGTTCAGCATACAAATTGGGTTAGGCTGAGCTTTGTTCCCCAGACTGCAGCTCCAGCCGTAGGTTCACGATGCAAAGCCTTTGGCAGCAGTTCCGACTTCAGCTGCTGCTGCCCCTCGCTGCTGGTTGGTACCTCTGTGCTCTGCCCCCTCAGTTGCGCTGGTCCTCCTGGGTTTTGCATTGGTGCTGTGAATCAGGTTGGGAAACCGATCTGGCTGAAAAACAGCATTCCTAGAAAAAACAATTTTTTATTTTTTTTTTCCAGTTCAAGCCAGGTGTTTCCGTGATTGGTTTTACACAAGAAACAGTGAGCCAAAGGCAAGGGTGGTGGGCTGCAGTACAGAGGCAGGCACGGATGGAAACGGGGGACACCTATCTGTTAAGCACCCGCAGCAGTATGGTATTGAACTACATCTCATTCAGCCACGTGTCCCATATGGAATTCCAGCAAAGGGAGACAATTCTCCTTCAGTTCAAATGCAAGGGACTTGTGGTTTAGAACAGAAAAAGCTGTATTATTTCCTCTCTCTTGCTAAATATTTTGGAGCAGCTATGGTGTTCGCCCTGTTGACAGGCGTGGAACCCTACCTGGTCACTAATCCCTTACCTGCTCCCATGGATAATTGACTACTAAGCACAAATGTTGCCTGCAGCATTTTCCTGTTGGGAGGTAGCCCAGCTGCTGCAGAATGAAGATCCAGACTTGCTGATAATCCAGCAATACTGGGGTTATATTACCAATCTCGCCCACACCCTGAGTCATGTGTCTGCTGCCACAGTTCCTCCTTTTGCTTCCCCGATGAGCACATGCATGCGCTCACATGCATATGTGCGCAAAGCACATGCTGTGGGGTTCAGGAAGGCTTCCTGCATTCAGATTTATGCAGTCCAAATTCCACCTAAAGGAGTTTTCTAAGTCTTAAATGCTTCGGATGCTGAAATGCAGCTAAAAATCAAACTAGGAATCTCAGTGGAGTCTAAGCGAGAAGAATCTGGTCATGGAGGTCTAGCTTGTTGTAGGTACACAGTAAGTATAAGTAGCTGCTCCCTTTAGACAGCAAAAGCTGCATATTTTCTATGTACTTCATAGCATCATAGAATATTTTCGGTTGGAAGAGACCTTTAAAGGTCATCTAGTCCAACACCCCTGCAATAAGTATGGACATCTTCAACTAGACCCAGTTGCTCAGAGCCCCCTCCAACCTGACCTGGAATGTTTCCAGGGATGGGGCATCAACCACCTCTTCCAGTGTTTCACCACCCTCATCATCTTTGCTGCCGCTATCCATTATTTGTCTTTTTTTTTTTTTTTTTTTTTTTTTTTTTGAGAACTCTGCAAATTCCTCCAGTGCCTGTTAGCCCTCTGCTCAGCTTCTTTATCCTGGTACTTGGCAAGTTCTCCATCAATCCATTATTCACCCTGCCTTTAAACTCCCCCCTGTCAAGGGTCAGTCTAATTATGAATATCTCTTCTGCTAGCATCAATGATGGAGCTATTTTATATTAACTGTCTTATATATTTGTGAACCATACTGCACCTAGTAAGCTGATGGTAGCACCAACTGGTGACAGAGTGGTGCCACAGCCAACTGCCCTGGGGTATGGTTGTGACCTAGGAGGGAAGGGTCCCCACGCCACTGCTGAGAGCCAGCCAGTTCTCATCATCTCCTGCTCTGAAAGTTTGGTACTTCTGTCTCTTGGTATTGCACTTATGCTATCGTGATCCTTATAACAAGGTCTTTTTAGGGTATGTAAAAAAAATATTTGCTTTCCACTGCTGTTTTCAGGAACATTCATTTGCATTTGCTTGCTTTTTCTGCATGCTGACATGCAAATATCCAGAACAGCCTAACAGATCTCCATTCAGAATTGCTCATGTTAGTGTCTGAGAAGCAGCCAAGCGTCCTTCACTTTGTATACAGTTCTGTTTCTTCTGCAAGTAAAGCTGGAATTAATTCCTCATCAGGATAAATGCTTTGCAGGTGAAAGCTTTTCAGAACTTGAAACATCTGAGAAAATTAATATAGCAGCTTCCCTAAACATCCCAAAAATCTTCAAAAAGAGTGAAGATGAAGAAAAAAACACTGAGAACAGCCAACAACTTTGAAAGAAAGCCCACGTGGAATGCTGGAAGTGTTTGGAAGGGAGACTTCCCCAGGGTGAAGTGTTGCTTAACTGCAGGACTGTTTGAAATGACCTGTCTGTGCTTCAACTCCAGATTCAGTTCAGTGCTGTTCACCCAGGCACGTTCGTAGCCAATGTCACTCAGAGCCAACATACTGACTTCTCAGGAACTATTATTTTTTTTTCTTTTCCTTTTATTTTTGGAACTAGTTCAGAATTAGTTGTGTACTTAGAGCTTAAATTATAAATGACCAGCAGCGATAAGGGACATTCCTTACTTCTCCAATACACACGCCTGTTTGAGCTGTTTCCCTCGGGGTATTGCCCTAATGTAAGTTCTCCTTAATGTCCAGCACCAAGGTATTTGTTTGTATGTCTCAGTTTCAGGCAAGGTAGAATCTGGCTACCTTATTTCTCTGTGCTTTGCAAGAAAGCACAGAAGGAAAGATGAATAGTCTTATTTTCCTTGGATGGTATCAGTGCTAGTCGCAGACTAGGTCATATTTTATTTCTTCTTTGGGACCTCTGCTCTTTCTTTGGCTTCCTCATTGCATACCTAAACTCCTTTCTGGTGCACATGGGTTTTCTGAGGACTTCAGTCATCCCACCTGGAGGATGAAGTATGACAGATTGGCGTTTTGGAATGACCCTTCAGGGCATCCCTTGGTCACTGCTGGGCTGTCAGGACACACCATGCAAGCTCAGCTCACTATCTCCGTTAGGATTTACAGAAGACAAAGCAAGTCTGTGAAGCCAGAGCAGTGGGAAAGTGATGAGAGGATGTGATCACTTGGTAGAGTTATCAACTGATGGATGTGTTCATCAACCGGACAAGGAACTACTTTGACTGGCAGGAGTCAGTAAGCATAGTTATGAAGGCAAAGAGATGGGGCAAAATTGAGTTCTCTCCTTTGTTTTTGTTTTGTGGAACCCGAGGCAGAAGCCTTGCTGGGAATAGGAGTTTCTCCTTCCTGTTCCAGACAGTGGTCTGACAGGTGAGCTTTCCTACCGAGCAGAGATCCTCCCAGGCCTTCCTCTTGCTTTCATTTGCAGCTTTTCTGACCCTTGAGGGTTTTTCCACAGTTCGAAAGCCAAAAAGAGAAAAGGCCATACAAAACCCTGCTTTTCTACCCTTCTTCCCAAATTCCACTAGCTGGGTTAATTTTCTTCTTCTTGGTTTTACTCTGGCATTTTCTCTCAAATTTCATGGCTCCTAGAGGCCCCTTTACCTGTGATATTACCGAGATCTTTTCTACCAGTATTGCATGTATCCAGAGCTGACATCTTTGATCATGTTCTACTGACCTCAAGCAGCAACGCACCCAAATCACCCGTGTTGTTTAGACTCCCACCGACTTGTTTGGGTGTCCCAAGTCAAGGAAAATCTGCAAAAGCAAAGACAGCATTAGGAGAGTTCCTCTTGACCTTCCCTTATCTGTAGGCAGAGACATGGGTCCATAAACTCAATGTTTAGTTAAAACATAACTGCTGGTACTGTTAAGTTCATAATGAGGAAAATGAAGCAGGGATCAAAAGATTCGCTTTTTTTGGTGGATTTCATTTTCTTCCTCGTCTTTGCACTTTGGTCGTAAACACTGCCGTTCCCCCTCTGCCCTCCTGTTCCATATACTGAAGATTAAGTTGGGAAATATTTTTAGAAAAGACGTGAGTATACAGAAGAGAGTATTAGACTGTGACCTTATAGCTGCTTTTGAAGCTTTTGAAGGCTACATGGCAAACGTTCTCAGTATTTCCAAATTCTCAGAAAAAAGGAGACTCATAGATTGCTCTTCATTAATTTAAGTGTACTAACTAATTGGCCACATGCATGTTTATTCCCCCTCTCATGCATGCACACACAGAGCAAAGCCAAGACATATATTCCAAGAGGCCTCAAACAGATAATGGACCCACAGTATTGCCTCGATAGCTACTGGCATGGAACGAAAAGTAAACAGCAAAACAGGAAAAGGAAGGCTAAAACTAGATTAAACAGATTGCTGCATTCAAGAGTGTGCAGTCATCTGGGAACTTAATGAAAAAAAAGTTGAAAGGAAAAGTTAAAACAAATAACATACAGGCCCCTCTTGTATTTTTGCAAATCCCTCACCAGCTGTGTGGTAAAATGCCTTTAACAAACTAGCATGCAGTATAAAACTTAGATGTACAGAATTAACCTTTCATTCACTGAAGTAAGCAAAATATCAGGTTATTCCTCATCACTGGAATTCATATTATGCTCGGACTGTTTGACAGAAGCTGGAAGGCAGATGACAGGAATCCCAAAAAGGAGCTTCTTTGTCATTTACGGGGCGGGGGAGAAGGAATTTCTCAGGATAAAGACATGTTAGCAATAGAAGTTTATGCTGCATATATGTAACAAAATATGGCTTCAATTAGCTGTAAGAGGAGGTGTGCAAAAATCAAGGTGATTTAAAAACCTGGCCTATCACCAAAGCCAGCTAGGTCTCTCACTGTTTCTGTCATTTCAAAGGCAAAAGTCTCCTGCTGAATACTCTAGTCCTTTTTAATCCTGATTTGGATTTGAACTTGAACCCTAGGTCCTAGAATAAATCAAACCCAGTTCCTAACACATTCTTTCCACGCTATTTCTGATAACACAACCTCTGTAGAAATAACCTGGCTTTGCTTCTGCAGCAATTTCCAAGAGCTACAACCAGGAATTTCCCTACTTTTCTGACTGACTTTCAGGTTAGCTGATTAAGACAAAAAAAAAAAAAAACAAAACAAAAACAAGCCACCCCTAACTTCTTTCACCACTGTTTTAGGTTTCTACATTTGGAAATACAAAAACTATCTTAAGATAAAGATTCTGTTGGGACAACCCATTGTGTCAATTAGGCAGTCCTTTTCTTCTTGTCTGATCTTCGAGAGAGGGTAATCAACTTGTCTGCAATATTTCTGAGTTCCGCCGTAGCCCCATAAATTGAAAAAACTTTTTTTTTTTGAGTGAATCATGTTGCTGCCCACTAGACAGAAGGCACAGAAAGAGACTTTTCAACCAAGTTAAGCAGAAATGCATCCATTGTTGCCCTGATGGGAACACCTGTAACCAGTCCTACAGACCATGTTCACCACAGAGCCTAAAAGCAAGAAGTTCTCCTATATGCTACCAAGGGTATTACGTTTGGGCACGTGCTGTGTTTCTGATGGATTGTGTAACACAAGACGCTTCTTCCTTAATCATGAAGGAAGGACGTTAGGCTGGACATTAGGAAAAAATTCTTCACAGAAAGAGTGGTTAGACACTGGAATAAGCTGCCCAGGGAGGTGGTGGAGTCACCATCCCTGGATGTGTTTAAGAGTCATTAAGATGTGGTGTTAAGGGATATGGTATAAGGGAGAACTTTGTAGAGTGGAGGTGATGGTTGGACTCGATGATCCCAAGGGTCTTTTCCAACCTAAATGATTCTATGATTCTATGATGTCTTCTGGTCCAGACCAGAAAATATCTTTTCATTTGATTAGCCCAGCCTGGGCTAGTGAATCCCACAAGTTCACCTCCAAATAACTATGAAAGAACTTACTCAAGAGCCAGATGCCTCTCCTGAATTCAAACTCGGGTAGCTAAACCTACATTTCCAATGCTATTTTACATAGGACATTACATTTTGACTATCCTTAACTAATGTTGTGCAGCAAGCATTTGTCTAGCCCGTTTCTAAAAATTAGCTGTTATTTCTGTTTCCAGGCAATGGAGAGCCAGATAAAACTATGTGGTCTCCAGTTCTTCTAAGTGAAAGGAGTTATACCAAAATGCAAACAGACTCTGGAAGGCAGCGATGGCCATTGGTTGTACTGCCAGCATCTATAGTCATGAAGAAAAAGGAGGTACTTGTAGAAGTCAGCACTTCTCCTAACAAGCCAGTCTTGCTGGGTTTACATAGCAAAACATTTCTTGTATAAAAGGAGCTCTTGATATATCCATCTTTATGAATGGTTTGACTACTGAAAGCTGTTTACAGCATAACTCTGGATAGAAGATAGTAAAGCAGAAAGTGGAACTTAAAACTGCCGTGGAGCTCTGAGTTACTGTGAAGGGGGAGCAGGACCTCCTGCCACACCAAGAGAGCCTGGATTCCCGTGGGCAACTCAGCCTTACATTAGCCCAGACTCCATTGAATCGCATCTTGTTCCGGAGCACTGGCAAGCTAAGGTCAACGCTAGGGTGGTTTGTGCTGCAGATCTCTCAACTGCATCTGACCTGTAAATAAACTTATTTCAAGTACTAGTACAGCCAGTATCATAACTTCCATCTGTATAAATATTCATCCTGAAAAGTAGAAAGCCTATTTTTAAAAATATACATTACAAATATACATGTTATATCTCCATTTTTATGAGCCATGGACACCAGAGATCGTTTCATAGAACTGGAAACGTCCTGACTAGATATGAAGCCATGGTAAGACAACAGAGGGCTTCTATATGGAAGTAGGGCAGTGGCTCCCTGGTTGCTCTAATATTATTTTTTTTATATATATTTCTGAAGATTCCAGGTATGGTACCATATAAAAAAATATTAAGATATTAAAACTCTAAGATGAGGTTCTCATTGCTGTCTCTCCAGCATTAGATATTGTGCTTCACTGGTAGGGAACTGTGCCTATTTTAGCAGGCACATCAGAGGACAAGCTTGCAGCTGGACTTGCCCCTTTCTTCCACCCACTCCTTCTGGTGCCTGATGGGTTTTCGGGCCCTGGTTCATGGATCCTCCCACATTCCCTGCCCCAGAAATGCTTAAAGATCTGAAAGTTTAGGAGAATATTTCTCCTTGTGCTCACTGCTGAGTCTTCAGCTGCAATCCCTGCACCCAGTGGAATGCAGGTGGTAGACAGCCGTCTGTAATTACTTCAAGGACTGCAAATAGAGGGGGATATAAGCACTCAAAGAGATGAAATCCTGGTCCAAATGGAATCAGAAGGAATTTAGCTGTTTACATGAACGGAGCCAGGATTACCCCTCTAGCCAAGATGATAAGACCCTGAAGTTTATCTATACATTTACTCTTGTTTTCTGCCAGCAGTAAACACAGTAAAAAGTAAGATAAAGACATATCAAAGAAGCTGACTGTGCTACAAGGGATGTTTCTCCTAGCTTCAGGCCACAAGATTATCTTGCACAAAGCAGTAAGTACGAAAGCTGTTGTGCAAACACTACACACCATTGTTTATTTTGTCATATCACAGCTAATCATAACCCTTTCAAAATGCTGAGCAGATATTATGGAAAGCACCACACTGTCATTACTGTGGAAGGTAATCACTGGTAGATTGGAGAGCTCACTTAAACCACTTCAGCTGGGATTTATATTCATTGTTGTACAGGACTTTGCAACTCATCTGCTCTTGAGAATGAAAATTGATTATGGGAAGAAGTGCTCTGAATATGAACTTTGACATACTCCTAGATCTGACTTATTTATTATGCTGTACATCACACTGCCATAGCTTTGATATACTGTTTCTCTGTACTTTGGCAAGGGGAAAGGACTTTTCCCAAGTGTGGTATAATCATTACCACTACACTATTCTAGTGGAGGGCTCTGTCAGAAAAAACAGTGATTTTAAGACCTTGCTGGTCACAGATATCTGCCCTGCTTAGGACAAACACTTAGGCTGTCACAGATGACCGGGTGTATCCCAGAGATACACAATTCACTGCTTATGAGATAACGTATAGGTGAAGCATCCATTGGTTTAAGGCTTTCTTTTACCTGGGATCATCCCAGCTCTGACTGTCATCCAGAAATCCCAGAGAAACAACTAATTGACCTCAGCCAGCCATTGATGATTTACTGGTCCAAAAGAATCATCAGAAGGAGAAAAGTCAGAGCTAAGGAAGCCACAAGGACTTGTGCTACCTCCTTTGTGGCAGAGCTGGCAGCTCACGAGCACAGCCTACAACCCAGCGTATTAACCCAGACCATCAGGAATTTGCACCAAGATATTACACCAGACTGCACAGCAGGATCCTGGTGAGGGGCCGTTAGCAACAGCAGGACAGAAGAGCAGCTAGAGATTTCAGCCTCTTCCTCCACAAGTATGACCTACAGGCCATTGATTGATGCGGTGCTCCTTTTCTAGCAGGATGCTGACAGGGTTATGGGGTGGTTTTTTCCCCCCCTCCATAAGAAAAAAATATGCATTGACATTTTGACAAGTAAGGCTTTTCAAAAACTTCCTCTGTCATGAGATTTAAACTGTACTTGATTTGTTTCCAATTTTGATTTCCACTTGTTGCAAGCGCCACAGGTTCAAAGGCACCAGGTATAACGCTCACAGATACCTCATCAGAGGCTAAAAAAGTATCAGCTTTCCTGGTCCTGATGGACCTGACATGTTGGAGGGTTCTTCCTTCCCATCATGTGGCCTGACACAAGGGGAAGAGGCAGAATTACGCAGCTCTGCTGCTCCCCCCGCATCCTCCTGGAGACCTCTCCCGTGGGCACAGCACACTGGACACAGCCTGTGTGTCAGCAGAAGCCAGCCCTGTTTCCCTTCTCCTCCTCACAGTGAATAATCTCCAGCTCATACCGGCCAGCAGTAGCTAAATGGAAAAGTTTACCTCTTTGTTTATCCACCACCAGTAACATAAGGTTTAATCATATATCCCCAGTCATTCAGTGCCCTGAGATCGGCAAGTTCAGGGCTGTTGTCAGCAGCATCCATTCACTTTATTAAGTTCAGCAGGAGCCGAGCCTGTGGAAGCAGGGTCATTTTTCAGCTCTTGTACTCTTCCTTGAGCAAGTTCCTGTCCTTGATTTTATGGCTACAAAGCCAGGCTTCAGCGTGTAAGTCTGCCCACTTCTGCCTTGCAGAGTCTGCTAGAAAAAACTCCCAGCAGAGGTGTGAACTTCCCCAATTAATCTTAATGAAGTGTTAACTTCAAAGCTGAGCTGCAGCCATTTATAGGTTAACAGAACCTTACAGAAGAAAAACCTCCCAGCTTGACTCGTTAAAAAACAGCTCCAAGGGGATGGGATTGGTCAGATTTGGGGGTTATTCTGGGATCTGGAAGAAATCCCACTTCACTGGCAGCCTTTGCTCATGCACCACTTCCATTGCAGCTGCATTGTTAGGAGACCAAAGGGTCAGGCAGCCAGACTGGAAAAACTGTACAGTGAATGCATGCTAAAAATATCACTGGAATAGAGCAGATGGAGCAAGATAAGGAGGCCTGGATGATAAAGGCTGTAAGGAACCATGTAAGCTTACTGAGCCAAGTGACAACCTTGCTCATACTGTCTTTTACCCTATTCAGGTCAGTGCCAAATTCGAGTCCTGAGCCCAGATTTAATCTCTGTATTTCCAGAATCCTCAGGTACCCAAGGATGCAGACCTTTTACCCTGAAAACAATAAGACATGTGCTTCAAATTGGTTTGTAGATGCTTGCAGTATTAGTGTCACAGTTTTTGCTAGCACTTCCAGCCATTGCTGTATCAGTGCTTTTGAAGGCCTGAATCCACATCAGGGATCCTAAATATAGGTCTCTCGGAACAAGTCCTTCATTCGGAAGGGTCATTAACCTCATTTTCCTGATACAATGCCACAGGAGTGGAGCCTTTGCAAGGAACTCTTCCCTGACATGTCTCTGCCTGATTTGCAGCCAAGGAGCCTAAGAACTGGGGGTGGAGAATGTAGTTTGGGGAACCAGGCTATGACCCATCAATACGGATTCACTTCCTATTCCCAACACAAACTGGTCGATCTTTGTGCTCATTTTTTACCCTAAATTAGGACAAACGCATTGAGCTGGTATAGTTGTAGGGACCATATAAAGAGACTGGTAGCACCTTCCCTGGGGGTAGGTGTCACCAGATCAGACTTGCATGACTTATACACTCAGGTAGTCCAGCAAGTGAAAACTCAGGTACCTCATTTTTAACTGTCAAAGGCAATAGGAAAAGCATCTCCTTTGATAAAGCCCAAAAAGGCAAAGCCGCTGTGCTGAGCAATGCAGATTGCATTCCGGATACAAGAGCTTAAATGTAAAAGAGGAAGATCCTTCCTGGTGCTTCATTACAAGCTCCCTTGAAGACCTCTGACTCAGCTGATTATTAATTGCCAGAACATGCCCACATCTGCCTGTGTAAGCTTTTTAAATATAAAAACTGAAGAAAGAGGCTAAATTAATTATTCCTATTTAGAGAAGTTCAAGAGTAAACTGCTATGTTGCCATGGATGCTGTTTGGTTTATAGTACTGTTTTTTTCCTCCTTATTAGCCACTATTAACTAACAAGAAACAGGAGTTCACTTCCAGCACCACAACACGGCTCTGACCTCCAATGTACTGCCAGCGGTAGTAGTGGGGCAAAATACTTGAAGTTTTAGTTTGGCTGACGGTTGGATGTTGGTCAGATGATGCAGAAACAAGCAATAGCTCTTCCAGATCCACAAGATTTTTCTGCAGAATACCTCAAAACCAGCTGTGCTCACCAGGGTCAGAAAGCAGTTCTTTTCACATTGCAAAGTTACTTCATGCTAGCAGTCACTGTGCGTTCTCCTCCTCCCTCTGAAGTGTCTCATTAGAGAGGACCAAGTAATAGCCTGAGCGTGGCAAGAGCAGACACGGTCGATAGTGGGGCAGGGTGAGAGGTCCCACTCCTTTTAGGAGCTGTGGGTCATCACCGACAGGAATAGGAGGCAGTTGTTTTAACTTACAGCAAGTTTCCAGATAACTGGGGAAAAAAGGGTCTTTCAGCAGCCTCAGGCTGTGAGATCTGTTGGGCTGCTGTGACACTGCTCAGTCATGAAACCAAATCTACAGCTGCCAATAAGTTCTTTCCTAAACCACAGAGGCTTTTTTTTTCCCCCCTCTGTTGGAATGGGAATGTTAGTGGATATTTACTATGACACACAAGCTGCCCAAGCTGACAGAGCTCTGCTCTGCCTCTCTTGTTCCATGCCAGCAGGAAAAGTGTTGTTTGTCCCCACCAGGAGCACGTTGCTGATTGCTAACCCGTCTCCCATCACCTCCTTCCCGATGCCTGCATTTGGGTGGAACATTTTGGGCTGCGCAGATTCCACTGCCATTCTTAGTTCCTTAAGGACAAGCTCCAGGGAGAGCTAAGCATACAGCAGCTCCCAATACAGCAACTTTTCCAATCAATTCAGGTATCCAACTTGAAAGTCTGGGCTGTGCTGCATTCTCCAAAAACTGACCTGGATATGCATATGGGAACACAATGGAATAGCTGTACTTCAGCTTGATTTGTCAGATACAGCCTATACCCTTTTTAGTTTTAATTGCGCACCCAGTATGTTCTTCACTTAGAAGGCTTTGTAGAGACCAGCAACCAATTACTAGCAAAAATAATGATTCTGCATTTTACAGATCAATTATTAATGTTTAAAACCTTTGTGCTATTTCCCGTCCAAATTATTTTCACTTGCATAGCAACAGTGGAAAGGAACAATGCATCTCACAACAGAGCAGCCCTATTGACTGGGGAGAAACAGGTGCTTCCCTAACTGCTGCTCTGCAGGGCTGCCAAGGCATCTGTAAATAAGTTATGCTGTTGCACTTTTCTCAGTCTGGTTTGCGTAACAGAGCTTGCAGGAGTTTAAACCAATACCAATTAATATATCCTTATATATTCTTTTGGATACCAAATCACTAAAGCCATGGAGGCACAAGTTTTAAGGCATCCCTCATCTCCTAATTAATTTCAGTACTAAGAAGCAGAAGGGTGCGCACACATATGCTCATGCCTACATCCATTTCTGTGTGTAAATATGGAATAACTAAGTAAGGTACAACTCTTTGGCCCCAAAAGAGACCACTAAGAAAGGAGTACAGTAGACATTTACAGTGTAAAGCGACACACAGAAGGTGAATAAGAACTGATAGGTCACATTACATCCCTTCAAGAAGTGATGGGTGTCATACAAAACCATCAGGTACCAGGTTCAAAACAAAGAATATGTTGTTCTTCGCATCATATATTATGCCATTGAACTCCTTGCTACAGGACACTGTGAATGCTCAAGGTTTACAGGGGCTCAAGGGAAGACTTGATAAATTCAGATAAGGGAAATCCATTGACAGTTATTGAATATAAAGGCACCAACTCTGGTTCCCTGAGCTGCAAGTGGTCAGAGACTAAAGGAATACATTGGGGAAATATCACTTCACGCTCAGCCTGTGCCCACTCAACTACTCTTACGCTCTCCCAGTAGTAGTTGCTTTTGGCTACTTGCCAAAGGGCCTACTGCTCCTTAAGGGATGGGCACCAAGGAGGACAGCAGGACAGGGGGAACCTCTCCAGCCACAACGCACTCCCACAGTACCTGAAAAGAAAGCAGGGCAGGTTCCACCAAGAGTCCAGACCATAAGGCAATACTATGGTGAAGAGACAAGTCCAAGGTCAGTAAGTCAATCCACATGTCAGGGCTAGGATCACACCCGGTGGTTGCCAGGTAGGACCATGACAACAAGACAGGACCAAAGTCAAGTCACAAGATCCATCTGCAGGCTGAGGTCGGGACTAGTGAGCACTACAAACATGCAGAGGCTTTGCCAAGCTGAAGAACAACACCTCTCTAACACAGCTCAGGCAGGGGGTGAGGGTCCCCAGGCTGAGCTTAAATAGAGCTGCTGGGGCCATGGGTGTGGGTGGAGGTCCCAGGTGAGGCCAATGAGGGCCAACAAAGCTTAATAAAGCGCTCAGAGCCCTGTCACTACTGCTGGAGAGGAGGATCTTTGGTTTTATTGTTTGGTATTTTCCTATATCATGTAAATCCACATCTTAACAACTTACTGGCAGTGTGGAGCATGAGCCTCACCAACTATTTCAACGGGAGGGACAGTGGTATGATGAGATCATTAATATTTAAGTTGATGAGAACCAAAACCCTGAAGATGAATACTCAGCTCAACAGCTCAATAGACTGCAATTGTAGCACCCGTAGACAGGTGTAGTCCCTAATTAGCACTTTGCACAGGTCCACATATTCGTGCTTCTGAGATCCAGTAAAAGACTAATGCCTTGGCTTAAGTTATGCTGTACAGCGTTAACCTCTTCCCTGATAGAAAATTTCCAAAAGACACAGTATTTTTTTTCTCCCACTGGTATGTTTCCTGTTACATTAAAAAGGCAAGGAAATATTGCATGATTTTAAGACTTAGACTCATGGAAAAGAGTCTGAGTTGCCTCTTACAGTTACAGAATATGTATTATATTAATGGTCTTCAGCCTTCCTAGATTTTAACAGACTATGGAAAGCCAGTCTTAGTGTGATTCATGGACAAGCATGTGAATCCCTTCCCCTTGCATCTCTGATCACACAACATACGCTGGCAGGGACAACAACAACGTTTATGGAAAAATAATGGCGGTTATATCATTAATGTGTCAAGCTGCTGAAAATCGGAACACCAACAGCAGACTATCCATTCTCGCGCTGTGGATCACTAATGATGTATTTACTAAGGTTGCTGAGCTGTGGAAACATACAGTCTTGTACTTAATAATGTGAGTCATTCAAATGGAAATTTTCTACTCTGATATTTTTTGACTAATTAAGACCGTTAAAAAAAATCTATACTTGCTTCATACTCTTTTGTTACATCGTTGTTTTGAATATTACCTTTGTGATATTTCCATTTAAAAGAATCGTGAAGGCTAAATGAAATAATAAGGGTTCTACTTGTGAAAAAGGAAAATTTATTGGCCTAAATTCATAGGTCAATACAGCACACCACATTTCAAATTAAGAAAACAGGTCTTTTTTCTTTTTTCCTACTGATGCAGTAGTGAACTCCCTTCTTAATTAAATGTGCGTTGCCATAATGGCAGCCCAGGGTGTCGAGACTTTTGTTGTATTATGAAGTTGGGTAAACAAAGTGCTTAGAAGGGTTTGAGGACTGAGCATTCCGGGAAATGCGCGGGTGTCTATAATACTCAGCAGAAACAGATGACAATCGTGACACTGTGTATCCTACTATGGCAAGCTGTCGGTAAAAAAACGGATTTGGCCCATCAAATCCAGCACTTCATCTCCGTTCTGAAAAGTCTCGCAGAATGGGCAAGGAAAAAAATGGGAGCGATGGACTGCAAGTGACAAACTGCAGAGGCAGCAGCGACAGCGAGTCTAAAATATGCTACAGAGGACATTGCTGCATTAGCAGCTCTTCGATGGAAATGGCAAGGCCAACAGCTACCTAGAAATGGAAGACTCGTCTGGGCAGAAAGTGAAATGACCTGAATTTCTACCCACAATTTGATCTGCAGCCAAAGCAAAAATGTATTCGAAAGAGTCAGTGCCGTTACTGCGGTGCGTTTGCACTTCTCTGGGCTTTCGGTCCCAGGCTGATGTTCTATTTCCATAGAAAAATCACTGTGCTTCTACAGACTGCTGCAGCTTCCTCCCCAGCCTGCCTCGGTGACCCAAAGAACGCAGTGAAACCCAGTTAAGATTTTTATGCAAGGCATTTTTTCTCCCTCAGCTTGTTACCACCAGCTCCCTCGGGCAGACTCGAACATCTCAACTTACTTTCCTCACTCTGTACCAAACTGTCTACGCATTAAAAAAAAAAAAAAAATTTATTATTTTAATCTACTATTGTACCTTAATAATTTTATTATTATTCTAGTATTTTTTCTTAATGACACACACTGCATCCAGACAGCTTTGCATGGGACAGCGTAACTGAAGGTAGATGCGGTGGGTTAGCGGCTGTGGGTGCTGTCGTGTGTTGTCCGCGCAATTAGTGATGGTAAGACGATGAAGATAACTCCCGACGCGCATCATATTGTATCTTGCGTTATGCCCAAGCTCACTCTTTCTGTCAATCGATAGTTCAATACTATTTAGTACTAGCTCAGTCAATACTTTTTCTGGCAATAGTTTTATACACGGCAGTAATGTACCTCTCCTTCTTTTTCATTTTTTTCCTCCACCAGTTCCACCCATCAGCTCAGTGTTTTATTTAACAGTTTCATAGACATTCAAAATACTACTGCCGCCGTGCCATGCTCAAACAACATAAACCTAGCGCGCTCTGTTCTGGTTTTCCCAAACTGAACCTTTTTCTGGCTTTCCTAATACGCCTTGCCTTATTTGCACGAATCTCTCAGCTGCCGAGTTCATCTAGGAGGTGACTTCTGATTTCTGTGGGATTTAATCTCCCTGTCTTGGAGCGTGTCTCGGGCTCCTCAGGTTTGCGGCAGGGACAAGGGGTTTAGTGGGGATTAATGGGATTGGATGGGAAGAGAACTGGGGCAAAGTGGCAGGGGATTGGAAACCGGGTTTTATCACGTTAAATTGTGTCGTGAATTTAAAACTTCATTGTTTTTACCATTTCCCCCCTGTATTAGACTTTCTATAATTTAAAGACATTTAATACATGGTATATATATAAATATGAAATACTAACATCTTGATTTGTCATTTAAATATAGGCCCATCCAGGGAATCATGTTCTGAAAGGGGCCTCTTATTTTCCTACTGAGAACTGAGTCTTTCTTTAAATTTAAAGCCTTTCCATAGGTTAGCTGCTATGGAAGTGGGTCTATAGGAGAGCTCGTCAGCCCAGCAGCACTGCTCACACACAGCATCCCGCGTCCCTACTCTCCTTGTCCGCCGCATTTCACTGAACACCAAAAATGTAAAAAGTCTTTGCTTTCGCCCCTCGTTACACGATATCGGCCTCCCGTAACATCACCCGTGTTTCACCAGAGCCCTGGTCAAGCCAAGAATAAAACTTATCCTTTACAGGAACATTTTTCAAGGGAAGTGAAAATTGTATATAGAAGGCTCACTTAAGGAGATTAAATTAACTCTGAAACTTGTCACCTGCAAATACAGCTCAGCTGCTTCTGCTTCATGTATTCTTACTGTTTTACAAATTATCTATAGGCATAACCCTTGATTTCAAGAGATGATGGGCTCGGATCAAGTGCCCGAATCTGGGGCGAGACCATTAGAAACTCCTCAGCCCCAGTCGGAGCCGCGAGCAGCAGGGCTGTCCGGAGTGTGGATAACTGGAATTCATATCAGGGTGGTGGTGATGTAATTTGTACAGCTGGGACATCACACGAAAGCCAAAGAAAAATAAGAAACAACACATCCCCAAACACAGACACACACGGATTAGCGGGAAGTTTCACCTCAGGAAATCATTGTGGCTCTCTGTTCCTGTCAGTAATGTGTCTGCAAATGTCACCCAGCAGCCATGCATCACCCCACGAGCAGCCCCAGAACACAGCGGCAACCCAAAGGGTGATGAGAAAGAGATTGCCAAATTCTTTTGAAACAAGTCAGGGATTGGACCCGTCGGGAGAAAAATTACGCAATAAAGTAAACAGCTTTTGCCAAGAAAACCAAGACTCGGGGAGGAAGTTGCCTGTGCCAGTCCTGGCCACAGAGGAGAAAGCTGTTTCTTTGGGAGGGACAGCGAAGCCGGATTCAATATTTGCTTCTCCTCCTTGTCGACTTCCTTCTCTCAGACAACTAAGTTTGTCCAAGCTGGTGCTCAGACCCGAAGCTTCCCCTGTGAATGGTGTCTGGCTGCACACAGGCTGCACGTCTGTGTGAAACCGCTCAGCCAAATTTTAACGGGTATACGTGGCATGGGAGAAAAATTTCTCTACACCAGAGAAGCCCCATTTTCTTCTTTGACCTCACAGCAGAGCTCCGTGGTCTGCCATTAGAAGAAAGACCTCTTTTATCTTTATCGTAGACCAACAATTAGAGAAGGAAAAATTACAGGTCCAGGAAAATTCTGGATTTTCATGGATTTTCCCAATTCCATTCTTTGCTCCCTGTGAGCACATCTTCGCTGCTCGCCGAAATGAGAGTAGGGTTGGTAGCCACCAAGCCAAAGGGTGCACCTTTAGATGAATGTAACAAAAGACGCAGAGATCCTTGTGGCTCTCCCATGAGAAATGAGAGGCTGCAGGGACCCACCGCTGGAAAAAAAAGCCTCTGGAGTTTCCTCTGCTGGTGTCCTGCTGTTTGTGTCCTGAGCTGGAGCCTTCATGCTGGAGACCCTGCCTCTCTTCTGGGGCCCGCTCAGCCTCAGCCGCTCTGCTGACATTACCGGCCAATTTGTCAATCACCACGGTAATCACAAGTCTACGAGGAAATGAAGTCACGACGGTAACTGGAGTAACTTCAGAAAAGCAGGGACTGAAAACCATTACTGACGAGGGCTGAATCAGAAACAGTGGAAAACTCTGTGTCTCATTACAAGTTGCCACAATATCCAGATTAAAAGGATTAATCTGGATGGTGGTGCCATATGCTGCTCCAGGTGGGCTGAAGAAGGGCTTGGCTCCGTCGAGTACTCCGAGAGTTTTAACAGGTTAATACTGGCAAGTTTATTTAATACACTGAGCTCAGTTCCTGTTGGCTAATGTTAATGTTGGCACAATTAGGCTGATGAAAACACTGTGCAGATGTCCTCTGGTGATCCAGTCCCTCCCCAACACTTACAACTATCAGATAATAAACTCTTTTTCCATGGTTGCTCCGGTTGGTGATTCACTGAAGATTACTTACACTAGTTCTCCACTTCCTTTTGTAATGTGTCTGGGCTTCTTACCTAATTCAGTACTTTCGTCTCGGCCGTTCTTGTTATTGGCCGGTCCCAGTTTCTCCGGGATTCCTTGCTGCCTGCAGAAAGCCAGGCTGTCTCCGGGGCCAGAGCCACCAGCACGTTTCTCATCTCACTGGTTTATTTTGAATTGCTGCAAATGCTTCAGCTTGCTGGATTTTTTTCTTCTTCTTTTTTTTTTCTTCCTTTTTTTTCTTCTTTCTTTCTTTTTTTTCTTCTTCAGGAGCTTTTTCTCCTAACTAAACTCGTCTTACTCCTATGTAGCTGATTCCCTGTTAATATTTACTAAACGCGATGTTGAAACAGAATTGTGAAGTCAAGCTCCTGCTTTATTTAAACCTCCATTTAGAATATTCAGCGCAAACAACAGTTTTCCTATTGGACTTTAATTAATTCTTGTCCATTGTTTTTGCTTCTAACAGGTAAATTTTGCTATCTTACTTCTACTTTTAATGATGCTCACCTTTCCTATAATCGTTGCTGATGGAAAATGAGAGGTAGATGATGAAAAAACAGTGGGATGAAAAAACAGTGGGTCCTTATAGGTGCTTATTCTTCAATATTCAAGTGGAGCTATGAAAAAAGCAATCCGAAGAACAGCTACTGGCTGTAAGAGCTTAAAGGCATGAGGAACGAAGGCAAACCTTTGTTCCCTGAAGAATGGTGGTGTCACGTGGTGGGAATGCTCCTCTGGTTCTCTTGACAGCAGCCTCTAGCATCCACATGAAGCCCTTAGTTGCTCTGCTTGCCCCCATACCTGCTCTTTTCCAGCTCAGGAAGAAGTTCTGAGATTCTGGAGCATTTCAGCATTTTAGCATTGTTCTGCAAAGGCCTGTATCTACGGGGTGGAAAGTGGCTTGTAAAAGGATGTGTTGGAAGCAGTTTTAGTCCCCTGGCTATGTCTGGGAGGAGGAACGTGGGTTTCATGGCATTCAGACAGCTCCTCAGCCTGGGCGTGTTCTCTGCTCAGTGCCCAAGTTCCAGGCTTTTCTCTGTGTTTTCCTTTTTCTGGGAAGGAAATTTGTATGTGCGGGCCAGAGTAAGGTCACTGCGTGGTCTCTTCAGATTCTGGAGCAGGATAACGAAGGACCAAGGCGCCGGGACATCCACCGTTATGTCCCCACAGCTCAGCTGAATTGTCACCTGGTAGCAGTCCACACTGCCTGTGGGGGACGAAGCCCTTGATGTGATCTGCAGAAACCAGGCTGCGCCCGTGGTGCTGACTTTTCTCTTATTTTCAGCTGCTAGAGCATGTTAAAGAAGCCTTTTCCCAGCGTTTCTCTTCCATGCAAGCCCCTGCTTTAGTTGCCATAGGGATGGCTTGTGACTGCGACTGGCAGGGATCTCAAGGCCATCTCTCTGGTGATGTGATGTCTGCTGTCAGCCAGTGAAAGCCCGTACTCATTTGCATTTCACAGCTACAGTGATGTTTATTGCCAGCATCAGAGCAGATGAAAAGAATGATTTGTTTTCCTTAATTTATTTTTTCTTGCAGGCCAGTTACAATTCTATTTTATATTCTCTTTTGATAGGAGTCGGCATGAATCAAGGCTAGAAACCCATCGTCGGAGGCAGGGAATATGTTGCTGACCTTATCTCCAATCTAAAGATGCCATGCAGATTTTCAAGGAACATAAAGCCTAAGGAATTGATCTGTGCATGGGGGGAATCAGAACTGATCTGTGCGTGGTGGGTGGCAGTGGTCAACTGTGCACTTCAAAAGGCATTCTCACAGAATGGCCTCAGTCATTTATACGCGATAGAAAATGAGGAAAGCAGCCTTTCTTCCACGGCATTGTTTTAGTTTGCAAAAAGACTATGTTCACAGCATTGTTGCTTAATTAAAAATATTTTGAGCGTGAGATGTGATAAACGTGAACCTCTAAGAAGAGGAATAAAGCGAATATTCTAAGAATAATCCAAACTATCCAACCTAGGCAATTCTGTGATTCTGTGTGAGATTTGTGTTTCAGGAAACAACTCTGGGGAATTTGTCCTTATTTGTTAAACAGTACTATCTAGATGGGAATATAAATGAAATACCCTACTTTTCTGTAACACTTCTCGTTATAACAACTCATGAGTGCTGCGTCTGGCACTATAAGCGCCAGGTACTTTCCCGAGGACCTCTGCTGTCCTCTCTTGCCGTAGGATGGGAAACGGGAGGTTTCGTTTGGGCAGTCTTGAGGAAGGGAACGAATTTCCCCTTGATGCCCCCCTGTTAAGTGGAATTTCCTTCTGCAGAGCCACTGCGCAGGGGAAGGGCAGGGACCGGGGACCAGATTGTGAGGCTGAAAAAGGAAAACCAAGGATGAGTTCTTTCAGCACGTGACAACCCTTCTCCACAGGACGAGGGGAAGGAGAGCGGACACGTGCCTACACGCCCTGTGGCATCCCCCCGACGCTGACTTTGTAGGCATTGTGAATGGGAATGCCGGAGAAAGTAATGGATCACAGTAACGCCTAGTCCAGGGAAGGCTGAATGAGTTCTGCAGCTGAGGGGTTTTAGCTGAGCTCTTCCTGGAGGAAGAGGAGTGCAAATTCACATGCACTTTTGATTAGGAGTTTGTCTTCCACATGAGTCTCTGAGATGATGGAGAGGACAAAGTGTAACTGGAAGAATGGATATTGTTAGTGACCTCTGAAACCACCTTGAAACTTCTTTGAGATTAATTCTGCAAATTAGCTTGGCAGGGAGTAGAGCTGCCTTCTACGTCTTGTTCATCTGAGCATATGTTTAAGTCAGGCCATGTCTCAACTACAGGACCAGCAGTGCTTTCTAATTGTGGATTACATCCAAGCGTGCAACTTTCTACTCTCTTCCCCTATATTCTGGTCTCCATGGGAAGGAATTGCAGGGAATTACTCTCCATGCAGGTTTCCAATTGAGCAAGACCGCACAAAGAATCTGTAGAGAATATTTTTCACGCAGTCTGCACGTTACGGAATCGGCACTGTCCCGTCCCTCTTGTGAAAACAGTTGTCATCATCTCTCTGTCACTCCCCGCTGGTCTTAATCTTTGTATTCCCCTTGTATCTTTTCATTGCTTTCCTACTCCGCTGCTATCTTTCCTTTTTCCTCTTCTCCACCTCATGTCACCTCCTGCTCCACCCTGCTTCCTCCCTTGCTCCCCTCAGTCTTTGCCACGCTACTCCCCACACTATCAAAAACGGGTTCTACTAATTGATTTAGAAACACAAAAAGCTTTCAGGCTCGACAAATCGAAATGTAACAGCTACATCCCCGAGAAATGACACGGCCGAGTGCAGTAGTTGAAACCTGGGGAGACGTGCCTGTCCGGCTCCCGGTACGTCTGCGTGTGCTGCCTCCTGGAAAACGGCGAGGCCCTTGTGAAGCAGGAGACATACCGCAGAATAAACATTTGTACAGCGTGTGACTCACATAGAAACAAATCTGGCCTTGCAATTAAAGTCCAGGAAAGCATCCTAAAACCCCTTTGACTTAAGCGTCTTAGGACACCCAGTGCATGCTCAGTAACTGATACACGGCTGCTCACCGCAGGCTCTGGGCTGTTTTCTGAATCCAGCCTGCACAGTGTTTGAATAGAAAATTTGGTAAAGGCATTACAACTTTCCATTGAGAGACTTCACATCTCGCCGAGAGGGCGATTTACATTTTTAACCCTACCGACTGTTGACGTATTTGCTCTAATAGCGTTCGCAGAACAAACCGGGGTAGCTCTGTGGCTAATAATGCCTCCTGATTTCATGTGGATTGCTGGCGCTTTGAGCAGACATTTACCAGCAGCTGGGAGCTTGGAGATACAGCGTCTATTCTTTCCTTTCACATTTGCCTACAGAGCTGTAAATGTCAAAGCCTTTCAAGTGCCCCTCAAACAAAACGAGTTAGTAAATCAGCAAACGTGGCACCGCACACACTCATGCGGTGCATGTTAAGCTACTGTACTTCATTCACTTCTTTATCCGATGGCTCCGTGAGAAGAGAGGGCTCGCTGAGGCGCCGAGATGCCTTAGTCATTTTGTTTGTTTTTTCACATGGCTACTGTTCTTGTTTTGTTTTTTTTTTTTTTCCAAAAGCTGCGTCAGATGTGCTTAGCATTCAACTCAACTAGATACATTGGATGAAAAGGCTATTTTCTCTTCACTGATGAAATATAATTGAGCCCACTTATAATGAACTCGCATACCAAATAATGAAACTCCATTTGTGTGACCGGGGCTCTTTTCCGAACCCCACAATTCCCATTCCCCTAAGGGGGTGTTTTATGTGCGTTTCCACCAGTTTCACTGAGATCACAATTTGGCACATCAGCTTTGCTTGAAAACGCGAGTTCTTCATTGTCTCTATACCAGAGAGAAGCAAGTTTGTAAAAAGAAAATACAAAGAGTAGGAGCAGTTTAATTAGCAATCAGTGTTAGTTGCAAAAAAGCCCCAGTCTGGCTTTGCCGAAGAAACCATTTCTTTAGCAAACAGTTTTTCCCAGTCTTCTCTTCTGTTTTATTATGCCATTTCACTGCGACTTGAGGTTTACTGGGGGTCCCCTTTACCTTCAACCTGTTTAAAGTTATCTACTGCGAATTCTCCAGGAAGCTGCCACTTTTGGCACAGCCCTGCAATCTGTTCCCTTGAAAGCCCTAAGGGCCTTGGCGAGGAGCGAAACGGCCCAAGGCAAACATTTGTATTGTGTCTTTGGGGCTCCCGCAGAGATAAAGCTCTCCCTTTGGTTCAAATATGGGAAGATGTCCCCAACCTCCTTTACGTGCAAGCGGTGTGGATAAGCGGGGGACTTAGCCAAAAAGTCTCTGCGTGACCTCATGTGCGTATCTGGAGAATGTCAGAGCTGCTCGCTGAAGATAAGGAGGAAGACTCGGCCCCAGACAGGGAAGATGTGGAAGGAAGGGTGGGCTATGCTGTCTACACGTGCTGGATTTTAGGAAATAAATAAATTTATCATGCACTTGTTCAAATCTGACTGCCTAAAGCCAGGCATTTCTGTTCCTCTGAGCTCTGCCCCAGGGGAGCTGCTGTGCGAGAAAGTCAAACCAGCTGAAGGGGGCTTTGTTTTTAAAGTGAGCGATGCGTTTTTACTGAGGTGGCATTAACCTGGGAAATTTGGGAACTCAGGGGAAAAAAAAAAAAAAAAAGATCACTTAAATTTGACCACACTGGCACTGCCTGCTACCAGCCCAGCGTTTTCACCAGCCAGGGTAAGGTCTGACCTGGGAGGGGGCTGTTCATAATCAGAGACCTGTGGAATGGCAGACTTTATCGTGGGATCGTTTGAAAGAGGTCAGGGTCTCACATGGGCTTAATGGCACTGAGCAGCCTCACCTGGGACCTCACCCACACCCCGATCACGGGGCTGGACCCTATTTAAGTTCAGCCCAGGGCTCTTTCCCTCAGTCTGGGCTGTGCTGTGGGAGTGCTGGTCTGTAGCCTTGTTGCTGCCGTCTGTGCCCCTTGGGTGGGTGCTGTAGGTTGGCATCTCCTGGATGGTCCCTTGCGTGTGCGTTGCAGCTCTTCTGGTCCTATCTCCTGTTGCTGCTTGGGTGGCCCCTGGACCTCTTCATCCCTTGGTGGCTCTGGGGCTGTCGGTGGCTCTGGCTGTGCTCAGGCTCTGTGGGAGGTGAGGCAGTGCCCTCTCTGGGTTGCCCTTCGTTCCCTTCCCTCAGGCAGCAGCTGGAGCCCTTGCTGTAACAGAACTAAACCACCTTATGTGTTGTTTTTTCAGGAAATGAAGGAAAAAAAAAAAACCAAAACAGCCCACCTTTTTCTTCATGAGCTGGGAGATGAATTGCTTAAATCAGTGAGGAGTTCCTCCAGGCTGTCATGTTGGTGGTAGCCCTGCTACTCCTGGGAGAGCATCTCCTCATCCGTGTGAGTAACAGCACGTGAACCGACACTGCCTGCCTCAGACCCCAGGCTCTGAGAAAGGGTGTCAATGTTCTCCAGCTCTTTCTAAACCAAAAGTAATAGATAATGGGTTCTGACTTATATGGCACCTCTTTCCTGCTCTGATATGGTCATTCTGACACAGGCACAACATCTGCATACGTATTTCTGGGACTGTCACCCTGCTTTCACTAAAAAGCAATGTTTGTTGCTATCTAAATGATTTTTTTTCTGTTATCAAAATTACTGTTAGCAATTGTCTCCCTTGTAGGCATAGACTTTAACTTCTGGAGAGAACAAATAATTCTATTTCCCAGGAAATTATCATTTTACCCACTGAAGCAGACAGCTATACGAGTAAATCCTAGCTGCTCATTAAACCTGTGCTGTGGGTCTACCTGGTGACAAACCACATCTGTCACAGTAAAGACGAGAGTGGCTGTGCCTTTGTTAAAGCAATGTGCAGGCTGAGGAGGGCTGCTGTTAGTGTATCTGTGCTAATCTGAGAATGAAATTCAGCTGGAGACAACGAAAGGCTGGGAAGGTGTCTGGGAGCTCCCCACCCTTTCTAGGGATCCTCTGGGAAAGCCGATGGGTTGCTGGATACTGCTTCCCCCACACTAGTGACCACGGGGGAGGCAGCACCAGGGAAGACCTGCAAGACTCACCTGACTTATATTTCTTAGGCTCCCTGGCTTTTCGGAAGCATCAGTTTATTGGAGCTGGTCTCTAACTGACCCCTCATCATGTTGGGTTTCAGATGAGGTGGAGGCAGGTCAAGTCCCTTATTCCTCCTGTCTTCCTTTGGGGCTTGCTTAGAGGTTAGATGAGGTGAAACGCCCCGGTGGAATCCACTCTGGTAGGTGATTTATTACTAATATCCAGGGAAGGAGCACTTCGGAGGTCCTGCTGAGATGATACAAATGGTGTACAAAATAAAGTTGGAAGACAGGACGATGCCTAGCAGGATGCGGTTACCCGAGAGCAAAAGTCCAGTGAGGTCTATGCCCTGGAGTTTCCCGGTTTCTGTGGTTTACTGCAGTTAGATAGAGCTTTGGTAGAAATCCTGACAGCAGCTAGTCTAGCTTTGGGCAAGAGCAAGGCCGAGCTTCTTTAAATCAGTACTAAAGAGGGATCCCGGCTGCTGATCATCAATCAGCAAAGAATTAATGCGTGACGGTGAATAAATATTGCCTGCCTTTTAAGATGAATGCGCTGCCGTGTCCTGCAGCCCGGCTGCTGAGCCGCAGACAGGTTTCCCTGCAGACGCGCAGCTTCCCCCGCGCCTCGGCAGGGGCTGGGAATTGGAGTGGCAACTCTCACTTGAATTTCACAGAAAATTACAGAGCACTTCAAACTAAGCGTCGTGAGCGAGGATGAAGGGCTGTTAGTTATCGCCATGATGAAGCTAATCCAGGCCTAAGCAGGATAAAGGGTTGCTTAGCAATACTTTAGCAATGGCTAACAATGCTTTACCAGGCTTTTACTGTTTACTAAGACTTTAATACTAGCTCAGTGGGTTTATTAGTGGAATGTTTTTACTATTTTTGTAATGGTCTCCCCTCTTGAGAAACTGTCAAACTCATCACATATAACGAACAGGCAGCAGTCAGCAAGCATTTGATTGCTGATCATGTGTTGATTTTTGGCCTGACCTCATTAAGATTCCTTATCTCTTCCCTCTCCTTCCCTAGGAGTTCTTAAATTAGCAACAGAGATTAGATTATTTAAGTGCTTCTCATATAAATGCCTCCTAGTCTGTTTATTTTTCCAAAGACACCCCTTATCCATATGGAAGCTCATTTCTGGTACTTAAAGGAGAGACGTACTGGGGAAGAGATCATCTGAGCCAGTCCAGAGTCACATCTTGCAGAAAATTTTATTATGATCTTCTGTAAAGCCTTTTAACAGGACAAGGTGTATTTTGTTCCATAACTCTTAAGAAAAGATGCCTTCTTGGTGGTGAGAGGCTGCTGTGGACTGTGCGGTATATTCATGTAGCTTCCATTAAAAGATATATTGAGGGCCGAGTGTTCTATTCATGTTTTTAGGTATTCAGCTGAAAAATTCAAGCATGCACCAAATACCTCAGCAGAGAAGAGGAGGATGAGTTTATATGAGTCACGGGTGTCACTGTAGAAAACGTATAGTAATGTTTTGGGGAAAGGAAAACACATTAAAGCTGAGGAGTGCATCTGGATTCTTTAAGCATTCCCCTTGGCCGTATCTGCGCTCTGGAGCTGATGCTATCGGGGGAACCCGTAACAACGTGGTAATCCCCAACAAAACATAGCTCACCTCTGACTGTGTCCAGAGACTACTGTGCAACCAGTGCCTCTGCGGGACTGTGGATCGGTGTATCTCCGCAGCTTTGAGTATGTTCCACAGTTACACCCCTCCTCGTAGCAGTCAATATTATATCTCTGGCCTTGTGAACACCAGTACAATTTCCAAGACTCTGGGGGGGGACACGATGTCCCTCCGTCACTCCGCTCCCTTATCCGTGCCAATTGCAATGAAGAAGATAAACTGAATGTGTTACCAGAAGCTCCTGGTGCTTGCTTTGTGATGAAATTCTGTTTCTAATTGTCGTGGGAATTGATGTATTTCAGATTATTCAGCTGAGATCCTGAATTTCTTTCAGCACTGCTAGTTCCACTGATTTCTTAAATTTCAACATACTTAGAAAAAGCGCTGAACCAAATGTCTAGGAACTGAACTGGGAGAAGGCAGGACAGAGTGGTCACCTTGGTTTGAGATGTGGGGCACGGCCTGGTGTGGTTTCGTGGACCTGTGAGGAGGACACAGGGGCTAAGACCTTCCCCCTCTGGGATCCAGTGACCCAAAACCAGTGCTCTTGGTGTGTCCAGCACTGGGCCAGTTGCACTGTCACCTGTTTGTCATCACGCTGGATCACCTGGAGAAGGTTTGGTGGCTATGTGCTGTGGAGCACACAGTCAGCTCTGCCTCTCTATGATCCCAGAGGGGCAATGAAGAAAGCGCGTTGCCTTCTGAGTTTTCTCTAAATTCATAGTCTAGCTGTAATCTCAACGGCACTGACATGGAAAGGAAGAAGGGGAATGGACTTTGAAGTTAAAATGCAGGTTTTAGTTGTTCCCAGCTGTACTATGAATATCCCTGGAAGTTTTTAAGGCCAGGCTGGATGGGGCTCTGAGCAACCCGATCTAGTGGGAGATGGAACTAGATGATCTTTAAGGTCCCTTCTGATTCTATGATTCTCCCAAAATCCCTTTTCAAAAAAAACTTTGGATTTAGCAGACATCACTTGAAATCTGAATGTTGTCCTCTAAAACCGTGGCTAGGCAACAAAAGTGGCTCAGATAAATGTCATCTTTGATCATTTATCCTTTATCAATGCTGTCAATTAGAACCTAGAGGACAGCAGAGAATTAGTGGTGACATTTCTAGTGAGCTGTGAGTATCTGGGTCTCCCAAAGACTCCTTCAGGCTGCTTAAAATAGGAAAGACCTCTTCCATTTTAGATTTAAACAAGAGAATCACTTTACCGCTAACCTCATGGCACTGTTACTTAATGATGTGAACTCCGTGTATCGATGCAGCCATTTAGCTTGTATTTTATTGCTGGTATTTTTATAAGGTATTTGTCTAACTATCTGTGGGAATCCTTCAACACAGCTGTTTCCGCATGTCTGCTTTTAGATGGCCTCATGAAACCAGTATTTTGGTGCCTTCTTGGTACATGTAGACTAATAAAATCCAATATATTCATCTCTTCTACTCACTTTTTCCAAGCCTGTCTTTCTCAATGGCCCTCAGTGAGTACAGATGTCTGACACTGGCGGTTTATCTGAGGCTTTTCTAATAATCTGCTATACCTGAGTGTAATCAGTCCATAATATTTATCATCTGAATGTAAGGCTTCCTGAGCTTAGTAGCTGTGAGAGTAAGGGAAAGCCACGCAATAACAGCAATAAGTGTGAGACTTAGCACATTCCCACCAACCCCCCCCTGCCCCCAACTTGGGAAGAAGGATGATGATGGCACACCTTACAAAATTAAAGCAAATTTGGGGTAAGTTTTCTGGTATGAGCCTCCTGTTGGGCAGTAAACTGTGGTGGTTTGGGAAGTCTCGCTTGGCAGAGCTCAGGCACAGGGGTATCTGCAGCAGCATCGAGCTCAAATTCCGCTGGGGATCTGAGCTTTGCTTTTTTCTGCTGTCTTTGCCCTCCCTAGAAATGTAAAGAGAAGAGAAACGTCTGCACTGAGCACAGGGGTAACAAAAAGCATCACTGAGCTTTGGTGGTTTGCCCAGGTGGGGTACCCAGGGACAGCGCTGGAGGCTGTCTGAGGGGCTGGGCATCGCCTGGTGCTCCTCATCCAGCCTCACTGGCAAAAGGGTTGGGAGGCTGACTTTGAAAAGAAAAAGGGGTTTTCTCCCCAGTATTTTTAGGAAAGGGGGGGAAAAAATGTGTGCGTGTGTGATCTTTTCAAGAGAAGCTGGTAAGTGAGGGAGGAAGAGACAAGAATGCTTTCATAATAAAGTATTCCTTTTTTACAGGGATCTCCTGCCTACACAGGGAGGTACAAGCTTCAGAGCAGAGGGCTAGACATGCAGGGAGGGATTTTAATCCCACAAAGGTAGGGAAATGTGCTTGAGGTATGTATTATTTGTCTAGCTTTTCGTATTTCGCGTGCTAGCCAAGCTGCGTTTGTTTTGGAGCCGCTCCACCGGCTGTACGCGTGTCACATACCTTTGCCCTGCAGCTCGGAGCGTGGGCAGGGTGGGAGCCCTCCCAAAGCCCGGGGCTGAATAGTTCGGATGGTTTAGCGTGCTGAATCATCTTGCCAAGGGGACAGACAGGCAAGGTGCAAGGAAATTGGTAGGAACATTTGGCTGGGACCGGCACCGTGTCTTTCGGTGACACTGAGCTGTTAATGTGACCCAGGTACCTCATGACACCTCACCCTTGGACACCAGCGCTGGGGTGAAAACAGAGGGGAAAGGCTGAGACAGAGGGGACAGTTTCTGATTCAGACCAAAGGGTGGTATTTAGTCCCAAAACAGGCAGACTCGCCGGGAAGTTATTGCATGAACCCATTTATCCAGTTACTTAAGAACTGCCCGTCTCTACGTGTGCTTCAGCTATGTTTGATATTTTCCCATTCCATCATGTAACTGTTTTGGGAATTTTACCAGTCAGTGAGGTAATCCAAGTTAAACTGTGCTACCTTCCACCACCCTTGTTTTGAGGCTCTTTTTCCTGAGGATTTTCTCAGACTGGGGCATTTCCGTGTTGGTGCCACCAGCCCAGACGGCTGTGGACTGTGGCAGAAATCATTAAACTGGCTTTGCGCTGAAGAAACCATTCTGTGTAATTATATTCTGGTTATAAAAGGTAGCTAGGACACATCTGCTGACGTTAACTGTAAGTTCAACCAGGGCAGACATTCCAGCCTGAGGAATTTTCCTAGAGCTTCATGAGATCAGCTCCCCTGTGCCTCCAGTCAGCGGGGAGGTGGATCCCTTCGGGGGTCGGCACATCTGAATTGTGGGTAGAAATGGGATTACTGAGGGTTTATTGGGCTGCGTGTAGGAAAAAAGATATATTGGTTTAGTTCCACAGGGCAAAACCCCAACCCAGACAGGGAATACCATCAGCAAGGCAATAGCTGATGTTGATATTGTGGAAAAGGTCCTGTGTGTCTCCTTCCCTTTCAAAGCAACCCTGTAAGGATCTATTTAAGCCCTCTGAGATGGGCCTTGAGGTAGTCCTCCCACATAAGAGCTAATTTTACTTATGGTTCTTGTTTCGGCTTGCCACCAGGCATCTTGTGATAAGAGCGGTGACACAGTTCGAGGTGTAAACTTCTCACCTTGCACCATCCTTGTGCTGAAGATAGTCATTACTGAGCCTGAGGGGAGGTTTCCAATGAGGACAGAGGTACCGATGTCCCAGAATAGCCTTTCCTCCCTACTCTATAAACAGAATTCTGCTGCTGGCACCCTCCCCCTCCAAGAAACTGAGGGTGTAATGCTTGTGTTTCTCAGTTTCTTGGCTTTAGCCTCTAGCCTGTGGCAAACCGTGGCATCATCAGTCCCTCCCCTGGCAGTCAGGAGTTAAAAGAAGAGTTAAGATGTACTTAGTCCTCCCCAAGAGCAGCTGTAAGCACCCACCCAGGGAGGGTGCTGGGCTCTGTTTTCAGCCAGTGCCACCCTAAAGCGTCAGTCCAGGTCTTAAAGCTCTGGAAAGAGCCAGGATTTCAAACTCTTCCATCCTGTACCTGCTTTCTCCTCCTTTGTTCTTGCTTCTGTCTGTTGCCTAGCTCAACATCTGGGGCTTTGGGCCTGCTGTGGAGTACACGACTTCTGCTATGCATGGAGACTCCAGTAGCTCAGCGTTACTGGTGTGGATGGGAATTCACCCTGGGAGGCAGACACCTAACAGCCAGGCACTCTGGCAGCAGCTATGTGGGCATCTGAGTCTTCTGCTGGGTCCCAGCTTCCGTAAATGGGCCAATCATTAGCTCAACCGAAGTCAACGTAGAAGATTTCAGTAGGATTGAGGTAAATCTCACGGCTGGTAACTCCCAGGAAAAAGAAAATGTTACACCAGCTTTGCAATCGGATTGTTTATTTAATCTCTGGAGTAGGTTTTTCTCCTTGAAGGCTATTCACACAGTAGAGGTTACTGTAACTAAAAGACTTTTCAGAAGACGTGCATAATAATGCCAGTGTTTTGAAATAATTTTCTTTCTGCGGGTGTACACCTTGTTTCAAAGGAACCTTACAAGCATCAGCTTCATCAGATTCTTAGTCATCAGCTGTTGCCTTCAAAGGAAGGGCTGCTTGTTTTAAGAAAATATGGCTATTAACTGATGCCTTTACTTTTCTTTGATGTTTGCCAGCAAAATTTTTTTTCCTGAAATTTTTCTGTAGTCTTTCTTCCATATACAGTTTGCGGCACGCTCACTTATTTGTTCTTGGATTAGTTTCCAATTAATTATCAGAGCCGGTTGCAAAAAATTGCCATCCAATATGATAAAAAGGCAATTTTTGTGGAGCTGTTAAAAGCAGGCAAACACCGTCACCTTTCATGTGGTTTGACTTTAACCTAAACTGCCCTGAAGGTAAAAGATGAGGAGATGAACTGCTCCTTATTTCTGCCGGGCATTTGCAGCCGTCGGATGTTAAAGACAAAGCAGGAAGCACTTTGTCAATAATAAATCAGGTGTCCTGGGGAGGCAAGGGTTGATGGGGGCCTCAACGATGTTTTCTTCTCTGTTATTAGTACCTGCACGGTAGGATTAATGTCGGATGTTTCCTGAGGTGAGTCGAACACAAAAGTTTGAAGTTGGATGGCAGCGTTGGGGTTTGCCGGGGACGGAGCGCCGCGGCCGGGCGGGCAGCGTGGTGCGGTGGTGGAAGGGCAGATCCAGAACCTCCTCTGAGCCGGGGCTGGGGAACGTGAACTCCTGTAACCTCCCTGCGCACAAAGAAACACAATTGCGCTTCACATGCTTGAAAATAGGTCCATTAACTGCTGGGTTGTTGAGCCCACGTTTCAAAGCCCTCGGTAAAATCTGTGAGCGCTGCACATTTGGTAACCACAGCTTCCTTAGTGTTTTTCCTGTATGAGGACTATTTGGCTTCGCTTATTTACATGATGTATTATCAGAATTAAACCCCTCCGTCTGTGCAAGGAGCAAGTGGTCTCGGGTCAGGCTTCCGCACTGAACACGCGTCGGGGCAGTTGGGTCCAGTCCTTCCCTTCCCAAGCCCTCACACCGTTATCCCCCTCCCGGCTCTGCCACTTAGAGACATAGAACAGCCAGGATATTTTAGTAGCCCGGTCAATCTCCTTTGTTCTGGTCAAAGCGAGAGTTGACAGCCCTTCGTTTTTACTTTCCTGGTTGCCGCATGGGTGGCAGCGGTGGCAAGGCATCCATGAAAAACCATCTAAAGCAAACACCACCCAGGGACACGAGAGCAGCCTGTGGAAAGCTGGGGCGCTGCTGCTATTGATTTCCTTCTGACTTGATAAACAGAGGATTTTATTGTCTAGAATTACACATCTGGTGCTAAAGTTATTTTTTTTTTTTTTCAAACAAGCAGACTAACCTGTGTGTCAGTGCTGTAGCACGGTTTAAATCCTGATTTGTCCTGCTAAGGAGGCATCGTATTTTTGCAGGGCTGGAGAAGGGTGGCAGACTGGTAACGTCACCTGGAGCTGCTGGAGCAAAATCTTACATGGCATCTTCGTTAGAGCCCCCGCAGTATTAATTACTCGGAGAACTCAGTTTGCGGACAATGACAGTTCAATAAGGAAGTGTGCTGAACTGAAATAGAAGTTATAACACTTACAGAGAAAATAGCTTTTGAACGCTCGCTGCCCACACGAGCAGAACTGCTGACTAGAAACCCAAGAGATTAAAAAGGTTATCGGGCAGGAGTGTGCTGATTGCCTGCCGTAAAGCACCCAGTTCCGCTGAGCACACCGTCACCCACTGTAATTTTGCCTGACTAATGATTATAGGTTTAGGTTTTAATTCTGCTGTCGGCTCTGCCTGCAGATGGACACCTGCACCGACTGCGGCCAGACGAGAGGTGGAACCTGTGCCCAGGAGTGATTTTTGGTTTTTCTAAAATGCCTCACAAAATTCTTCCTTTCTATTTTGGTAGAAATGTCTCTAAGCACCTCTAAGCTTTATCACACGAATGTGATAGTTCAAGACTGTGGTTAACCAAGACCACTGAAAAACAGCATTACTGTTCCCAAAATCTAAGTAACCTTAATGTTTCCATAAATACCGTGTAGCATTTCCACACAGTTTAGAAACCGTAGTTGAATTATGGAAAGTGAAATTGTAACACGGGCTTACGTAGGTCATTAGCTATCAGGGTTGCCAGACTTCCCTCGTCTGGAAGAGATAGTATCTTGGCGTGAACCATGGTTATTGTCTCTCTGGGCAGAAAGGCCTTAGGAGGTTAGGTTGGCTGAAGCTGCAAGGAACTTTCCTTTCTATTTCTCGTTAGGAGCTAGTGGATGAAAAGTGTAAGCAGCAGGACAAAGGATTATGCTGACCCTGAGCCACAGGTTGAATGAAGATTGTGGAGTAGAGTCTGGGAAAGGACTGTGCAGGAGGCAGATGGGGAGACCGGGTGAACGGAGGTGGTGGGCTGTTGAACAGAAAACGAGTCAAAGTCAAGAGTGACCCACAATCAGGAGCGATGTTTGGAGCAATGCTGTGAGTTGCAGGAGTCAAGGACACAAGTCCATGGTCTCACGCTTGGAAGGTCAGTGCTCAGATCTGTAGAAGCATCAGTGTGCTGGGACTCCAGCGTGAGCGCCAGCCTGACACACAAAGATAAAGGTTTTCTTCTTAAAAGTAATGTAACAGCCCAAATAATCTTTCTACTTTGCTTTTGTAAACTACGGTGTTTTCTGGGGTAACTATAAGCTATATATATATATAGAGAGAGCTATATATAAGCTATAAGCCAGTGTCTGAGCAGGCAATGGAAAGACCGTAGCTTCGTCACTTGAAGTGATGTGCTGGCATTCACAGATTTAAAAACGTGGTTTTACAGCACAGTCGTAATTCAGATCCCATCCAACTTGTAACGAATCCTGATTATCATTAATGCTAGTTACAGCGCTCGTGTCAGGCTGAGTGCAACGGCGTCGTCTGCCTGTCTGCTGCTAGGTACGTGCTGAAGTATTTTGTTGAGTCAGGGCTTTTATAGCCTTCTGTATTTTTAGGTCAGGCATCTCATTTTAGAGCAGCGTCTTACCATTACCTTCCGCTTTTGCCTTTGCATATACGCACGATGCGAGTTTGGTGTCGCGGTGAAACGGATACCACCCCCGGGCAAATTTAATTGCAGTGAAATCACGGCACCGCTCAGACTTAATAGCAAAATAAACTTTTCTGGTTCTTGAGGGCTGCTGAGACCCCTGAGCAACAGGGGGAGATAAGACCCTGCGTGCAGCCTCTTACCCAAGCGGTAGGTGAGGATTCATCCATCCATTTTGCATCAAATCCAACTGGAAGGAGAGGTAGGATCCAGAGAGGCTTTGCTGCTGGAGGACAGCTTTCATGGTGGAAGCAGATACCAAAGCCCATATCTGGAGTCTGTATCAGCTACTATCGCTTTGATTTGAAAATTTTCTCCTTGTTGAGGGCAGATTCTTTACATTTTATGCTCTGTTCAGAGCGCCCTGCAGCCCGCGCTGTCCTGTGCAGGTGTTAACGCTGACACTAGGCTTGGAGATTTCCTTCGTTGCCCAGCAATACATGTTCTGCCACATCTTTCTGACGCAACCACTAAATTGACAGCTTCCTTTAAGTGCGCTGGAGGTTAACAGGACGTCAATACATAAAACAAATTTTCTTAACATCGGCATAGAGCCTTTGTTATCCCTCTTAGTCACGGTGCCAAAAACAGGAAGGTGTTTCTGCTCACGGGGGATCCCATCCCTAAACCGGTGTAATTGGTCAACACCCTTCCACCGATCCCCGTGGCTTTGGGGTCAGCCCTTGAGCGTGGAACAACTTGACCCTCCTGGCTAATCTAGAAATCAGATTTGGAAAAGCTCTGTATAGAGCTAATTCGATGTTTTTGGGGTGGGGTTTTCTTCTGGTGTTTATAGTTATTGAGCAGATTAATACGGGTAAATATTAAATAGGGTCATCTGGAAAGGGATAAGCACTCCAGCTTTTGCCAACAAACCACTTAAGCACATGCCTAGAGATAAGCACACACATGAAGGTAAACGGAGTTGCTCGTGAGCTTGGTGTTGAGCATATGTTCAGGGTTTCTGGATTTGGAGGAACTCGTTTGAAATGATCATCTCTTGTCCTTAATGAATGGAAATTAGATTCTAGTATGAGAATCAATTTTCATTTAAAAAAAGTTTAAAAAGTACTAAAAGGTAAAAAAAAAAAAAGTCGGGATGGAAAAGGAAATGATCTAATTTGAATGCCATGAAATGGAAAGAACACAATTTCAAGAAACATTCCAAAAGTTCTTTCCCGTCTTCTGGTCTGCTTTAAAACTTACTCAGGCCCCCGGATTGCCTGGCAGGGTTGGCTCGGTGCCTTGGGGAGCCTGTTGCCGTGCTTGGTGTCTCCAGTATCGCTGGTGGGTGCCATGCTCAGGTCCGGCCAGCCCAGGGGAGAACCATGCTGGAGCAGGACGTCGGAAGGGCTCTTGCCTTGCGGAACTGGATGGAACAAGGTAGAAATAAGGTTAAAACTTCTCCATGCAAATCCTTAGAGTGATGCCATTCGTTAGGAAGCAACGATCTGCAAGCAGGGACCAGCTATTGCGCGTGCACTTCAAAAATCTCAGTTGGGGCTTAAAATACCTAAATTTAGAATTATAGACCTGCTTTGAATGTTAGAAAAAAAATGTTTGGAGAGACGACAACTCACATTGAAGCCTATCTGACCTTCTCCTGCCAGGAATACTGCAGAGGTGTACAAAGGCTGATATGAAGAGAGCTCCTGGGTCAGCTTATATGCCTTTGTCCCGAAGAGGAAGATAAAGAAAACGGTGAGCAACACTCTGAATCCTGCCTTTTTTTCCCTTGAAGTGCCGTTGAAAATTTTTTTTTTGCTGCGCTGAAGTGTGTCAGCATTAAAACAGAGGGAAGATTTTTCCAGAGAAATCCAGCACAAACTGAGAATTCCCACTACGCTCCGTGGGGAAACTATATAACCCTGGCCTTGCGTTTGGCAAGTGTTTGGCTTTTTCACAGGGTGGGGTGTCCCCAGCTGGGGGGGACGGGCGGTGCATGCTGGCATCTCCCCGTCAAGCAAAACCAGCATAAAGAGAGGGGGAAATAAATTATCATCAGATCTGTGGGACGTGAATTCTTCCCAACATTAAAAATGGATAAGCCGTGCTCTTGAGGGGAGGGCAGAGGAGGGAAGGGAAGCCGGGGAAGGGCTGACCCTGCGGTGGGTTGAGGAGCGTTCCCGTTAATAGCCATCTGCAGCATCAGGCTTTTAACCAGCTCATTAAAAGCTTGCTTGGCGCTGCGCCCGGTGCAGGAGTGCCTCCCGTTTACCTGCCCACGGTGAGGGAGGGAAGGGCCTGCCCTGCTCCCACGTGCAATTGAGGATGTGAACGGCTAGAGCCGAAACGTTTGGCGAGCGGGTGCGTGAAATTTAAGGTTACCTGTAGGCAGCTGCTGCTCACCCTGTGCGTGTTTTATATGGCTATTTAATTGCACGTTGCTCAGTGCTAAATGAGTCCGACTGATGAGAATTACCACAGCAGCACAAGTGCTGCTGCCTCTGAGATAAAGGACCATATTTGACAAACAAATGCTTTAACTAATAATACCATACGCCTCATGCACTTTTAAAAGTCTGTACTTTATCTCTGATAAAAAGGAAAGAAATGGTCTAGTTCTTAAAAATAAACCCAAAAGCATTCTAAAGGCTACTTCCCCCCTCCCCTTTTTTTTTTTTTTTTATTCTTTTCCCAGGTTGCAAAAATAACATCCAATAATGAAATGAAAACAAGCTGAATAGTTACATTCAGTGGAGGAGGGAAGAGGTAGTCGCAGACAGCTGGAGCATGTCTGGGCCAGTGTCTCAGTTCTTTTCTTTCTGCTAGTTCAGTGCCACTCCAAGAATGCAGACAATGCTGGCTACGACTGTTTCATATTTGATTTCCACACTTAAATCTGCGCTTGTTAAACGAAACCCCATTGTCAGGTTGGCACGCATCCACGCTGCCTCCTCGGGTCCTGCTTCGGAGCCTGCCGCTGTCTGCCTTCGGGTGTCCCGCCCGTAACCCTTCAGCGAGGATCAGGTATGCAAAGAGCATTTTGCTGGTTTAGTGCTGCTTGTGGCACAGCAACAAAAGCTTTTGGACTTTTTCTTGCCGCCGCATGCATGGATAACCCTCATAAATCTTGGTCTGAGGGCAGACAGAAGTGCTGCGGGGAAGGGATGGGGTTTTGGATCCATCTCAAGAGCGATGGATCAATTGGGCACTCAGCTGGAGCCGGTCTCTGGGCAAGGTACCGGCTGTGCCGCCTGCGGGAGAAAATGCTTGGGCAAGCAGGGCCTGATCCTGCAAGGGGCTGGTGTCCTGCCCTGCTGGAGGAGAGGATCTTCTGGGGACGCTTCTGGTCTCGGTGGGGCCCTGCGTGTGCTTTGCTGGGTCGGGACCTGAGGGTTCACCAGTTGCAGGGCTTTAGCTGAAGCGGGGCAGGAGAAATGCTGCGTATTGGAAGCAAAGCAGTGATTGCGGATAACAAAGGATCACTTCATATCCTCTGTAACATACCAGAGAGGACATGAAAATTAGGAATCTTACATAAAAAGCTTAGAGAACTCCAAAATCCGACAGCCGTCTAGTCCTTTAGACGGCAGACTCTCTTGGCTTTTCTCCTGCCCTATAAGCGGGTCCCGTGGTGTGATGCCTGCTCGTACATCACTTGTGCAGCGGGACTTACCATGCAGCAAAGGCCAGGGATGCCACAGCAGACAGAGCTCTGCCCACAGTATTTTGCAGGCTGCGCCAGCAGGAGAGGAGGGAGAGGCGAGAGGATGGGGCTGTGGTACCACGGGGTGTGATGCTGGAGCAGGAGGGAGCACTGGCCGTGTTCTGAGTCTTCAGATGCCCCGGAGGAGTCTACTGCTGGGCTGTTGTCATGGAAACACTGTTATTTTTTCAGGGATGTGAGACTGGCTCCAAACAAAGGTTAAAGGGAAGAAAAAAAAAAAACAAACCCCAAGGGATTGGATGTGCAGAAGGTGAGATTTCCCTCATCACGGCAAAACTTGCGAATATCTGAACCAGCAGCGAGCCCTCCAAGGCATGTGGGCTGGAGGTACGTCGGGGCTGGAAATCGATGTTGTGCCTCATACGGGAGCTGGTCGGGAGTGGTGGTTCCTTGAACCCAATCCTCCTGCCCTCACCTCTCGTCCTCCCACAGTCGAGGTGCTGCTGCCTAAGGCTCTACCTGGAGCAGAGATGCTACGTGCTGGACGGCCGTGATTTTTCACACCTCTTTTGCTGTTCAGGTAACAGATCTACGTCTGCACAGGTTTTAACAGCTCTGTCCATTAATGGCAGCGCAGCCGTAAGGAAGAGCAGAAAGGCAAATCTTCAGGTTCTGCTCTCTGTAAACGTCAAAAGCAAATTGTGTAACGTCCATAAAAGTTTGCCTAGCCTTTAAATTTAGAGGCCCAGGCTACGTATGCTAAAGGTGTGTCCCTTTAGTTGAAACGGCACTGGGATGTAATGGGTATGAAGGGCCAAATTAGTGGTTTATAAAGTGATTTAATGGAGCGATGCACGTGGCTTCAGGGGCACTACTGGTCCTGATGCGAGTGCGTTCAGGCTCTGCCTGTCCTTGCGCAGCCACGCCACCCTCCTGGCTGCCGTTAATGGCATTACAGATGGCAATCCACCCTCCCCGCCGTGACCGATGCTCATGTTTAAGTGTCCAAACTGGAGCAGTCTCACAAAAGCCATCACAAAACCCAAAGATGCACAGCATATGGCCGAACTCGAGCCCAGGTCCGGTATTTGCAGGGTGTGGCGGTACCGCTCGTAACGCGATGGGTCGCTGCGGGGTTTTGGGAAGTCAGCGGAGGGAAAGGGGAACAGGCTGCCTGGCCCAGGTAGCTGGTCCCAGTGATCCCAGCAAGCGAGCAGCCGCGGTGTGGGCCAAGGAGAAGAGACGCAATGGCAGCAGCAAATTGCACTGAGGCACCCGTGATGCTCAGTATGCCGAAGGCAAAACTCGCCTCCCACTGAAATGGAGACAAAAGCATTTTATCACTTTTCTGACCTGCTGAGAGATATTTAAAAAAAAAAAAAAAAAAAACCAACAACCCAACTTTTTAAAACTTAAGAGCTCAGTATTTTTGTATTTCTTCATTTCCAACTTGGAAAAAAACCTCTTATTTTTTATATTCAATATCCTTTATTCTGTGTCCAAAAAGGGATGTGATGGTAAGGAAAATTAGTAGCTTGAATGTCATGAACTTATTAAAGAAAAATGTGGATTTTTTTTTTTTTTTACAGGGAAGACAAAGTCATTGAAACCATATTTCACTAAAAATACAAGAAGAATAAATTGGAACAGGTATGCTTACGCAGTTTGTCATATAGCATATAAGTACAGTGGGTGGCCTTTAAAATTTAAACTGCATACTTGAATACTAACAAATTTCCTCATTATAAAACAGAAAACGCGATAGGAACTGGCAGAACTACTGTGCCGGTGGGATATTTAACATGCGCCCTCTGAAAGCCCTGCACAGCGCATCTGATCCACGGTATTAGCAAGAAAAGTGCTTTCCCCTTCGAATGCATCGGCTGGGTTCATTAACTCTGCTGCTCCCTTGCTGCCTCCCGCCTGTGACACCGCGGGGACTCCGTGACTTGTCACCCTGGCTGCCGGGTGCTCAGCCCCGGGCGCCCGCTCCCCGGCTCTCTCATCCCCGTCTTGTCCCGGCACATCCCTGCCCCGCAGGGGTTTGCTATGGAGCCAGCTCCATCCTCTGTGCCAGCTGAGAGGCTTTTCCGTGCTAGGGGAAGCCTTAGAAGCGCTTTTAGGAATAATTTAAATTTCCTTTGATCCAACAAACTCTGCAGGTAAAGAGCTAATGCTGTCAGAGCAAGCAATAACTCGCTGCTGCGCCTGAGCCTCGTGGGGAGCGGAAGGGGCTCTCCTCCTCCGCCAGGCTGGGATAACCGCTCCGCGTCCCTCCCCGGCCCGCAGCGCAGAGGTGGCTTTAAAAAAGAGGGATGGTGCGCAGCAGAGGCAGGACCAGGGCCCTGCTGGCGCACATTCAGGGCCAGTGGGAGCGTCCTGGAGGGGGAAAAAAAAAATATCTAAAATTCACCTTTTGTGGGCTCAGGTGTAACGTCGCCTCCTTCTTGTGCACAGCGTGGCCACAGGCGGTGGCTACTGTTTGTTGACAAGAGGCCAGCGATAACCGTGCATCTCCTGCGTTTGCTATTCTCATGCTCCTGAGCTATCTTGGGGCGCTTAGGACACGGCCGTCCCCAACAGAGGACGCCATCCAAGGCACCGCGCCGGTGCTGGCCACCACTGCACGGTCACTTTAGTTGCGATCTTCACGCTGAAAACAGGGAGCAGGGAAGAAACCCAGGACGCCACGACTAGGAGCGCCCAAAGGAAACCCCAGGCAGCACAAAAAAGACGGTTATTAAGGTTATTTTCATGCCCGCTTCATGCTGCTCTTGTCACTCTGGACAAGGAATGAGTTTGGATTTGGTTCTTCTTCCGAAGTGCTGTCAGAAGCACGGTGTTCTTCACCAGGTCCCCATCAGGGCGGGGTGCGTTTTGTCACCCCCCCCCTTATTTCAGAACCAGTTCTGGCTGGGGAGAGTGTCCGAGTTGACGACGGGGAGCTGACATACACAGGCGCGTTTTCATTGATTTAAATACACCAGCAGTGACTCCGGCTTGCTGTGAGTAATCTTTTTTTTTTTTTTTTTTCCTCCCCCCCAATGCGAGCATCTTGGACCCACATGTATCTTTGCTCCTAACTTCAGGCTGGTGAATGGGAAGAAGAGCTGAAGATGTGCTGAAGGCAAGAGCCTGTGTCCGAGAACACAGAAAATAGCACGATCTGGGCTGCGATCTCTCTTGCGACGTAGGAGACTGTATCGACGCAGATCCAGAACCTTGAGCGATATTGTCCTGTGGTTCGATTTCCATTCTGGCACGCTAAAGGCAGTAAGGCCTGGGTTTTTCGTGGCACTTTCCATTTTTGATTTACGGAATTTGAAAAATACTTGTCTTGAGGCTTAGCCTGAAGTTGCAATCTTGGCATATCCATACCATAAAATTCCCGTGGATAAAAGCAGAAACATCTGGATTCATGAGTGGATGTTGGCTAAATCCACCAGGAAAAAAAAAAAAAAAAAAAAAAAAAAACGCTTCAAGGGATCCTAGAGGGTTCTAGCCAGAATAAATAATACAACAAAATTAGAGTGTTATTAAGAGTAATTGTAATACTGAAGCTGAATTATAAGATGAGGGCCAGGCCCTTTTCACAATCTGCTTTTCTAGCTAAGAGCCCTTCAATTTACACTTAATGCACATGTGGCTGATGGAACAAAGAAAAAATTGAAGAAGGATGAAAGCAGTGCAGAGATTATTCAGCCTTGCTGGTTTAGCTCCAGGCACATCATTTAAATGAGTAGATGATCAGTTTCCAGTTTGTTTTAAATTCTCTGGCAAGAAATTTTATGCTCTATCCCAAAGTTGAATGTGCTAAAAACTTTTTTTTTTTTTTGAAGGTTCTGCCATTTTGTTTCTTAAGGCAAGACTCTGAAAAGTGCTCTGCAGGAGATACCTGGGTGCTGGGACTGGAGGGGCAGCCTGGCTGCGTCACCGAGGGAGCCGTGTCCCTGCTCCCAACCCTTGGGGACCCTGGGAACAGTTGCTCCTTTTCTCCCTCGCCCCTGGGATGTTGAGCCCTGCCTTGCTGAGCCAGATGCCACCCCCAGGCTCAAGCAGCACCCAAAGACAAGGGAAGTGGCCAAAGCTGCTGTGTCCCACGGACTTGCAGCCTCTCCGCCTGGTGTGAAGCCTGGAAAAGGTTTGTACTGCTTCCCCTTTGCATCTCCTCGTGGTGTTCTCAGGGCTAAGAGCTGCTGAACAGCACATCTTCTTGCCACCCAGCCCCTCCTGCGTGGGTCTCCTTCACCAGCCTTGTGCCAGGTCCCCAAAGCTGCCACGAGCAGCAGGTGATGCAGCATCTCTTCCCCTGCTGTGACGGGGTGAACTACACCCGCAGCCAGGGGATTAAAAAGCTGCACGTTGCTGAAAATTCCCTTAACACACCATCCCTCCCCAACAGACGTGGTCAGCATTTCTCATTACCTGTACTTTGTCCACGCGGATCTGCCTCGCTGACCTTGCACGTCCCGATTCCCGGAAGGCCGCTGGCGTTTGCCTGCTCTGTAACCTCCAGCCAACACAGCTTGGGGTGAGTTGCTCCCTTGTGGAATAAAACCCCTCTTGGTCAGTCCTTGCCCTGTCCTCCTTTGTTGCTCTCATATTCTCTGCCGTCCGTGCCACAGCTGACCGGTGGAATAGCTCCTGAGGGAGCTGCTCTGTGGGTAGTAGGTCCTCCTCCATGGAGAGACTTTAGATTTTCCACCACAGAGGCTCTTCTTTTTATGCGCTGCCAATGCTTAATGCTCTCTGCAGACTGCCGCTAAGGTCTGAATGGTGGGATGCATGTTTGGGCTGAGGCAATACTTGAAGTATGACTGGAAATACCAATGCTACACAAACGGTGACATTTACACTGCCTTATGTTCTATACAAGGAATAATCTTGTTTATGCTGTAAGGAGTGGGAGTCCAATTGGCCTTAAAGTAACCTCGGCACAACTAGGAAATCCATAAAAAGGATGCCCTGGTGTTTCTTAGGATGTTGTTTTCAGCTGATCTTATTTAATTTGCTGCCAACATCTGTCACTTCCACCACTGCGTATTGCCCAGCACCCACAGCCTGGGTCTGAACCAAAAGCTGACAGGACCTAATGCAAAAAATTGAGTGTCATGTCCTATTAGCACAGCGTAGCATCTCGACCGTCAAAGCGAAACCAGGAAATACATCTGGCCGTAGATGCCACAAAATACTGGTTTTAGATTAGCTGCTGTCACCACTGTTGTCCACGCTCGCAGTTGTGTTCTTCCGTCCAGGCAATAGGAAGGTCTGCCGAAACTGCAGGGCTCTCGGATAGGAACAAACAGTTTGAGAAGCTGAAGAATGAGGGGTGAAGCAGAGCTAAACTTAGAATCTCAGATAAGAAAATATCTGTATCTTCAGTGCTCTGTGGTTTTATTTTGCTCTCCACAAAGCGCACCTTGGTTTTGCAGATTGTACCGACTCAGAGAAGGCTTGTAGGGGGGGAAAAAAAAAGGCTTTGATGTCTCTGGTAAACAAATATCAGTGTTAAAAGATCTTCAGTTCTTGTTGGCGTGCTGCAAACAGCGACGTTTGAAGAAAAATAAACATGCCAAGGTTGACGGAAGGCTAGGAAAGCCATAAAGTACTACAGTCAAATCCTTGGTATGAGGACATCAGAAATGACAGTGCCGTGAAAAAACTTTTTCTCTCTCCTTTTGGATTAAAAAGAAAAGAACAAACTGGTATATGGCTTACCATGGCTAAATCATTACCATCCAAATCACGATACTACCCAGTCCACTGGAAAACCGCAGGTAGGAGTCCCCTGGAGATCTTCCTCTCCAACCATTGGGGTGAGGGGGAGAGGACTCGCCCTTCTCCAACCCCAATTTTGACTCAGCTTCCTCAAGTGCTTCACCCGCTGCCACAGGGCCACCAGCGCCTCTTAACCCTGGCAGCTACAGGACCTCGTCCCAGAAAACCTCATCGGCTTTTACATTGTGCGACCAGGTGGTTTCTGTCGGGAGACCCCAGGTTTCCGTGAGGAGACACCGGGTCCCAGGGAGGAGGACGAGGATTTCATGGCCCCGCGCCTACCTGAGCTTTTGCTCTGCAAAGCTTGGAGTACTTGTCTTGTTGCATCACTTACAACATCCCTTTGGAAATGCAAAAGCTTAGGAAATGAACCAAGGGGAAGAGCTAACCAATGATCTCCATTATACCAGCATAACCCTGGGGATGTTGATTTACATTTGTACCCTTTTAACAATCCAAATTTCGTTCAGAACGAGAAAGTTTGGGATTTCTCTGTAAAGGGAAATTAAAAATCAGTAGGTCATGGTGGTAATCAATATAGCAATATTTACTGCAAATGTAAAACTTACCAAGAGCCTCTAGGGAGCCTCTCGCTTTAGTTTCATGTAATTCCAAGCATTTCTCTGCTTAAAGGGAGTTCACAGGAGCTAGGAAATAAATAATTCAGACGTAGTTGACTTTTGAAAGTCTCTGTAGCATCACTAACATCTTTTCTTTGATAACACTTTTGTTCTGCCTACCAAAGCTCCATTCCAAATGGGACTGGCAAGGCAAATACGCCATCCAACAAACCAGGGCTTATAAGAAAAAAAAAAAAAAAGGGGGGGGACGACTTTATAATCCCAAAGGTAATAAGTTTCCCTCTGGTAACTTCATACAAGGCTTTCACTTTCATTGTGAGCCTCTCCCCGCCGGATTCACAGCGAGGGTTTGTAGCTAAAGCTGAGGCAGAGACGGTTCATAATAAACAGAAGCTCCTTAGAGACCGTAGCCATGGCATGTGGGAGCTGTTTACCTGGCACGATGAAGCGCTATTCTGTTTATCTTCAGATGTTCCTACAGAAACAGAAGGCATTACAGTGTAGTAAATAAGGCCACTTCACCCCCGGGAATAGGTTGGGGTTTGTTTGTTGGTTTTTTTTTTTTTTTTCCCCCCCAGACTTGCTGCCCTTCACTTTCAGCTGCAGAAAGCCCATCCTGTGATTTCTGAATTACTCCTTCATCCCACTTCCCAAGAGGACGGACCGCTTCCCGGGGCAGGGAGAGCCAGAAAGTTGCTGACAGCAGCCGGGGTTGTTGTTTCCATCGCTGACCTGCCCCTCGCTGCCAGCAGCCTCTGCAGGACACGGCTGCGTCCTCCGGAGCGGGACCACCTTCTCCCCAGGGAGAGTTATTCTTGGTGTGACGTGTTTGTAGCAGGGAATAGGCTCCAGCCTGTGATTTGAAATCTAGTGTACGGCGCAGCTGATGCTGTTGGTGTCTTTGATTGCCCCAAATGCGAGAGATAAGGGCACGGAGAGCTTTGAGAGGCGCTTTGGGGGCTGGAGGTCGCTCCCAGGATCTGTTCCCGGGCGTGAAGGGGGAAAGGCCTTTGATTTCAAAGGGATTAGGGCAGGGAGCCTCCCACTGCTCATCAGGCTGGAGCCCTGTTTCTCCCTTCCTGCCACAGCAAACATTTTGATGGCAGGAGGCAAAGCAATTGTGCTGTGTACTTTTATCACGTGCAATCCCCGGGGCACGCTGCTGATAACCACCAAACCCATCTCAGACCTGCGGCCTCCCCGCTGGAGTGCTGCCACCGGCCAGGGTGGCATTGGGTACCCTCCACGTACCCCAGGACACATCCCAATTCCTCCTACAGGAGACTCAGATGGGACGGTTGCGCTTTGGGGTAAGCCAGCTCCCGCGGTGGTGGCTCCTCAGGCCACCGCAATGACAACGTCCCCTGTGCACGGCAGGGGGAAAGCAGAATGGCGCTTCTAACAAGTGGCAGTTTTACCATTGAACTCACGCCTTCGATGATGCTCTAATGCCCAATTCACCCCCTCGGGGAATTGGGGGGGATTTGGCACTGAACTGATTTATGGCGCAGCGCAGCAGGCTGTGTGGAGCGTGTTTATTCCAGTAACATCAGCCCTCTTCATCAAACGCTGTTCGAGTTTAATTAAAACACAATTAGCAGGGCTTGCAATTTCCTTAAATGTGCCCAGTCTTCTATGAAATTAATATTAATCTCTGTTTAATGTGCAAGTCAGTAAAGCGACACGTGGAAAATTACACATTCTTGACTCGGGAACGCAAACTGGAGGATGACTTCATGTTCCTGAAGGAGACGATCGGCCTGCCAGATGTGCCTGACCCCTTTAAAGGCTCTGAAAGATCACACGTAACTCTAAAATGTCATTTCGTGCATGCAGAAGGAAGAAAGAGAGCCCCAAAGCTTTGTGTTACTCAGCTTCCCATCTAGTTTGGTCAGGGCAGTGTGAACATCTCAACAACGCGGAGCAGAGCGTGTTTCCAGTAGACACCCTAATGCCTTTCTCATGGCCGGGGTGGCTAACAATCTGTATTTTCTTCCTATTAATTAGAAGTCGTATTTCATTTTCAGATGAGGAGCGAGCCTCGCAGCGTAGCTGACAAGTTTGCAGCCCCTGCTTTGAGTCGTGCATTGAATTTTACTGAGTTGTTTTACCTGGAGACCAAAGCAACAAACGTGAGTGTAGAATGAATACCTTTCTAAGTTGTAATTACATTTTTAAGTCCCAAAAATCAGGTGGCATTCAGTCTCTCCCGCTCTCGCCATTTCCCCTGCTATGGACTTGAATGCCCTTTCTTTTTCCTTGCCCAACTCCTCGCTCCCAAAAATCCTGTTGGGGGAAAAAAAAAAAAAAAGCATCTGGAGAATGATGCGGGTCTCTGTCCCCGTAGCAAATTGTATAACAGCATTTTGTACACTTGTATTTTTCCTCTCCCCCAGTGCATTCCACGCACCTACACAGTCATGCTAATTAGATCATGTAATAAACTTAAACGTGGCAAAAAATCTGTTCACGGGGTGTTGCAAGACAGAGCTGGATTTGGAAAGCAGCCATTCATGAGTTTTGTTTTGTTTGAGAAAACCCAAAGGATGTTATTTTACTGAAGATGAAGCAAACCCCATGTAATAGGAGCTGTAATCTAAGGAGGCAAATTATTTTATTTAAATAGTCCTCAGTGAGCCCTGCTATAAGGGCTTGCTTATGTGAAAGAAACTGCGCGAGTTCAACAAAGCCGTTAAAAATAATTAAACCTAAACTAAAAACCCCAACTAATGTGAAGTTAACTAATCAAAACTAAACTAATGTTAATCCATAATGTATACCGTCAAAGGAGCTAGGAACTTTCAGCATCGGGTGTCTTGTAAATGAAAAGATGGGGTATGGGGAGGGATTTAGAAGGCGCCTCCATCAGTTTTTCTATAAATGGTCTTTAACTGCGCATAAGGCAGTAATCCCTGAATCCACGGGGCAGTGCAGGAGAGAGGAAACCCAGCCTTCTCCTTACGCTTGGATGCTCGTTCCTAGGGAAAGGAGTAATTCCGAGCGCTCTCCCCATTTGACAGCAATGTCTAATTGGTCCTGGGTTTGACGACGCAGTCGGTAACCTGATCGGCTGTGGGGTAGAAATTGCTTTCTTGTTACCGGTTCAGACGCTAACAGTTTTGGCCGTTGTTGGCGCTGAGTCACATTTAAACCTGTAGACCTACTGAGTCGGGCCTTAGATATAACCACAATAATTTTCATAAGGATCTAGGCAGACTGAGAGCCTTACCAGAGGATTGCACTTCTGCAAAGGCGGTGACACGGAGCGCGAAAAAAATGACACGTTATGAAACACCCGGGAGAAGGAGCCGGGGCTGTGGCTGGGTGGTGCCGCGGTGGCCCGGGAAAAAACAGTTCCCTGCCGGCAGATTTCATCCGACTGCCGTTAATGAGGTATGATGATGACTTCCAGCTATATCCCTGATCAACACTAGATGTTGCTATGCTGCTACTCATATAAGCTATACATTAGTGAGGCTTTTAAGTGGTATTTACTGCAATTTCCTCTTTCCTGTTTCTGTTATTCGCTGTGTTGTGAATGCCGGGTGAGCTACTATTTTAATTTACTTTTTTTTTTTTAAGTTTCTCTTTTATTTGTGTAATATCAAGTTTATAACCCCCTCAAATGTACGCATAAAACTTTACAAGCAACAGAGACTCTTGTAAGTGATAACATGAAGCAACTCCTATATGAATGTCAAATATTTGCTTAAACTCTGCTTCTGGATTTTTTGCAATCCAAGGGGAATGACATTGTTAACCGGACGATTCCGGGAACAGACTGACAGCTGCAAGGCCACAGAGGGAAGTTTGTTTATAAGGGGGGGGGGGGGAAATATATAAAAAATTTAAAAAAAAAAAAAATAATAATGTTTAGCCCTGATGGGTTTCAGGCTTTCTACTCCCACACGTTTGAGTGGGAGAAAGGACAAATCTTAGGACGTTGATTTCCCCATGGCAACAGAAAACGGAAATTACTTTAACCCCATCTAGTGACAGATGACTCATTGCTCAGCCTGCTGCTGTTTTCCAAGCACTAAAACAATACAGCTGCAAAGAAAAGGCCAGCCTGTATTATCTCATAGGCTGGGCGCTGGGGCTCGTGGGAGAGGGCAATTCTCTGCCTGCCTTTTTATCAAAGACAGACAGAGCCGGAGCCTTTTGGCGCTTCTATAGCAGCCTTCCAGCACCTGAAGAGGCTGCAGGAGGGATGGGGAGGGACTCTGGATCAGGGAGGGGAGCCATAGGACGAGGGGGAATGGTTTTAAACTGAAAGAGGGGAGATTTAGATGACATATGAGGAAGAAATTGTTTGCTGTGAGGGTGGTGAGCCCCTGGCCCAGGTTGCCCAGAGAAGCTGTGGCTGCCCCATCCCTGGAGGGGTTCAAGGCCAGGCTGGACGGGGCTTGGAGCAACCTGGGCTGGTGGGAGGTGTCCCTGCCCAGGGCAGGGGGTGGCACTGGGTGGGCTTTAAGGTCCCTTCCCACCCAAACCATTCTGGGATTCTTGTATTGTATAAGGCAAATGTGCCCGTGCGTTTGCCGTCCCCGCAGCGCCGTAGGACAAACCTGAGGTGCCCCAGGGATGGAGGCGAACTGCTGGTGGGTGTCCCACTGCTCGGTCCTCCTCGACCTGCATCCAGTGGTCCAACGGGGTGCTTCCATGCTTTCAGTTTAAACAACCCCCCCTTGAATTACCTGCAGTGAACTGTGCATGTATTAGAGGGAGGATGTGTTCACAAATGCAGCCCACTGCGGGGACAGGGGCTATAAACAGAGTTTCCAGGCCTATGAAAAAATACCTGATGGTAGAAGAGCATTGCTGTCGTAACAAGATCGCACAGGTAAATGCTGAAATACAAACATGCACCTTTGAAAGCTGAATTATTCTAGCTGAAAAGGGTAATTAGGGAGAGCGGTTCCTGAGCAAGGATGGTAGAACCGTTATGACTTGGAGTCCTTAAACCCAGATGAGGTGGTGTTGTGAAAGAGAAGCTTCAGACCAGCTTGTAGAACAAAGAGGTAAGCTGCGTGCTCAGGAGTTCAACCTTAACGGCCCTATCTATCTTCTTGCACCTTACACCCCTTGCAGCAGAGCTGCCCGGAGCTACCGGCGCATCTGAGGAGCATCTGTTGAGCATCTCCGGCATCCGGACAACGACTCTTGCTCAGCCCCCTCTGGAGATGGCAGAGAAGGGCTGTTTTGGAGAGGAGCTGGTTCGAGCCCGTGGATTCTGGGGTGTTTCTTCATCCATCTCTTTCCACCGGCAGCTCAGTGCAGGAGGCGCCCTCTCTACAAACGCTGGTTTTCCCAAATCCTGGTAAGGATTTAGTAAGACTCAGAAATAAGGCTTATTGAGCCTCAGATGCATTTTGCACATAAAACATTACACCACTGAACGGGGAAGGTATTAATACTACCGCTGAGATGCTATACTGAATAATTGGCCGGTCAACAGCACTTCATTCACCTCAAACTGGGGGCAGACATCACAGTGTCGGGAAATCCAGGACCCCAGGAAAACTCCATGGTGGGACGGTGTCATGGGATACACGAAACGTTTTCTTCCTGGGAAAGACAGGCTGAACTGCTGGTACAATAGCTGAGTCTTTACTCAGTCTTGTCACCTGTATGCTGCTGTCATTAACTTTCGGCTTCCTAACAGCAGAAAATCAGGCCCTTAAGTTTCTATTTGGATAGCGCAATTTAACATAAGCAATAACCCCATTAGCAGGTTGTTCTGGAAACCAGGCGCTGGGCTGCATTACCGGCGCAAAGATTACCTTCCTGCAGAAATCACCACGTACCAACGCGAACGGCCGCCTTTCGGGGCTCAAACCCAGCCCTTGACCCGGGAGCTCCGTGCTGCTCTCCCTGCCTCCGCGCGGGTCCCTTACCTGGGAACACCCCGGCGGTGGCTGCATCATCCCAAAGCCCTGATTCCGCCAGCAGCTTAACCGGGGGGGCTCAGAGCCGCTGCCCCCACCTCGCCGTGCCCCTCTCGGCCATTGCTCTAGCCCAAACCCTTCCTGGCCAGCTCTGATTTCGGGAGAAAGAAAAGGGATTTTTTTTTTTTGATCCGGAGGTGCTTCTTGGCTATACGTTACTATCGTATTTCTCTTCCTTCTTCTGATCCTTTGCTTACGGTTTTGTTCAGCGCCCTCCTATAATGCAGAATGTCCCCCTCCCAAAAGTGCACGAGCCCTGCCAGCTGTGGGGAAGGAGGACCAGAGATCGCAGCAGCTTGTTTTTGAAAAGGAAAATATGGCTGTTACCGTCTAAACTTCTGCCAGAGAAAGACGTGGGGATTCATATTCAACTCCATCTTTCCAGAATTCATCCATTAGCGTTCGGGTTTAGAAGCCCATGAATAAATAAGCCCATGTTTAGCCCGTGCTAAACAAGAAGATTGTTCCTTTCAGAGAAGCAGCAGTTGCCAAAATCTCCACGTAGAAAATGAGAATAACAGTTTTAATTGAGGCGTGCTTTTTTGTTTTAACGTTCTCTCCGCTTCTTTAACTAGGAAATGGCTACATTACCTGGAAAAATATTTTTGTATTGTGCTGCTTGAGGGGAAAAGAGCTAACTAAATTTGTAAAAGTGGAAAATAATGGCTAAGAGGTCTTTGTAAGGCTGTGGTTCTGACTGCTGGTGTCAGCTTTACTGCCAATATGCGCAGATGTTAACGAATGAGCTACCATCAACCTCCCCTTATTGTCCTAGGGCCCCACTCAGCTCGTAAATGTATTCACGTGTTATTATTTACAGTATTTAGCGTTCGGTTTGTAAGCGCAATGCTCCTGTTGATGCTCTACCCCAAACCAGGGGAGCAGGGCAAGCAATGGTGGTTTCCCAAGCGAAGCGGCTCTGGGCGTGCAGAGCCCTCTGACCAGGCGCAGAGAAGCTGCCGAGGACACGTTGCAGCAGCCACAGGCGAACCAAGGTCAGTAACAAAACCAAGACCTCCAGAGCTGAGCTGCTTGAACGCAAATACGGCTTTCCAGCAAGAGCCTGGATCTGCTGGGACCTGTACAGCTCAGGGCCGAGACCAGGCATGGACCGAAGGGCCTGGGTTTGCAGGGCTGGTGGCCGTGCAGGTGGCTTTGAGCAGGGTAATGAAAAGTGGTCATTCTCCTGGTGGGCTCCAGGACTTTTAGGGAACGCATGCAGGCTTCCCGCAGAACACATTGTACTGAGTTTTGCGTAGCCAGAGGACAGCAGTTCTTCTTACAAACAAGGATGTAATAGTCTTTTCCAGAATAAGAATATAAACCGCTTTCCCAAAAATAGCACTTGAAGCTTTGGGCAAAGGTAGTGTCTGCTCTTTGATTTATCAGCCTGGCTCCTGCGCTGTGTGCCGTCCTTCACAGCCGTCCTTAGAAACACTTCCTCCCCCTCTTTCAGCGTACAAACACTGCGGTAGCTCATGTAAACCACAAACAACTGCTGTACGCGTTATGTCAGTAGTTCTTAACTCTTACCAACGGGTTCTTCCTCTGCCAGCGTCTGCAGTTTCTGTTTAACAGCTCTGTTTCATGCGTCGCCCCGAAGCCTCATCCCTGGGCAAAAGCCGGAGGCAGAGGAGCTCATCTCCCCCGGGCGGGCGGAGGTCGGGGTCCAAACTCTCCATCTCTTTTTTGCAAAGCTGTTTTCTTCAACTCTGCCGGGGTATTTTCATATCCCTTAAGCCACGAGGGCTCAGCAGTGCCTGGGTCTCCGGCCAGCCACCAATCTCTCCTCAAGCAGACCTTATACCTCCTCGAGAACCCCAAGGCTAATTTTCCTTTGACTGTGGAGTCCAAGAAATACCAGCTCTTTCCGATCTTCGTCGAGGCGGAAGGAGTTTCTTCCTTGGTGTCTAATTCTCCTAAGCGCGATCGAGTTTTCCTACCGCAGCCTGCTAATTTCCGAGTTGCCTATAAAAATTTCCCTCTCTTCATTTCAGCACGTTTTCCCTTGCGCTGGAGCGATGGAAAGGGTCGCGGGCTGCCGGCTTTCCTGGCTCGCCTTTCGAGGAAGGCTGCAAATTCGTGTTCCCCAGGAACTACAATTCCCAGAAGACACCTTATCTACCCCCAAACCAGGAACCGAGGCTCGCTGGCTCTGTCGCATCTTTCAAAAGGCTTCCTCCACCCTGCGCGGCCACGGCGGAGGATGGGACGAGGCCTCTGGGGTGGGCAGGAGGGGACCGTGCGCCGGGAGAGGCAGGTCCTGCCGCTGCCCTTCTGCATCCATCTGGGCACAGCCTCCGCTCGCTCACTGCTCTGTGCACATCACGGGGAGAGCGTCGTAAGGTCACGGGGTGAAGGCACTGCGAAATCCCAAGCAAAAACCTGCTGTTTAAAGGGCTTGGCTGGTGTTAAAAAGTGTTTAGGGACTATGTGAGAATGGAAGAAATGCCCTCCCCAGCCGTGTGTCTCCACTAAAGTAATATCTCAGCGTGTCTGTTCTTAGGAGTCCACAAAATCCTCCTCTTTAGCCTCTGACCAGACACGTTTGTGGTACCCGCTGCAATGCCAAACACTCCGCTGGCTTCCTCCTCCCAGGGCAACTGTCCTCGGAAAGATTTCAAGAGGAAGGACTTAACAGGGGGTACTGGTGGATGAAAAGCTGGACGTGAGCCAACAAAGTGCCCAGGATGCGACTGGCCTCCTGGGCTGCATCAAAAGAACCATGGCCAGCAGGTCGAGAGAGGTGATTCTGCCCCTCTACTCCGCTCTGGTGACACCCCACCCGGAGCACTGTGTCCAGCTCTGGGGCCCTCAGCACAAGAAGGACATGGACCTGTTGGAGCGGGTCCAGAGGAGGCCACGAAGATGCTGGGAGGGCTGGAGCCCCTCTGCTGTGAGGACAGCTGAGAGAGTTGGGGGTGTTCAGCCTGGAGAAGAGAAAGCTCTGGGGAGACCTTAGAGCCCCTTCCAGTCCCTAAAGGGGCTCCAGGAGAGATGGGGAGGGACTGCTTGCAAGGGCAAGTAGGGATAGGACAAGGGGCAACGGTTTAAACTAGAGCAGGGCAGGTTTAGATGAGACATGAGGAAGAAGTTCTTTACACCGAGGGCGGTGAGCCCCTGGCCCAGGTTGCCCAGAGAAGCTGTGGCTGCCCCATCCCTGGAGGGGTTCAAGGCCAGGCTGGACGGGGCTTGGAGCAACCTGGGCTGGTGGGAGGTGTCCCTGCCCAGGGCAGGGGGGTTGGACTAGATGGCTTTTAAGGGTCCCTTCCAGCCCAACACATTCTATGATTCTATTCTATGATTCTAACTCCGTGGCCCTAAGCAGTCTCCGGACCTTTTCATGTGATGTGACTCAGTCCCATACTTGGTCACTTAACAAGCCTTACGGCTCCTAATTAAAGCCAGTCCTTGCCCAGACTATGGCTGAGCAAGTGCTGTCTCAGTCAGTAAAGTCATTACTAGCGGTACCACCCTCAACAAACCTATTTGCGCGGGGGCTGTAATCTCCTGAAGGGATCTCTGGGTTTTGCAATCAGAAGTTGAAGGTGTTCCTTTTACGACGTGCTTCTAAAATCTGCTTTTCAAGACGCTGAGCGCTCAAGGGCTGTGTCCGGAGTCACGAGGAGCCTCCCAAAAATCAGATAGCAGAGTACGTCATCAGCAGCTTGGAAGGTCCGAGGCTGGTATTCCTGTCACAGAAAGCTCTGGCTGGGTTTCCAGCGAGCCAAGGGAGGTGGGTAACGAGCAGCATCATATCTCCAGTGCTTTAAAAAATGCAGTGGGACTTGGGGTGCAGACGTGAAAAGTCAGGCTGGCGTTTCAAGAACACCACGCTTTTCCCCGTCTAAGCAAGGCAGGAGGACTTAGCTGCTCACCGATGGCGAGAGTTTACTGGAATAAATACTGACCTTCAAACAAGTACTAGCACGAATATAAATACTAACGTAAATACGACAAACCTAACCCGTGTCTGCCTTTTTTCATACTCTGTTTCCAGAGGGTTTTCGCTCAGATCTCTCCCAGGGAATCTCCGCGTTCCTTTTCAGCGCTCAATGAAGCTGCAGGAGGGCTTCGCTCTGCGGGTTCAGCCTGAACCACCGGCCTGACAAAAGCCGCTGTGTCAGGAATGAGAAGACGGAGAAGAAAAGTGATTCAGAGCGAAGATGAGACAACCTTTCAAAAGCCCTGAATCAAGCACTTCTGGAGAGTTTGTAAGAAACGTCCCCACGTGCCGAGGGTAAATCTGTGAAAGGTATCGCACCCCCTCCACTTACGACGTTTCCCTGTCGCTCACAGGAGGAAAACACCAAAGTGCAGTTGCTGCAGGGAGCAATCAGACAACGCTCGTGTCTAATTGCTGCCGGCAGGGAAGCCGCATTGTGCTCCAGTTTGGCTGAAGCAAGTTTTAGTCGCTGAAGCTCAGCCACTAACACCGCACCATCCTTTGCTACCTCTTCCCCTAAAGGCTCTCAGTTCCGTGAACGTTGTATGCGATGCTCAGTGTTTATATTTATATAAAATTTATTTATATATACTTATAGCCAGGCAGCTCTTAGTAGCCCGATGGATGTAGTAGATTGCTGGCTGGGGGAGATGCAGCTGAGGAAACCCAGAGGGGCCAGGCAGGCGGTGGCTGTTTGCAGGGAAATCAATATTTGGACACCTAAATATGCCACAACTGTCTTGCCCAACAGTCCTGGGGCCAGGAGTGTGCTCTCTCCCCACTTTGCTCTCAGAAAGTCTCCCCAGGGCCAGCCGTGTCCCCCGTGGGACCGGGATGCTGTGTGTGTGTGGCTCCCCTGGCACCAGGTGGGCAGCAGAAGCAAAGCAGAGATACCCTGTCAAGATATTTTAGCAAATTTGGAATAGAATCATAGAATGGTTTGGGTTGGAAGGGACCTTAAAGACCACCCAGTCCCACCCCCTGCCCTGGGCAGGGACACCTCCCACCAGCCCAGGTTGCTCCAAGCCCCGTCCAGCCTGGCCTTGAACCCCTCCAGGGATGGGGCAGCCACAGCTTCTCTGGGCAACCTGGGCCAGGGGCTCACTGCCCTCACAGTCAAGAATTTCTTCCTCATATCTCATCTAAATCTCCCCTCTTTCAGTTTAAAACTATTACCCCTCATCCTATTGCCACACTCCCTCATCAAAAGTCCCTCCCCATCTCTCCTGTATGGACTGGAAGGGGCTCTAAGGTCTCCCCAGAACCTTCTCTTCACCCCCCAACTCTCTCAGCCTGTCCTCACAGCAGAGGGGCTCCAGCCCTCCCAGCATCTTCGTGGCCTCCTCTGGCCCTTCTCCAACAGGTCCATGTCCTTCTTGTGCTGGGGACTCCAGACGTCCATGCAGCGCTCCAGCTGGGGTCTCACCAGAGCGGAGTAGAGGGGCAGAATCACCTCCCCAACCTGCTGGCTGTGCTTCTTTTGATGCAGCCCAGGATGCGGTTGAATGGCCGAGTGGTTTCATACCAGACGAGCATGCTCGAGCAGGGGCTGGGTGTTTTGAACCAGAACTTGCAGTCCTGAAGCACCTTTTCCTCTGCCATCACCATGTAGCCCCTCGCTTCCTTACCTCTGCCCACCTGCTTTTAAAGTAATATCATCACGTTCGCAGCACAGATCTGTTAAAAATGATGACAAGAGGCTGGCCAGAGTCTTAATTTTGCCCGCTTTTCTGAAAACTGCAGGGAGTTTTTCCTTTCCATTTAATATGATTAGACGCAGCAATATGATAAATTTTTTCCCCCGTTGCTCTGAGATAAAAAAATCACTCCTTCCCACCTTTAAAACAATAAAAATTGAACTAGTTATTTAGAGAAAAAAAAAAAAAACAAAACCCAACGGCCATGAGCTGCTTGCTTTTTGGTCTTTCGGTGTGACACCAAAGTGACGTCGGAAAGAGGAAGCGCCGGAGAGCTGGAGTGGCGGCGGGCGATGCCGCGCTGCTGCTGGCGTCTCTGCGCCCGCTTATCGCTCAACTTCACCCATCTTGTGGGTCAGCTGCCTCCCAGAGCAGAGGCGCGGCGGTCCTCTCCCCAGGCTCCAGGGGGGCTCCGGGAATAGCTGCCCCCGCCCTGGCAATGCCGGGATTTCACGCTGCTGGCTCCGTCCCACGGACTGACATCCCAGCACAGCGTGTCACCTCATTTCTGGAGACTTTGCAGGGAATTTAGTTCAGATCCAGGTAAGTGCCGGCTGGAGCGGGAGTTTGCCGGGGCTGGCTCAGCGGGGCACTCGTTGGCACGAGGTTTAGTTTGGGGAATTCCACTAACAGCAGGAAAAAGTGAAGTTGTCCTCTCCTTCATCGGCTTAACTCCATTCCTGACTCTAAAACGTGGTTTTGCTTTAAACGCAGAAGGAATTGTGCTGCCAGGAGATAAGGGTGTTTGGCTCTGGGACGGGCAGTTTGCTCACGGCAAGCCCTCGGTTACTCAATACTAAATACAGCTCTGAATCACGCCCAGCTGCAACCTTCCCTCCCCTAAACCAGCCCGGGGATGTTTGGTTACCGGGAGAACCCAAAGATTTGGAAACAGGTGTCTTCCGAAGCGGCTTTTCCATCCAACGTTAATGCAAACTCCAGGTAAATGCCGGTCGTTCGTCTACGGACCTGCCTGGAGAGATGCCAGGAATGATGCCGTGACCCCAAATAAGCAGCCGACCCTCCTTGTACGAGCGCAGAACGTGTCCTCAGCTGGAAATGAGGTGTCCTCAGCTGGAAATGTGGGCTGTGGGGATGGAGCAGATGCCGACCAAACACCTCGTGTCATTCATCGATGTGCGGGAGAGCCGGGAAACTCCCAGCGATGACCTTCCTCCAGCTGATCTGAGATAACTGGGCATCCGGGTATCCATTAAGGGCTGGCAAAAAGTTGAAAAACAAAGAAAGTTAAAAAATAAAGAAAGTAAGAAGCAAGCTGCCCACCTCTGGGCGTGCTGGATGAGATACTTATAATTAGCTTGCTGAAGAACCGGTTCTGGTTTAGGTTTACGTTCCCTCAGTAGGCGCAACAGAGGGTAAAACAGGGTAATTTGGCACTTCACGGCCACTTTCATTTAAAGGTTTAATAATGACTGACACGTCTAAAGCTGCATGCCACCCGTCGCTCTCTTTGTTAGCGTTCTTCATATATTTGTTAATAACTTTCAGAAATCTATGATGGGACACCGATTGCCAGCTGAGAGAGTGCAAAACCGGCACGAGATGCAAACATTTTTCCAGGCTTTTCCTTTAACGTTTTCCTCTGTTGCCGGAGGACCTAACGGGTTAGCCAGGCAAATGGGCGTCGCGGTACGCGTGGGTAAATACCGTGCTGCTCAGCACGCTAATCCCCAGCCTCGGATAAACACTCGTGTCCAGTTATTTCCTTCCAAAAGACTCCCATGTGAAGGCAACTCACCCTGTGTTGTACACTTGGTTACCTCTGACTGAGCACGCTGTGATTTGAAATGTTCTGGTCTTCCCAGATTTATGGGCGGAATTAAAGGAAGGTGAGAATATATCCCCCCCCCCCCTTTTGAGGTCTGGGGTTTTGTATGCAAAGTTTTGTGTTTCTTCAATTGTTTGGTGGTGGTTTTTTTTTTTTTTCACTTGTCCTTCCTTTTTTCAGTTTTCATCCTGGGGCAAAGCCTGGTTTTACGTGTGTTACTTGGGCTGTGCAAAATGACTGGGATTCTGGGGGGGAAAAAAAAAAAAAAGAGGAATAGAGAATTATGCTACTGGTTTTAGTGGAGGGCTTGGATAAATGGGGAGCAGAGCACTGGGGAACTGGGACCGATGGCAGCTTTGCCTTTGGTTTAAACTCTGGAAAGGCAGCTCCCAGCATTTCTTACTGCCTTTTCGCCTGGGTGCTTCTCAAAGAGCAAAGTAACTTTTTCGAGACTAGCTTTATGCTTCCAGATAGATTTTCTGAAGGAAAAACGAAACTTTTTTTGTCTGCCTTCTGCTGGGGGGTGCCATCCTCTCCAGCCTGCATTTCCCTCCCGGGCTGTCTCGTTCTTCTCTGGGGGATGTTCTGGTCACCTCAGCCTCCTGCATTCAGCCGGCTCCTGCTCCTTCTGCATCCCCTGCGGGGTTTTTCCAGCTCCGTGATTGCTTCAACCTTCTCTTTTTATCCTGTGGTGATCCACCCGATGGCCCACGACATAAAAATCTCTCTTTCCTCCGGCCAACCTGCCCGTGGGCTACCAGGAGACAGGGCGGTGGCGGGAGGGGACGGAGCCATCCTGGCTGTTAAGCCGCATGGCCCCAGCACGGGGACTTCGGGGGAAGCGCTCGCAACTGAGGAGCACGTTAAGGAGCAAAGTCTGAGAACTGCCTCCAGCTTGGCAGCGTCTCCTCTCCTTCTTCGGAGCCCTGAACAAACTCCTCGGAGTGAGTCATCTTCTGATTGACCCGGCTCAGAATCTGGGGAGACACTAATACAACAATAACGGTGGTAAAACGCCGGCTCTCCCCCGCCAGGAAGACAGAGGTGAAGTGCTCTAAGGTGTTTTAGGCCGGTTTTCCAACGAAGTTTTCAAAGTTAGAGCTCAGATAAAAAGGAAAAGAAGTAGAAGGAGCTCCATTCCTAGCTGCTGTGGGAGAAGGGGGTGTCTTGGCAGGACTGCAGGCAAAAATTCAGAGCGTTTAAGCCCAGAAGCAGCGAGTCCCTTATCTTGTCTGACCGTCTCTCTACCAGATATGGTCGCAGTTTGCCTGGATATTTGTAAGCTTTTAAGTATGAATGCCAGAGTAAACTATTCTGACGATCCGGGCTGACCTGCAGCAGCAGGCAAGCCACAGGATTTATAGTTTCCTTGAGCAAGTGTAGCCTTTGGAAGGAAAAAAACCTCCGGTCTTTAATAAAAGTATTGTTAATGATGATGTTCCTGCTTCACCTGATGATGGACTGTTTCACTGGCTGGATTTGTGTCAAATCCACCTTTGCCTGGCTGAGATGCTGACTTTCAGGTGACATCCAAGAAAGCATTTTCCCTGCACAAGAGTAACTTCCCAATAGTAGGAACAAGGTTCTGAGGGAAGCAGGAAAGCGGCGTATTGCAAAAGCACGCAAAACCCCCTGATAATCAAAAATGAAAGCGATGAGCTGATTTTGAGCATTTTAATAGCGTGAGTAATGAAGCCAGAGTTTAGACGAAAATACTCAGAACTCATACTGCCGGTAGCTATGGGCACGTGTCAGCCTGATGGAGTTGGTTTAGATGCAGAGCGTAACTGGAACACACAGCGCTAGGGCCAAGCGAAAATGAGAATGTAGAGAAAAATACACTATTTAAAAAAAATGTAACTACCGAAAGATATGGGTGCTATCGAGAGAGATTTTGTAGCGCGCTCTCTCCACGGGATCATACGCAGTCAGAACAGCAGTAAAGAGAAAACGGTGTTTACTAAAGCTAACAAGGAAAAGAAAGTCAGGAGAAACAGGGCAGAACACCGTGAGAGAAGCACGCAGCGGCTCAGCGGATGAGATTTTTGCATATGCTCAATTAAAACAGGAGGCGAAAAGGAAACGAAGCGGGAAGCTTGGAGCGGTGCTGGGTGCAGAGACACGAGAGCAACGTCGGGTTGGCGGCACGCTGCGTAGCACAGGGGATCTCAGCACTACGCAGGAAAAGAAAGTGAGATTTACACCGGATAAAACTAACTTAAAATTATGCAACGACTAGCACACTTCTTATCTCCCCCTTGAAACCCACTTTAAAAATAAAACATGGGGAGGAGGAACTTCATCTCAGAAACTGCTGCTTTTCATTTAAACATGTGAACGTGTGCACCTGGAGATATAAAACCGGGGAAAAATGAGTCGGAGAGTAGGCACACAAGCAGAACGTTACGTCTAGGACAGATACAGAGCTAAAAGCACTAAAACTGGAAAAAATGAAGTTGCTGTAGTTACAGCCCGCCCGCCTAACCCTGCCGTGAGTAAACCCACTTGTGTCAGAGGCATCGCCCAGCTGGTCCGTCCCCAACCGGGCTGAGTCCCAGCTCCGAATGCCACCAAAGCTCCTTGAGAAGGGGTGAGGGGGTGGAGAGGGTCGCGGGAAGCCCGGAGGCTTTAGGGGAAGGAAGCCGGGGGACGAGTGACCAGGGGATCTGCGCAAAAGCGAGGGGATGGCGGGGAGGAAGGGCTGGCTGAGACCTGGAAGTTGTTTCTGGTGAAGAAAAGGGCTGGCGGGCGGCGAAAGGGGAAGGAGGTGCCGGCGGCATGGCCATGGCGCCTGGAGATGGGGTTGGCACCGTGAGTATGGGGCGATGGAGCAAGCCTGCGTGTGGGGTGGGAGAGCCACGCCGTGCCCCGCGCAGAGCTCGGGGGTCGGAACGCAGCCCTGGGAAGGGCTCCCTGGAGCTGGGCCGGGGGGTTACTGCTGGTTCGGGAAGTGCTGAACCGGGCTCGGGGCTTGAGCGAGGAAGGTGCAGCTTGGTGGCAGCTCTGGGGACCTGGGCTCTGCGATGGAGCCTCGGTACGGCCGGCGTGAGGCAGCAGGAGGGGTGCCGGAGTGACGGCCGCCGAGGCTGACACCCACCCGCGAGGGGCAGGGGAGACATACCGAGCTGGAGAGGCGTGAGATGAGGTTGTGGTGGGTCGTGAGGCTGCGCAGGGGCCTTTGCTTGCTCTCTTGAGGAGGGAGACGTCGCCGTGGGGACTGTCTGGTGGTTCCTTTGGCGGAGGAGATGGTGGTGGTGATGAGTTCCTATTAAATACGTGAAATTCTGAGGTGCCAAGCGATGGCAGGTACAGCCCCGGCCCTGAGAGCGGCGCATCGGGGTGGTACCCTGCAGGGCAGGTGGGCTGTGCTCGGGGGGAGATGCCCAAAGCCCTCCGTTATCAGGAAGCTAAAGATCTTTCAGGCTTATGCTAAGATCAGTTATTTCCTCGAGGAAAAACCTGCATCCCAAAGTAAGCTGCGAGGAGGTGTCTTAAGATTTTTCGGGGAAAGGTGACACCACCAGGAAAAGCCCCCCCATGGGCATCCCGCAGCCCAGCGAGCGGGGCACGTCTGGTGGGGCTGAGTCACAGCAACAGCGAGTTTTGACATTGCTAGAAAAAAAAAAAAACCCATAATGATGCATACCGATGGCTGTCACAGGAAAGACTCGCTCCTTTCAGCGTCTTGCTGCTGCAAAATACACTTTATACGAGACAAAGGTCTCTTCTCAGGAGTTTGAATGGCTGTTCTTAGCTATTGACAAGCACGGAGTTAGCAAAATAGGGCCTTCTTTCTTTTCGATAACAAACATAAACGTACTGTGATAGAGTCAAGGGAATATAATAAGTTCTTACACAAGTAAATTTGTTTAATGCTGTTCCCAGACAACAGCGACAAAGAGATGCTGCAGCGAATGCCTCCCAGTGATAGAGTTTGAGTGGGGAGAGAAAATGAGATGCTGTTTCTGACAGGGGAGAGAGAGCGGGGCTTTGTGAACGAAGAACAAATCTGAAAAGTGCTGCTGCTTCCCCTGTTGTTTTTTCTTACGCTCAGATATGAACACAGGGAATGACAGTGGAAGCTGCAGCTGGAGAGGGCACTAGGGGTCACCCCTGTCTTATCTATGCCATCTGGATTGAATTCCGAAGACAAATAACATGGTAGACAGCAAAGCCAGGCTGTTCTGATTTTTTTTTTTCTTTCTTTCTTTTTTTTTTTTTTGTGGGTCAGGCAGCTTGTATTTCATTTCTTCATTTTCTCCTCCTGCCCGCCTTCTGTCTGTCTCTTCCTTACAACACAGCCCAGGGAAGCCTGTGGGACGCAGCCGGGGAGGATGCTCTAGAAGCCGGGGAGCTGCACCAAAATTCCCTCTGCGCAGCTCCCAGTTATTTAGAGCAAAGGTTAGGCAAATCGCGAACGCTAAGCCAGGCGGGCAGAGGCACAGAGCAGCCTTGGCATGTTTCTGCAAGTACCGCAGAGCGAACTGATCCCCGTCATGAATAGCACCCTTGTAGTCCAGAGAGTAACTCCTGAGACGCTTTGCCCTGCCGACAGTCCTCCCTCTGAAGATCCTTCTCCCCCTGCTTCTCCCCTCCCTGGTGTCTCATGAAACTGCATGAGGAGGAGGATTGGGTGTCTGCCTTGCGAAAAGAATTGCAAATCCTCTTCTTTGAGGCTTTTTTTTTTGTCCTCGTGACCAGGAAGTAACCACTGACGTGGGTTGAATCTGCTGTCTGCGCGTTGGAATAGTGCGTTTTAAGGTGGGATGCAAGGGAGAAAAAGTATTCCTTTCCTGAGGCAGATGATTTCCCTGGAGACAGACAGGCTTCCAGGCATACAAGACCTGGTGAAGTGATTGTACCCCCTGCCAGACCACCTTTTTTTAGCTACAGTGGTTGATTTTGCAAGGTGCGGATTCCCTTTTCCCCGCAGATAAATGATGGTAAATTGTGGTGGGTTTTGTTGCGGAAGTTGAAAGTTCACATGAACTCGAAACCTGACCAGACAGTTTAATGAAAGAAATAGCTGTCAGGCGCTGTACAATTGCAAAGACAGCACTTTGGGCTTGGAACGTCCCTTGCTTGCCAGTCCCTGGAGACAGGGAGAGTCCCACAGGAGTTCCCCCACAACCATGCCATATTTGCCAACTCTTTCCTAAGCATCAGCAACAATTCCCTTGGGATGGCACCCTGGGATCAGATGGTGTTCAGCCTCACCCGGCACACACGATATGCGCACTTGCAGCCCAGAAAGCCAACCGCATCCTGGGCTGCATCAGGAGAAGCATGAGCAGCAGGTCGAGGGAGGTGATTCTGCCCCTCTACTCCACTCTGGTGAGACCCCACCCGGAGCCCTGTGTCCAGCTCTGGGGCCCTCAGCACAAGAAGCACATGGACCTGTTGGAGCAGGTCCAGAGGAGGCCACAAAGATGCTGGGGGGGATGGAGCCCCTCTGCTGTGAGGACAGGCTGGGAGAGTTGGGGGTGTTCAGCCTGGAGAAGAGAAGGCTCCGGGGAGACCTTAGAGCCCCTTCCAGTCCCTAAAGGGGCCACAGGAGAGATGGGGAGGGACTCTGGATCAGGGAGGGGAGCCATAGGATGAGGGGGAATGGTTTTAAACAGAAAGAGGGGAGATTTAGATGAGAGATGAGGAAGAAATTCTTGACTGTGAGGGTGGTGAGCCCCTGGCCCAGGTTGCCCAGAGAAGCTGTGGCTGCCCCATCCCTGGAGGGGTTCAAGGCCAGGCTGGACGGGGCTTGGAGCAACCTGGGCTGGTGGGAGGTGTCCCTGCCCAGGGCAGGGGGGGCGGCACTAGATGGTCTTTAAGGTCCCTTCTAACCCGAACCATTCTATGGTTCTATGATTTTATGATAACGCGAGAACAGATATATATTAATCCTCGCGATGACAAAGCTCCTTGGAGCGCGTGACTGCCCGGGCTGTTTCCGGAGCAGTGTGCGGGCAAATTCAGACTCGTAGCCCAGGCGAGAGCATCGGGGCAGACAGGACACGTCCGTCTGTCCTGCTTTCTCCTGCCAGCTCCAGGCCTGGCCATCAGCTGCATGTCGGCTCCGAGCTCCTTTGGTGTCAGCTCAGGTGGATGCGGGCTGTGGGTGCGCTGCCATCCAAAGGTGGGGGAGTTCTCCAGCTCCCAATTTTAGGATTTTATGTAACATCCAGCTTATGTAAGCTTTTGTCTGTTAACTAAATGGGTGGAGCATGTCTTGCTTAGATTCCTCGCTAGAGAAACGCTCGTTACTTAACCCTTACTCAAACGCTCATTGCATACTTGAAGAATATTTTAGTTAGTTCCTTTCCTGTTGCTAATAATAACGTACCGACTTGACAACCTGTTATGGACAAGTGATAAAACGTGTAATTCACCATTTAATGAACTGCATCTCGGAATACATTAGGAACAGTGCGGCTGAGGTAGCTGAGGGAAAAACGAGGCAAACCCCAAACCCTGGCCCCGGGTCGCGTCTTGCTTTCTTCTTGCTCCCCCCTGGCAGGGGACAGTTTGGGGTGCTGGTAGGGGAGGAAGGATGGTTTGGCCATGCCAGGATGGCTTGGGTGGTACCCAGTGTTGGTAGAAAAACCCTCGTCTTCAGCACAGCCAGGGTTGCACCCAGCATCGGTTCCCAGGTGGAGAGAAAGGGGATCATCGCTGAGCACCCAGTGGGCTGGTGTCCCCGTCCCAAAGCAACTTTGGACCCCAGGGAGGTCACACTGGTCTCTGCGGTTAATTAAATGCCTTTCCAGACCCAGGCTTCAGTTCTCCAGCAGGTAAAGGTGGGTCGCACCCCACTGCGTGGGAATGGTAAGGTATGAAGAGCTGCCAGGTGCCCAGATCCTGCGGCAGAGAGGACCATGTGTATTGTTTTCAGATGGACTTGTTGAGCTCACTCAAACCTGGCATTCACGCTACCGTAGGGCTTTAAATAGAAAGACAGTATGTGTCTTAGCTTAACACCAGAAGGAGACGGTTTGCACTCTCTCCTTCCTCCACATACTGTGCTTCATATACTGACGTGCTTGGCATTCCTTTAAATTTTGTGAATTGCTGGGGAAAAAAAAAAAACCCTCCTTTTGAATTTTTTTTCCCCCTTCTTTCCCTTAAAGCCCTGCCTTGCCCCGCAGCCCCTGTCCCTCGGCGGCTGCGTGGGGCGGCTGCCACACGGTGGCATCCAGGTATCTGCCAGGGAGCAAACCTCCAGGGTGGGAGGGGTTGGGGTTGGGTTTTTCCTGCCCCAAAGTGACTTTACAATAGAAGAAATACTGTATAATTCTATCTCTGAGACCCATTTCTGTCCCCTGAGGCTCTTCAGGGGTGACACAGAGCGGAGATGCACCACTGCAGGGAAGCTCGAGTGGTATCTCATGTTTTTTTCCCTACATATATTATATTATTTTCATATTATTTTTTTTTAGCTTTTCATTTACTAATTTAATTCACCCCCTCCTCAAGAGGATGAAAAAAAAAAAAAAAACAACAAAAAAACCCCAACTAAACCCAAACAGCGAGAGCTTTGTTTTTGTTTCCATGGGAATCCTGTGAGAGGGGGAGAGTGTGAAAGAAAACTGAAATATTCTGGCCAAATCCGGGAAGATTTGGATCCCGAGCAGCCCCCGGGCTGTCTCGGAGCATCTCGTGTCCAGGGGTCCCGCTGTCCCCTGGCCGTGCAGGCAGGGAGGACCGGGATGGGACTGCTCCTGTGTCACGGGGAGCATTCCCGTGCTGCGGAGCTGTGCCAGAAAAAGCAATTTGGGTGGGAGAAGATACTCCTACAACTCCCAGGGGGCACCGTGGCCGAGTCAGGCCGTCATGTTCAAGTGCCTGTCATCAAAACTTCCTCCCCAGCCTCTTCCTCCAAAGTTAGGAGGACAATTGTGGTCCTTGAAGGGGGAAGGAAAAAAAAAAGAATTACTTGACAATGTGATTTCCGCAAACACCCCCCTCCCCTTTTCCTTTTGGAATCCTGGTGTTACGGGACAAAACAACAAAAATTGTTTTCTCGGTGCGTGTATGTGGCTTAATGCCAGTTGGCCCACGTTAGGTGGTCTCGGGGCTGCTCCATCCTTGGCAGCATCACCAGGGGCTGCCCCGGCGCGGACCCTGGGGGGTTCTCCTGGGGTGTCTGGTGCACACGTCCGTGGGGCTCCATCCACCCACTGCGGGTGTTGTGGTGGTCTCGGCAGTCGGAGCCCGGCAGCGTTCTGCCCCATCTCTCTGTGCACCCCATGGGAGCACGGTCAGGCTCTTTCTCGTTGCACTGCTCTGAAACGGCTACAGCAAAACACATTTCCAGTTCCTAGTGAGGTGACACACAGGGTACAACCACCCTGTTGTCCTAAAGAGCTGCAGAGTCGCTGTGGAACGTGGCAAGTGAATGACCATTTGAAAACCTGGCAGAGGAGTGGCAGAACCACCACCACTCACAGACCCGTTGCTCTACAGGCAGTACGGCTTCAGCAGAGGTTGTGGACAGGGTGCAGGAGCAGGAGGCACGGTGATGTCCCGTGCTGGAGCTTGCAAGCCTCGTGAGATGCCAAAGCCAGCCCTCATCTCACCGCCAGGCAATGCAGCCGGTTCCTCCCTCCCCTGGGGCTTTGCAGGCTCCTTCCCAGATGGGACCCAACGGGGGGAAAAATTACCCCCCAGTTTTTCCCCTATCATAAAATAGAATCATAGAACGGTTAGAGTTGGAAAGGACCTTAAAGATCACCTGGTTCCAACCCCCAACCCCCTGCCCTGGGCAGGGACACCTCCCACCAGCCCAGGTTGCTCAAAGCCTCATTCAGCCTGACCTTGAACACCTCCAGGGATGGGGCAGCCACAGCTTCTTTGCAGAAGCACCAGCATCACCCGCACTCGGGGCCAGGAAGCATCTGTGTGGCTAAAAGGGAAACACAAGGAGGAAAAAGGTCCTGCAGGTTGTCTGCAGACCTGAAGGACCGGCAGAGGACTGCTCAACTCAAGCAACTGATGGTTTGTTTGCTTGGTTTTGCCACCTTTGATACCTCACCTAACCAGGAATGTGTCGGTTGCTGTGAACGGTATCAGCTGAAATGCTGCCTTTCCCCCTGTTCGCGTTTGTGATGCCAAGTGGTGACCAAGAGGGAGGGTGAGGTCCTTATTGAAAAAAAAAAAAAACAATCCCTTTTTCTTTTCCTGGGTTATCTTTTAGCTGTTGGATCGGGTTTGGTGTGCAGCAGCAAAGGCTCTTAGTCTTCAAAAAGCCCTTCCGCAGATGCCTCTATATGCCTCATGTATCCCCACTTTTGGCCAGCTCATTAGGCATGACAATGGAAAATTTCAAAGAGAAGAAAAAACATGAATGAAATGCAACTAAATAAAATTAAAAAAATGATTCCTAATTGTTTGGATGGTCGCATCCGGAGGGTAGTGGTCAACTGCTCCAGATGGAGGTTGGTGACAAGTGGTGTCCCTCAGGGGTCCATCCTGGGAGCAGTTAAATATCTTCATCAGTGACACAGTGGGATCAAGTGCACCTTCAGCAAGTTTGCGGATGACACCAAGCTGAGTGGCATGCCTGAGGGACGGGATGCCATCCAGAGGAACCTGGAGAGGCTTGAGAAGTGTGATTCTTATGAGGTTTAACAAGGCCAAGTGCAGAGTCCTGCACCTGGGCTGGGGCAGCCCCCAGTATCAACATGGGCTGGGGGATGAAGGGATTGAGAGCAGCCCTACCAAGGAGGACTTGAGGGTGCTGGTGGATGAGAAGCTGGACATGAGCCGGCACCGTGTACTTGCAGCCCAGAAAGCCAACCATATCCTGGGCGGCATCCAAAGCAGCAAGGCCAGCAGGGCGAGGGGGGGATTCTGCCCCTCTGCTCCGCTCTGGGGAGATCCCACCTGGAGCACTGTGCCCAGCTCTGGGGCCCTCAGCACAAGGACACGGAGCTGTTGGAGCGGGTCCAGAGGAGGCCACGAAGATGCTGGGAGGGCTGGAGCCCCTCTGCTGTGAGGACAGGCTGAGAGAGTTGGGGGCGTTCAGCCTGGAGAAGAGAAGGCTCCGGGGAGACCTTAGAGCGGCCTTTCAGTCCCTAAAGGGGGCCTACGGGAAAGATGGGGACAAACTTTTTATCAGGGCCTGTTGCGACAGGACAAGGGGCAATGGCTTTAAACTAAAAGAGGGAAGATTTAGACTAGATGTAAGGAAGACATTTTTTTACACTGAGGGTGGTGAAACCCTGGCCCAGGTTGCCCAGAGAGGTGGTCGGTGCCCCATCCCTGGAAACATTCCAGGTCAGGTTGGACGGGACTCCGAGTAACCTGGTCTA